>NW_027175998.1:3186467-3473967 GCF_023055335.1 Clinocottus analis | reverse complement strand
CATCGGGCTCGTGACGTACGAGCCGTCAGGATTTCCAGAGTTTTTAACTGCCTTTCCACTCCGGGGGGAGGGGAGTGGGATGAATGTTTGCGCGGACGTCACTATGCATTATTTGTGGTTTCGCTCCCCCCCCCCACCCACCCTCTCTTGGAGGGATTGAGGCTACAACAAGCGGCCCGGCGTCTGCCGCGCAGGATAATGAACACAAAGGGTTTAGAGCCTGTGCTGATTCCTCTCTGGCGCCGCTGTAGCGGTCACTCCGCGGCCGTCGCGGACACGTCCGCAACGTTCTTGGGAGATTTGGAACAATGCAAATCGAGAGCCTTCATCCGCGGAAAGCGGGATGTTGTTGTTGTTGTTGTTGTTGATGGGCAGTGAGGGGAAGAGGGAGGGGGGGGGGGGACCTGTTCCGACGAATAAAGGTGAAGTGTGAAAAAAGTACAAATTGGTTCCGGTCCTGCCTTTTATTTGCCGACGGCCTGTAACTTTTTGACAGCCGGTGCTGTAGCGCTGCATTTCCAGCGGGATAAGCCCGCGCTGGCACAGACAGCGCGCTTGTTATTCTGATGATGGAAGGGAAGGAGGGAAGGAGGGAAGGAGACGAAAAGCTTCCTGATCTTCATTAAGAATGACTCAGCTGCTTTTCTTTTTTTT
Organism: Clinocottus analis; assembly: GCF_023055335.1. Taxonomy (NCBI): domain Eukaryota; kingdom Metazoa; phylum Chordata; class Actinopteri; order Perciformes; family Cottidae; genus Clinocottus; species Clinocottus analis. The sequence goes on along the minus strand of NW_027175998.1, from coordinate 3,473,313 downwards.
TTTCTTTTTTTTTTTTTTTTCAGGCTGTCAGCGTTTCCGAGGCTGATGACGTTCCAGCGGCGCTGCTGGGAGAGACATCCAGCGCCGCCACCCAGAGTTTAAGACTAAGGCTGCCGCAGCTTGAATTAAACTATATTATTGGCATGGGGGAGAGACATTGTGTGTGTGTGTGTGTGTGTGTGTGTGTGTGTGTGTGTGCGTGCCTGTGGAGAGACAGTAAAAGGCAAAGCCAGCGACTAAGAACTTGTCAAAAGCGCTTTATATTAATATTCTTAAAGTGATTAAAAAAGAGTCCAGCCATAATTCAACCCTTGCTCCTTATATAATTTTAATATGGAATAAGGATTTTAATAATCACATCTGTAAGATTAACAAAGCAAAATCTGAAATTGCAACGCAAATCCTTTACTGAAATGATTTAATGTTTCTTTCTTTCTTTTTCTTTCTTTCTTTCTTTTCTTTGCATAACCGTCATCTGTGTTTGCTACCTATTGTTTCTCTTTGTGCTTTCTGAGCAGCAGGAGGCGCTCTATTGATCTGTGATGGTGATGATGATGGAGATGATGTTGACGACTCGTGGACGTGTGTGCTGGAAATGAAATGTAAATGTCTGTGCACATCTTCATATGTTCCAAAGTCATAATCTGCATAAAGATGAACTATTTCGAGTGTTTACTTGATCATGAATTGATGCTAATTTCTCTCCAGTTTCTTTGACTGAGCGATATATAAACAGTATAAACACCGAGTGGATCTTTTCCCTTCATCATGCTGACCGCTTTGCTCAGCATTATGGATGCCTTGTTTTGTTTTGTGTGTTCTCTCTTTCCGCTGCAGCAAAGCCGGCTGAATTTTAATGCACCAACAAAGCCAACGGCCACCGTGGTGGCTCAAGAGGGATTTCTTTTGTTTATTTCTTTCTTTCTTTTTTCCGTATCCACAAAAGCGACATAAGAGCGTTAATGCGTCGTACGGTCGAGCTGGAGTGTAGAGAGAGATGTGTGAGTCCTCTCAGTGACGGCAGTGAAGACGGAGAGAGAGAGCGAAGCCTCGCACAGGACTCAGAGAGATGAAAGATCACTCGGAATAAAGCATGCGTATGTGTGTGTGTTTGAATGTGTGTGTGTGTTTGCATGTGTGTGAGTGATCTGCGTGTGCGTGTGTGTATGTGTATGCGTGCATCGTGCATACTCTGTCAAGACCTTCTGCTCTTCTACCTTTCTAACAGACAGCTGGGAAACAAGAAAAAAAGAGAGAATATATGTGTGTGTGTGTGTGTGTGTGTGTGTGTGAGTGTGTGTGAGTGTGTGCATGTGTGTGTGTGTGTGTGTGTGAGTGCGTGTGTGTGTGTGCATGTGTGTGTGCATGTGTGTGTGTGAGCGTGTGTGTGAGTGTGTGTGTGTGAGTGTGTGTGTGTGTGAGTGCGTGTGTGTGTGTGTGTGCTTGTAGTAGTGTGTGTATGTATCTGGTTGTGTGCGTGTGATTGTGTGTGACCGTATGTGTGCATGTGTGTATGTGGTTGTGTGTGTGTTTGTGTATGTGTGTGTGTGATTGTGTGTGTCTGTGTGTGTGTGTGCATGTGTGTGTGTGTGAGTGTGTGTGTGTGAGTCTGTGTGTGTGAGTGTGTGTGTGTGAGTGTGTGTGTGTGTGAGTGCGTGTGTGTGTGTGTGTGCTTGTAGTAGTGTGTGTGTGTATCTGGTTGTGTGCGTGTGATTGTGTGTGACCGTATGTGTGCATGTGTGTATGTGGTTGTGTGTGTGTTTGTGTATGTGTGTGTGTGATTGTGTGTGTCTGTGTGTGTGTGTGCATGAGTGTGTGTGTGTGAGTGTGTGTGTGTGTGTGTGAGTGTGTGTGAGTGTGTGTGTGTGCTTGTGGTAGTGTGTGTGTGTGTATGTGGTTGTGTTTATGTGTGTGATTGTGTGTGTGTGATTGTGTGTGACCGTATGTGTGCATGTGTGTATGTGGTTGTGGGTGCGTTTGTGTATGTGTGTGTGTGATTGTGTGTGTGTGTGTGCATGTGTGTATGTGGTTGTGTGTGATCGTGTGTCTTTGTGTGTGGGGGGGTATGTGTGTGTGTATGTGGTTGTGCGTGTGTGTGTGTATGTGCGTATGTGTGTTTGTGTGAGGTCGTAAATGTGTGTGTATGTGATTGTGTGTGACTGTATGTGTGCGTGTGTGTATGTGGTTGAGGGTGCGTGTGTGTTTACGTGTGTGTGATCATGTGTGTCTGTGCATGTGTGTATGTGGTTGTGTGTGATCGTGTGTGTGTGTGTGTGTGTATGTGTGTGTGTGTGCGCGTGTGTGTGTTTGTGTGAGGTCGTAAGTGTGTGTGTGTATTTGTGTGTGCGTGTTTGTATAAGTATATGTGTGTGATCTTGTGTGTGTGTGTGTGCGTGTGTTTTGGTGATAATTGCTGAGTTAGAGTGAGAGAGAAAAGTAGAGACACCTCTCTCGCTCTCTCTCTCTCTCTCTCTCTCTCTCTCTCTCTCTCTCTCTCTGTCTCTCTCTCTCTCTCTCTCTGACTACATTTAGGCGACTCTCTCATATTTACAAAACACGTACATATGGCGCAATAATTTAGCTTGATGGGATTTCTGGTTCCTGAAAACACACACACACACACACACACACACACACACACACACACACACACACACACACACACGAGTGAAACGTCCCCCTGCTGCGGATAACAGAGTCAATTTGAGAAACTTGTGAAGAAGGATTTTCGCACTTCTGACTGCACGGATAATCCGCCCCGATACTGATGCGGCCTTGTAAAGAGTAAAGAGCCAAAAGATCGCTTTTACCCGAGAATTAAGAAATTACAAAAAGCCCAGACTGTGAACACTGAGGCGAGCGGAAACGATCCGTCACGTGGAGGAGAGGCAGCGGCGGTTTGAACTCAAACTGTAATTGCCAACGAGAACATTTCAAACGCTCCATTACTGATATAAGGAATGCACAGCCTGACGGCGCGGATGTGTTGATAGAAGTTACAGCAGTAATTAAGGACACGTCACTCCAAGCGGCACAGACGCACTCAATTTCGGCACACAAGTCCACCTGGATGGACCCGGTGGTGAGCGGATTAGAGTTTGGTGGTGAGAGGTCAGCGTGACTTCACAAAACAGGGTTGTTCTTGCTGGCCGTGACTCAAGAATTCATATGCTAATGATGGCAAAATCCCACAAATGTCTCACGGGAGGACATTTTGGATAGACACGGGTAAAACCTATGACTTGTAAGTCCAGTTCAGTATGTTTTTACCTTGATAATGTACATGACAGGTTTGCCACATTAAAAGGGAAATGGCAGTGCGCCAAAGTGGGCAAAATTCATTCATTTAGGTATATTTAACCTGATATAATGTACCTTATAAAAGTACTTCTCATCAAAATATATTACAATGTAAGGCCAATTGATGTACTCCTCTTTTATTTAACCCTATATAACTTCACGGTTATGATGGCGGACCCTGGAAAGAGGCTCAAAATAGGATGAAAAATTAGGGAATCGTCAATAAAAACATGAGTGAACATATAAATAATAGCACTATGAACTTGTTCTTTGGTTCACACGTTCCTGGGACACGTGAGCTTTGTCCTTGAAGGAAAAGTCTCCCATCAACGGTAAATCCCAATGGATTTGTATATTTTACTCGAACACGTGCATGGTGAAAAAAAAAACAGCAGAGACACACGTCTACCTTCAATAAGACACGCCTACTTTCAATAACACACACCCACCTCAATAAGACATGCCTACTTTCAATAAGACACGCCTACCTTCAATGACACACTCCTACCTTCAATAAGACACGTTTACCTTCAATAAGACACGCCTACCTTCAATAAGACACGCCCACCTTCAATAAGCCACGCCTACCTTAACTAAGAAACGCCCACCTTCAATGAGACACGCCTACCTTAAATAAGACACGCCCACCCCAATAAGACACACCCACCTTCAATAAGTCACGCCTAGCTTAAAAAAGACACGCCCACCTTCAATAAGACACGCCCACCTTCAATGAGACACGCCCACCTCAACAAGACACGTCCACCTTCAATAAGACACACCCATCTCAATAAGACACGCCCACCTTCAATAAGACACGCCCACCTTAAATAAGACACATCCACCTTTAATAAGACACGCCCACCTTCAATAAGACACGTCCACCTTCAATAAGACACGCCCACCTTCAATAAGACACGCCCACCTTCAATAACACACGCCCACCTCAATAAGACACATCCACCTGCAATAAGACACGCCCACCTTCAATAAGACATGCCTACCTTCAATAAAACACGCCCACCTTCAATAAAATACGCCTACCTTCAATAAAACACGCCCACCTCAATAAGACACGCCTACCTTTGATAACGTCAGTTAGCAGCATGAAGCTACACAAGGACCCACACAACTCAGACAAAAGCAACACAATGAAAATGGCGTAACTGCAATCGCTCAGGTAAAACTCCCCCGGTGTTCTCAGGTTAAATATTGAAATGTTTTTTTTTTCGTTATTGTTACTTTTCTTATTACCTTTGAGAGCTGGATGCTGATGGCAGGAGCAGACCAGCTCTTAGATCAGTTGATCAGGCAGTTAACTGGACATGAATCACTTCTCTAACTGTAGCTATTAAAGTGTCAGAAACTAAATAGTAAACTGTCGCTACAACATTATTTCTGTCCCTTTCATATTAATATATTTTATATACTATGCAAACTGTTTCCTCATATATTTTTTTTTACGGAGCAACGTAAATCCTTCTTTGAGTCTTTGAAAGGTAATGTGATAGCCAGTTTTAAAAAAATGACACGGTTTGTAGTATTCTTTCTCCTAATAAAACGTCAGCTATTCCCAGTGTGTTCCTATTAACGCGTATCGGACTGTCAGGTTAAAACAGAAACTTCACAAGCTTCTTCACTTAACGAGTCATCAAACGGCTCACCTTTAATAAAGAGACAAACACCCGTACCTATCAAACAGCATTGGCGTTCGGCCATTTAAACATCAAGCAGAAAAGGCTGTCAGGGATGAGATCCAGGCAGATACACCAGGAGGAGTACGAGGCGCCACAGATCCCACCTGACCTTGGGTTACCCTGCAGGGATTGGTGGAGTCTGTGCTGAGAATAAATCCCACAGGCAAAGTCCTCACTAACTTTCACAGTGGTCACAAAAAGTGTAGATTTGATCTGTGGCCCGGTAAAAGTAAACCAAATTCTAGAAAACTACTGTACATGTTGCCAGTCTGAAATAGAATCAGAGGCCGTGTGAACAGCACCATCGGTTCATTTAATGTCAACTCAATAGCAGCGTTGGCAACGGCCTATGTTTTAATATTCACATGACCTCGCCTCTGTTACTAGGTCACTAACCTAAGGGTGTAAAACATAAAGTAATACATATATATATATATATCGCATACAAACTAGCCCTCAGATGGTTACAGTGTGTACAACCCGTGTAAATAGTTTCTTTAAATGTCAGTAATACTCAGAATGTCTCAAATATTTAACTGCCTGAAGAACTCAAATACATTAAATAATAAAATAATTCTCTAGTAGGCCTACTCAAAATACTTTATATTAGGGCTGCGCAAGTTAACACGTTAATATTGCGTTAATAACACATTAATAATGCATTAATAACACGTTAATAATTACGTACGTGCGCCTCACCGACAGGCAGTGTTGACGACTTGCCGACTTGAGCCTGACGTGAAAGCATGAATTGTTCTGTAGTTTCTGTTCTCAGCGAGCAGCGAGCGCTGCCGCGTGCCGCTCCGCCTCACCAAGCGATCACATTGTTTAAGTTATGGAGCAAAACTACGGTGAAATAGGACGACGTTCATAGAGGAGAATGTTGGGACATTGCATGCAGGAGTACAAGTTTAAGTTCAGCTTAAATGGACAGAAAAGGGAAAGATGCACTTTATAAAAAATGTGAATAGAATAACAAAACACTACAACAGCTGGCTGCGGTAGATTGCAGGATAATTAGCTGCATTTGTAAACCTCTATAAATGTGTCACATCCCTGCTGGTTCGCTTCAGCTTGTTCCTCTTTGTCACTGCAGTTTGTCTGAGTTGGCATATGCTGTCACCATTTTGGAGACTCTTCCCTTGGACATATTGAATATTTTAACAGCCTTTTGACTGATACTCCTGCAGTTAGAGCACAAATGAATCTGGCCTCCTTAGAGCTCTGGTACAGTACTTATTTCATGTTGCTTGGTAAAAATACATCAAACTGCTGATTACAAGGCAGTATCTTGCTGACAAAAGCTACTAATTGGCATTCCACCTAATGCGGGCCGCCGCTAGAAGTGTTTGCAGTTGTGATTAAGCTCTTTCAATTGCGTTGGAAGTGTTTACATGGAAATGCATGTCGGAAAACATTATGAACTAAATGTATGTCGATTTGAAAAGCCTGTGAACTACATTGTCGCTGATGGCGCGATATTTTTTTTTGTTTCTATCACGGATAATATGGATTTAACTTTGGTCCCACTCTCAGAAACGACCTGGAAACAATGTAGCACACAACCGGGTTCGGCATTCTGCTATTCCAGCTAACTCAGCTTTTGACAACCGCGACGGTGCCTCGATGGGAAGTCAGGAAGACTTTTCATGTGTTACAGAGGATACAGAGGATAATACATCTGTGCAATCAAATGGTTCCATTAAGTTGACCATCACGTCAGTCTGACCCTTCATAAATTGACAGCATGCATAGCAAACTGTTATTATTTCTGATCATTTTGGTGCTCATCCATTTGAAGCACATGACCCAAAGAAAGGGAGGAATTCCAGGATGTGGCTTCACTTAATAGATAGATTAATAGATTCCTTAATAGATCTACCTGACCACCAATCACTGTCTTTATTCCACTTTTCCCCATCCTGTTCGTCTAGTTCCTTTTATTTTTCCCTGGTGCCTTGGGGAACTCGGTCTGAAGACTCCAACCGGACACTTTGCCCTCCACCCTGAGTCGCTGCCTGGCCTCGTGATCAACGGACCTCACTCTTTATTCGTGAATTCACTTCAATATTTTTTGCAAAATGGAAAGTGGGCTCTTTATATTCTCTTTGGTGGCACAGACAGGCCAGAAGTTAAGACAGAAAAGGTTAGAAAAGACCAGATGGCAACCTTTAGCTCTGAAAAGTGAAGTCAATGCAGAACTATATAAAAAAAAATGTTTTTTTTCTGCGCTTGCAAAGAAGAAGTTTGGTTGTGTAGAAGTCTACGATAAGATGACTCGACCTCTCTCTTGATTTATTTCCTCAGTAAACATGAGTTCATGATCAAGTCTTCTTTGCTACTACATGATGTTCATTTCGTACATTATTGTCAATTTCGAGTCAAATAGACAATAAGGAAGAGGATGATTTAGGGGGCGGGGCTACTGTGCTCGCCCAAAATATGGTCACTTCCGTTCACTTCAAAAAGGTGGCCATGGACGTATAATGACGTCAGGGTCCATTCCTTATATTCAGTCAATGGGTCGGACTCAGAAATGACTTAACAGTTACATTTCCTCCATTAGCTTCAAGGCGTGCATTTTCCATCTCCCATTTGGTACAATGGAATATTAATAGGCTTTCTACTTTGGCTCAGACCGGGGTTGACAGGAATCCAATTGTGCTCAGTAAGGTAAAGGCACGCAGCGATGGGGAGCTCCCTCTCCAGTCAGCTCCCATCTCCGCTGGTCTGAAGCACATTTTGCTCGTGGTTGTTTGGGGTCGCCCAAGCTGAAAGAGCGCATGTCCCTGGAGTTTCACCCGGGTAATTGTCAGGGTATTGGATTTGGCCCTCCCCAGACTCATTTGCTCTCCCCCTACCTATCAGAGAGCTGCTTATCCCATGACAGGTGGAAGGCAGGCGTGGAGCTTAGCGTGAAGCAGTTCACGGATCAAAGCGGTGAGCGCTGAGCTAAAGTCCACCACCAGGTGGGATGCCTCCGCATGTATCTAGTCTGCTTACGGGCAAATTGCAGAGGATCCGGGGGAGGGGTGACGGTGTGACGGGGTGGGGGGTTGTGTAGTGATCAAGGCGAGTCTACGCAAGGCTGTCGAAGGGCTTTTTGACCACTGAGGTCACTGTAGTCATTAAGGCCTTTGAAGCAGAGTCTTCTGTGCATAGGTCTACCACGGTTGAGAGCAAACTAATTAGAGGTTCCATCATTAGGGTTGGTGCTCTAGCAACCAAATGTGCCACAAGTACATTACAATTAGTGATGTGTCACCAGACAGCCTCTCAGATCCGAGAGCAGACTCGCATTTGTTTGCCTCCACCAACATGGAAAAATCAATAAACAATTACCAGTGCTCATTTATGCTGCCGTTTGCGTGGAAAATGTGAGAGAGGAGGGCGGGGGAGAAAATAAACAGAAGAATTTTCAAGGAAATTGTTGATCAAGAGGCATCGCAACGTGGATTGTTAAAACAGTGGGTGAGTTAATTTTGGCAGAGCCGGTCTCTGTTTCAGCCGAGCTTGAGATCCATTATAAACTAGTTGAAATCTAAACGGAATGAATCATGAAAAAGTAGTCCTTCACTCATGCCTCCTGCCCACACCTCTGACGCTGACGCTCCTGAATTCAGTTGAAAAAAAAACCAAACATTTAAAAGACATTTGTAAAGGGAGCGGGATCGGCAGCCGGGCCCTGTGACCTGCTAAATTTCCCATTACTTCAGTATCAGGAATCCCCTCCCTGGTTCCCTCACACTCCTAATTCAAATCACACAATGTAATTGTGTCCAACACTTGCTGCTGAGTGCGCTGACTTCATGTTCAATGTTCCACTGCTTTAAAGCGCTTTGGCCAAGCGCCTCTCCTCCGTCTCCGAAACAGTCGATGCCAATGAAGTTCTCATCCCGACTCGTCGCATCCCGGCGCTTTGTGAGAAACCCTTGGCGTCACTTTCTAGCCCGGCGCGCCAAACTACGGCGCTACGGTCGCAATCAACACATGGTTTTGTGCCTATAAAGAGGAGAAAAATACACTTTCTAACATGAAGGCAAAAGCAACACTTGGGCCAACACTTTGAGCACTGACTTTCAGTGCTTAGTGCGCCACACTGACAAAACCACTGAAAGTACCCGGATGGCGCGCTGCAAACGGTCCAAAAATGTAGTGCAAAGCGATGGACACTACTCGCACTGAACGGGCGCCATCTTGGCTACGTAGCGGAAGAGGAGGAGCCATTTCGCCAGCTTTTCATTAATTTATTTATATCCTCCTGCCGCGATTGTGGAGGTGTCGCAGTTTCCACATGGGTTGGAGAAAGGGGAACACAAGGGACAAAAATAGGGTAAGAAGTGCGTTCATTTTGTCAGTTTTAGTTTCGCGGGTATCGCGAGCAGATTTGCGGACGTCACTTCCGCCAATTGGTTAACGTAAGTGTTTCATTTGATACAGCGCTAATGAGCGACACAGTGCACTACATATGTTAGTGCACTGTGTTATAGTGCACTGTATTGCAGTGTACTTCGTAAAGTGTTTGGTAGTAAACACGGCCTTGGTCTCGGTTGAGCTTGAAAATAAGTGCTTGAACAAAGAAAGACGTAAATAGCCTTAACCTTCCTCTTGCGTTCGGGTCAGCACCGATTTGTTTTAGGTTTTAAACGCATAAAAGAACCACAGAAAATGTTTTCAATGCATCAAGACTTTTTGACTTTGTCAGGAATCTTTTTTTCAACAAAATAAAACAATATTTCTTTTCACTAAATTATAAAATGCTCTGGTTGAAATGATGACCTTTGTGTTGTTGGGGTCGGTTTCCACCCAGTTATAAACAAAAGATTTTATTGATTGTTGTGGTGTTTTGAGCTTGCAAATCTATATTTTGTGTTAGGACTCATTTTGTGTTTGTGTTAAAGTTCTGTTGCTGAAAAAAAACAACTTTTTAGCCTTTTTCTTAAAGTAGATATAACACAATAACCTTTTATTTGATAATACGATTCTCTTAAGTTTCACTATTTACTATGATAAAGTTTTACTATTTCTTTAATTTAAATTGAGGTATCCTGACAAAGAGAAGGCCCAGAGGCCCACACCAAAAATATTAAAACATACAACAATATGTTTATGGAGAAGGAAGTCTAACGAGGTAACCACGAGATGAGAAACTAATTGGACGAAAGATAATTTGTGTTTGTGTATTTTATAGCTGATTTAAGACATGGGTCAAAACCGACCCGTTAACACAAGAGATGGCAACAGAAAGCTAACACAGAGATGCTAACAGAAAGCTAACACAAGAGATGCTAACAGAAAGCTAGCACAAGAAAGCTAACACAAGAGATGGTAACAGAAAACTTACATAAAAGATGGTGACAGAAAGCTAACACAAGAGATGCTAACAGAAAGCTAACACAATAGATAGCAACAGAAAGCTAACATAAAAGATGATAACAGAAAGCTAACACAAGAGGAAGGTTAACAGTTTGGGAAGCGCATAACTTCAAAATAAATCAACAACACATTGGCTACACAAACAATGCTCTCCTGAGTGAAAGTCTTGTGTTTGTGTGCGTTACCGTGTCAAGAAAAATAAATAAGGCCAAAAAAACAATTTGCCCTTCTTTGATAGCCCCGCCCCTTTGAGACATGTTTGGAAATATGATCACACAAAGCACATGTTTGGCTTTTCACTGTGAACATTCTACATTATATTTTTATTTTGAACAAATTCCAATGAATTCCAACTACGAATTCAACCTACGAACCAGTATGGCCTGCATCGTGGAGAGCCTGATAGATGTTTTGCCTCCGTGCCATGGACCTCCACTGCTGTCCGATATCGATCAATGAGCCGCACCGTGGACGCGCTGACACGTCCCTTCAGGATGATGAACGTGGACACAGTCGTCTATTTGGAGTCGATCCCTCACATAATCCGCTGCTGGAAAATAGCAGTCGACAAACGCACAAGAAAGTTACGTGTGAGTCATGTTATTGCTGAGGTTCGTGCGGTGCATTTGTGACCTGATTTACACTTCAGGAATCCAACGGGCTTGTGGCTGAGTCAGAAAGTACAGAGGGACAAGCTGGTGCATTGTTTGCATGGATGCAGCGACAACACAATAAACATAGAACACTGCCAACCGCACACCCTTTAAAGTGTCAATCTTGAAGATTTTCATTGCAATAAATGTCTGTCAAGTCAGTATATCGGAAGGAGGGAACAATGTGGCGATTGAGACGTTCGGTCCACTGATTGAAGAGAACTCTGAGAATGAATCCTTTGTTTAGACACAGAAAAACATTTTAAAATCACGCAGAGCTCCTAAGGATTGCCACTTTAGGTTCGAACATATACTTGCATAACTGTTGGGCTTCAACCCGTGAACCTAGCACGTCTCATTGCTAAATGCTTGTTGCTGTTGTCTATTGCCACATTGAAGTGCACTGTGACAAGTTTCTGTAGTTTTTCAACACCCACCACGCTGTGAGCCGACATCGCAAATGTTTAAAATTGTCAAAGTAACTTAAAGAAAGATGAACATTTAAAAAATGTTGTATGTTCAAGAACACCATGAAAAAAGTGTTATTGCTTACGCAAACAACAAAACATGTAAAATGTATATTTAAAATGTTGAAATATATAAAATAAATGACTGTATCTTCATTTTACAGTATCAAATTATGTGTGTGTGTGTGTCTGAGTTCCTTTGATTTGTGTTTTGTGCTCCTTTAACCCAAAAGCATGGATGGATGAAAGTGTAAATAGACGTATGCCTCATGGGGAAAGTGATGCCGTGGTCCACGCGGTGAAGCCGTGATCCTCTTTTGTGACGGAGCAAGCGGGCTGAAAAATGTCAACCCAGGTTATGTTTCTCCAAAGAAGAACATCCTGCCTTTTACCAGAACACACACACACACACACACACAGTAACACACATACAGTAACACACATCCACACGCGGTTCACTTTTCATTCAATATGCAAATTGAAAATCTCAGTTCATTTGCTGATGAAAGAGGATTCGTGCTCAATTATGTCTTAATGGGTTGGATATAACGGCGCTCAAGCCAACAGATTTATTTGAGAGGATTTTTTCCGTGTGTGTTCTCCATTAGGTTAAATGTTTCCAAAATGAAGTCAAAGTGATCTGAGCTTGACCTGCAGGCCACAGCTCCATGCACATCTCCCTTCAACTTTCTCTCCCACTTTATAAGTCTCCAAACTCACAGAACGCACACGTGCGCGCGCGCACCACGGGGCGAAATCCTGAGATTGATTTCAACGAGAAACAAGAAATAAGAAAAGAAAAAAAAAAAACACGCGCTGGCAGGTCGGACGACAGAGGGCGTGGGTGTGCTTAGAGCGGACGCGTGCTGATGCCTCAGGAATGCTAAGCACATCGACCCATACACACACACACACACACGCACACACACACAAAGACACACACACACGCAGACACACAAGTTGTTCTTGGTGCAACTGAGTGAGGAGAGTTGGAAAAGGAAGAGAGACTGTGTGAGGGTGTGTGTGAGAAAGAGTGATATATAATGAAAGAGAGAGAGAGAATGAAAGAAAGAGACAGGCAGAGAGAAAGAGAGAGAGGTAGGGAGAAAGAAAAAGAGAGGAGAGAGATAGAGAAAGAGAGAGGTGGGAGAAAGAGAGAGAGATGGGGAAGAAAAAGAGAGAGAAAAAGAGAGAGAGAGAGCGAGAGAGCGAGAGAGAGAAAGAGAGAGATAGAGAGAGAGAGAGAGAGAGAGAGAGAGAGATCTCTGCAGTTTGTCAGTCTTTGTTTACTCTCTGACATAAACTGTTCACTAATAGCTGCTACAGACCTCTCACTCGGTCAATATATAAGTGTGTGTGTCTGTCTGTGTGTCTGTGTGTGTGTGTGTGTGTGTGTTTGAGGGGGGGGGGGGCTCTCTACTTTTCTCGCCATGCAGCCACACTTCGGCCCCGAGTGGGTCCCGTGTCTCCGCCATGCAGAGGCGGGCCGCGTGGCGCGCGCCGCTGGAGCCTCGATGCTGCAATGCGCTCCTCACCGAGCAGGTCGGTCCGCCGAGGGAACGGCATCCTCACTGCACGAGTGCGCGCGCGCGTGCGCGAGGGGGAGGATATACTGGCAACAAAGAAACAGAAAACACGTGTATCAGTATGGAAAAAGTATTATTTTATATGCGTGTATATTATAATTATAAACATATTTTAATATTATGCATATGCTGGTCCATTACAATATTGCTTGCAGTACTCATTAGACTGCGTGTAACCTATTGTATCAATTACTGTGGGCCGTGAACACCGCAGCAATTTCCCGTTAAGTAGCGATAAGTGACCATCTCCTCCTCCACGAAAGGATGAATGAAGCTGCACACTTGCCCCGCGAAAGAGCTGCAGCAGCAAAAAAAAACACACACACGACAGAGCAACATGAGCGGACTTGTACTAAAGCAGATCACTCTGCTGCTGCCCCGCGACTCCCTTTGTCCTTTGTATGAATGTGTGAATAAAGATATTTCCTCCACACAGGAGCTGTCAGCAGCCCGGACACAGAGCCATTTAATCTTCCTATATGACAGCGGAGGAAGAGGGAGGAGGGAGGGGGTCTGTCCCCGGTAACCGACATGCACACACACACACGCACACGCACACACACATGCATATATACACACGCGGGCGACCCTACACCGCCTCTGCTGCCTCTCCCGTTACAGCTCAGCGATCGAGTTACGCGGCCGGGGAAGAAATGTTGCAGTAGCGAGAGAGAGAGAGAGAGAGAGAGAGAGAGAGAGAGAGAGAGAGAGAGAGAGAGAGAGAGAGAGAGAGAGAGAGACTGCAGCATCGCTGGAGATCAGCAGCAGCAGCAGCAGCAGTCCAAAGCAGTGCAGGTGAGAGGAGAAGAGAAAGAAGAAGAAAAAAAAAGCCAGAGGAGGAGGCGCATGTGGAGGAGAGAGAGGGAGGGAGAGAGAGAGAGAGAGAGAGAGAGTGAGAGAATGCGGGACTCTTGGAAAAAGACGCATCTACTACGTCGGGTCCGCCAGCGAGCCCTCCATCCCGGACACAGGCTGCATGGGATTACGGTGCTTTTCACGACGGTGATGAGGAGGTTGGGATCTCCGTTCTAGTCCCCAAACCGAGAGAGAGAGAGAGAGAGGCTTAGAAGACGTTTGTTGATATTTTTTGTTCGTTTGATGAGCGGGAAATGAAATAGAAGATATCGGGAGAAAGTGTCTCTTGTCTCCTTCACAACTTGCGTAAAGGAATCCACGGCTTGGCACGTTGCTCCACTGCGGGCAGGAAGGAGAGAGGGAGGAAGAGGAGGAGGAGGAGAGGAAGAAAAGCAGGTTTCTCAAGGTAAGAAGCGATCGAAGCAGCAGCATCCCAAAGACTTTATTACGTTTTTATTTTTTGGGGTTACGCAAAACTGATTTCCATCCCTCTGGTTGGGGGGTGGACGTGACTTCATTCTCTCCTCGGCGTCCGGAGAGCTGAGCTCTGTGTTTTTCTTCTTCTTCTTTTGTGTGCTGCTGCATTGCAGTTTCGAACTGTGAAGAAGAAAAAAACTGGGGGAAAAAAAACAGCCGCTGTCCCACCACATGTGACTGGAATAAAACACAAAAATACAATGTCAAAAATAAACTTACAAATGGCATTATGAGCTGATAAGTGTCCTCGCGTGACTGCGGGACAGCTCTCCGGTTTACCGGGAAAAAGAAGAAGAAGAAGGAGTGAAGTGGATTTATTCAAACGCTGGTGAATTAGTTGGCTCTTCTTTTTTTTGTTCTTCTTCTCGCAGCAGGATGGGCTTTTTCATATGTTTGTGTCCCGGCAAGACGATATCATTATTACTGTAGAAGTTGAAGAGAGAATAAAAAAAGGAGGACTGAAGTGCGGAAGCTCTTCCCCCGGACCTCAGGCGGCGGTCCGCAGAGAGAGATAGAGAAGAAAGGTAAGAAACGGATAAATCAAACACCCACGCCGTGAGCCGGCACCGGACCACGAAGCACCAATAACGCGGAGAGGAGAGTAGCCGCGGAGAGGAGGCAGACAGCGGGAGAGAGGGAGGGAGAAAGAGAGAGAGAGAGAGAGAGAGAGAGAGAGAGAGGAGGAAGAAGGAGCCATGCAGAGGCTTGGCGCAGTGCACTCCTCCGCGGCGCAGGCTCTCAGCCTCGTGGTCCTAGCGCTGCAGCTGCTGACTCAGCTGCCGGGCGCGCACTCAGCCCTCCGGTACCGGGTGGCGGAGGAGGGCCCGCCCGACGTCAAGATCGGCAACGTGGCCGTCGACCTGGGCCTCACGGCGGGCACGGGCAGCGGGGACGTCACCTTCGCCCTGGAGAGCGGCTCCGAGTTCTTCAAGATCGACAACGTGACAGGTGAGCTGACGACGGGCCTGCGGCGCATCGACCGGGAGAAGCTCCCGCAGTGCCAGATGATATTCGACGAGAACGAGTGCTTCTTGGACTTCGAGGTGTCTGTGATTGGCCCCCTGCAGAGCTGGGTGGATCTCTTCGAGGGCCGCGTGGTCGTCACCGACATCAACGACAACACGCCTTCCTTCCCCTCACCTGTGCTGCAGCTCTCGGTGGAGGAGAATCGCCCGATTGGAACCCTTTACCTGCTGCCCACAGCGACCGACAGGGATTTTGGACGGAACGGCATCGACCGATACGAGCTGATCCAAGACGGCGGGGCGGGTTCAAGTTCGACGAGACGCGCGGCGGCCGGGAACCCCGCCGCCATCGGGGACCGGAGGGGCAGAAGTGGCGATAGCGGCGGCGGACCCCGGAGCACTGTGTTCGAACTGCAGGTTGCAGACATACCAGATGGCGAAAAGCAACCGCAGCTCATCGTGAAAGGCACATTGGACCGCGAGCTGAAGGACTCCTACGAGCTGGTCCTCAGGGTTCGAGATGGAGGGAACCCGCCGCGTTCCTCCCAAGCCCTGCTCCGCGTCTCCATCACCGATGTCAACGACAACAGCCCCCAGTTTGAGAGGTCCACGTACGAGGCGGAGATGGCAGAAAACGCTCCTCCAGGTACGCCCGTCCTGCAGGTCAGAGCTTCCGACCGCGACATTGGAGTCAACGGGCAGGTAGAGTACGTCTTCGGAGCGGCCACCGAATCCGTCCGGCGACTCCTGCGCCTGGACGAGGCCACCGGGTGGCTGAGCGTCCTCCACAGGATCGACAGGGAGGACGTGGCGCAGCTGAGGTTCACGGTGACGGCCAGGGACCGGGGTCAGCCGCCCCGCACCGACCGCACCACCGTGATTTTGGCCGTGCGGGACGAAAACGACAACGTGCCCGTCGTGGAGATCCGAAAGATCGGACGGATCCCGGTTCGAGACGGTGCGGCGCTGGTGCCGGAGAACGTCCTGGTGGACACCCCCGTGGCGCTGGTTCAGGTGTCGGACCGAGACCAGGGAGAGAACGGGGCCGTGACGTGCACGGTCGTGGGAGACGTCCCGTTCACGCTGAAGCCGGCTGGGGAAACGGCGCTGCCGCCCTTACCTGCAGACGAGGCCTTTGACAGGTAAGCCAAGCCAAAGGTAGCCCCCTCAAGGCATGTTACAGAAAGCCACGACAAAGGAAAAGAAGTAACTGCTTATTCATGAGTATTTCCTGGATCACTCTCAAACAAAGGACTATATGCAAGATAATAAGTTACCAAGAAAAAAGACTGCTCGATACTGAAGTAATGACCCAGTATCTAATGATCAGCCCCCTGTCATTCGGGTATGGATGATGCACCACTTTGTCTTTAGGGAGCACAAAATGCCAAATAATGATGAGGTAATCATGAAGAAATGAGGCCTTTTTATAGAAGCTCAGTATAATGCGCCATGTTACCTGAGGGGACACGGAAACAACTATGTACATAATAAGCTAATAATATTTAGATACGTGCCATTAAGCACCTGAATTGCGGATACAAAGAAGAATTAATTGAAAACTGGTTCTAATTCATTGAGAGAGGGGCTGTAATGAGCAGATACACATTAAACGTCATTCATGGGGAAATCTTTTATTTTTATTTTTTGAACCACAGGCTGGTACTGTTTTTATCCAATATGTTTTCTGACCATGACAACTACACATTCAGCATGCAGTTCCTACAAGTCTCACCCACACTACTGCTCCAGTAGGAAGATACGACAATTTCCATTTCCCCAGCGAATTCTGAGCAGAGTGGAGGGCTGAGATTTCATCTAAGCTCGGTTCAAGGGGTGCACACTCATTTGCCCGGCTTCAGAGTAGTTCAAATGTCATACAATCTGTATGCATAGACGTTCATTAAAGGCAAGGGCTTTTATTTATATTTCTACTGCAGTGCAGGCTGTAAATGCCAGCACACTTCAGTCAATCGTAAAGATGTTTCCTCAAGGTATTGAATGGAGGCGGTGAGGGAAATAGAGTAGGCCATCTTAGGATATCACTGCCATGACACCTGTGCAATAAGGCTGGCTGTTCTATTGACTTTCAGGTCGTCCTTGATGAACGAGAGGCTGAGTACTAATCATGATAGGTCTTTAGCAAATTCATTAGTAGATTTAGCCTGTCACAGTTTCTCCAGTGTTATAGTCTCTCTGCAGATGACTGCAGTCCTGCAGCAAGATCTCTTGAAATCAAGTGTGTCTTAAAGACCAAAGCATTACAGAGCTAAAAGGATTAGTTGGCTGATCGATTGGTCGATTCAAAGAAAATTGATTGCCAACCACTTTCACGATCAATTAAGGGTTTCAGACATTTTTCAAGCAAATATTCCATTAATTCTCTGGTCCCTCTCCAGCTTCGCGAATGGGAGGTTTTGTGGCTTTTTTTTATTGTGGGAAATATAATGCAGTGAAAGGAGGGGAGGGGGGGGGGGGCTTTTCTTTTTCGGAGCTTTTGCACCGCAAATAAAAGGCATCAACCGATGATGTTCGGTGAAACAGATTTATTTACAATGTGAACTCCAGTGCACAACAAGACGGAGGATTTGTGGTCCAAAACAAGACGACAAACTTTATTTGACCTTTCAACCTTGACAAAGCCAGTATAGGCCAGATACCCTCCTTCGGTTCTTATCTTTCACAATAAAACCCAAGAACATAAACAAGACACTTTGTAGCTGTCTAACAAAAGCAGAACTCCTCCTTTTATTGAAAAAGTGTTGCAAAAGTCGCAAATTAATAGCTGCTGGTTTGCATTTCAGTGTTCGTCACGCCCCTATAGTCTAAAAGCCTTTAGAGTGTCACCATGACATGAAAACTAAATGTTCACTATTTTTATGTCATATAATAGAGCATTCCCCATAAATAGATCAACACAATGGCTACTAGTAAAACATTGTTTTAGTCTGCCGACATCTTGCTGACAGCTAATTGTCCAAAAGGAGCAGCACTACTATTTTCATTTGACAATATCTGTATTATTTTTGTCCGCGGTCGCAACCCACATTCATGAAATCTATTTTCTAATTATTTTCCACAGGAATAAGAAAAAATACTTTTTACATACTTCTGCCTTGCTGGACTATGAGGCCACCAAAGAGTACAGCGTCACCATTGTGGCAGTGGATTCTGGCAGCCCCAGCCTGTCCAGCAACAGCTCGCTGATGGTGCGAGTGGTGGATATCAATGACCATGCCCCGGTCTTTGCCCAGAGCGTCGTGGAGGTCCACTTCGCTGAGAACAACTCGCCTGGTGAAAGGGTCGTCACTGTCGTGGCCTCCGACGCAGACAGCGGCAAGAACGCGGAGATCGCCTACTCCCTTGAACCCGCTGGAAACGGGCCGTTCTACATCGACGCGGATAATGGAGATATCCGTGCCACCGGGGTTCTGGACCGCGAGCTGCGAGAGAGGTACGAGCTCCGGGTGATCGCCAAGGACAAGGGCACTCCTTCCCTGCAGGGCTCCGCGACGGTCGTCATTCAGGTGACCGACCGCAACGACAACGCGCCAAAGTTCGTCCAGGAAATCTTCACATTCTACGTGAAAGAGAACCTGCTGGCCAACAGCCCGGTGGGCATGGTCACCGTGACCGACGCCGACGAAGGCGAGAACGCGGAACTCAGTTTGTTCGTCGAGATGGACGGAGTCGACCAGAAGAACGCGGGGGAGAAGGTGGACGGGGAAGACGGCGAGAAAGAGAACGAAGAGGTGTTCTCCATCGAGAACAACACGGGAACTATCTTCTCTTCGGCGTCGTTCGACCGGGAAAAGCTCTCCGCCTACACCTTCCGCGTCCGCGCCGTGGACGGAGGGGAGCCGCGCAAAACCGCCACCGCCACGGTCTCGCTCTTCGTGACGGACGAGAACGACAACGCCCCCGCAATCACGTCTCCGTCCAATGAGTCCTACACCCTCCTTCCGCCCGCCAGCAGCGCCCGCACCATCGTCAGGACCGTGACCGCCATAGATTCGGACACCGGCCCCAACGCCGACCTTCACTACGCCCTCGTTGGGGGGAATCCCTTCCGGCTGTTTGAGATCGGCCACACCAACGGGGTGATCACCCTGGCGGAGCCTCTGGAGCGGCGCCACAGGGGCCTGCATCGCCTGGTGATCCGGGTCAATGACAGCGGGGCCCCCTCCCTCTGCGCCACCACCCTGGTTCACGTCTTCATCAACGAGAGTTTGGCCAACGCCACCATAGTGGATGCACAGGTAATCTTGGCATTTAAATATGTATTTTTCTTTCTGATTCTCAGCAACATCAAATTAAGTATATCAAAATACATGAAACTAGAATGAAATAAATCCACTTTGCGATTCTGGTATGCGTGCAGGCCCCTATTGTTCCACAGAGTTGGTAATGATAACCCATAATGACAGTGGTGATATTGTCCTCTGATCCATTCCCATAATGGTCACTCTGATAACACAATACAATGTCGCAGGGCGGTAATGACAACTGATTGCGGCTGTTTAAACTAAACCGGTAAGAAGATTATTTTTCTTGACAGAATCACCCGAATGCACAATTTCCAAAGTCTGCATGGTGTTGCAATTTTCTGCCCATTTTTGAGGAAATAATTGCGTCTATATTTGTCCCGGATAAAGAGGCCCGCTCCTCTCTTTTGAGGGCTATTGGCAATGCCGGCTTCTTTGTAGTTTGAGTGTTCTTTGTCCAGAAAGCATTCTTACAATGACCACGTGGTTGAAAGAAGTGTTATTACTGAGTGGTTCTTCTTTTATGGTACATTGAACTCAGAGCTGAGAGCATTAGGTGTGTGTGTGTGTGTGTGAGAGAGAGAGAGAGAGAGCATTAAGGGTGAGTGTATTAGAGAGGTAGAGAGAGAGATGGCCCTGTCCCAGTTTTGGCCTTTTAATACAGAATAGGTTGAAGCGTATTCATTTGAATAGAAGTTTTGCTTTCGTAGTGTCTCTCCACGATGGACCTGAATATTGATGAGCCTTCATTGTGCTCCGCAGCACAGAAGTGGGCAAACTTCGAGAAAGCCACTACAAACTCTAAATGTTTACAGGAAATACTTGAGCACCAGGTGAGCGTCGGCATGACAGATCCACGCTGAGGTGAAGCGGTAATCGACTCTCTGCAGATACCAGAAATACTATCAGGGGCAAATGTAGGCGCCGGAAATCTTTCTCGCTCCTCTGCCCCGTTTCTATTAATCAAATGCGCTTCCCATTATGCTTTAAAAAATGTTCAACGAAGCTATAATTGCTGGCAGGTAATAATTACTAAAACTTGGGTCTCGATGGGCAAAGTCATTTGTATTGACTTATAATTAAATCGCCTCAGCGGCCTTGTGGTTACTGTGTTTGCTCTGAGACTCGCCGCCTGTGGTTTTTAAATGCCCCCTACCACACACACACACACACACACACACACAAACACACACACTTGAAAGTTGGTGGAGAACACGCTCTCTCTGAGGGAAAAGGTCCTCAGCTGTCAGGTCTGTGCATGTAACATGACGTAAACAGTGTGAGAGCCGAAAGTCAGCGCCGAGACATTTGAGGGGGAGAGAGAGATAAGAGGCAGAAATCTCACAAAACTCTGTGAAACAAAGATTGTTTTTGGCACCCCCCGAAATTCCTCGAATATCTTGATAGTGTCCTATTGTATCAACACGCTAAAAAGCAAAAAAGTGTCTGGTTGCACGCCGACTAAAACCCAGATAGCGATCTCTCCGAGGAAGGCACTCCTTACGGCGCAGATGTTGCAAGCTGTGCATGTTGGGATTGCGGCGGTGCCTCCCTCGGTGTTTGAACTCGTGAAAAAGCAGAAGGCCCTCGGGGAATGGATGTTTCCGAGTGCGGAGCATCAACTTTAGCTGATTTGCTCATTTTCAGTGCCGTTCCTGATATGGCTGATATAGATCATGTCTTATCCCGATATTCATCCCACTGAAGCATTTACTTTGCTAATAAGTCAATAAATACAACCGTCTATATCAGGGGTGTCCAGTCGGGCCCGCCAGGGTGTCCAATGCAAAAAAATATATATGTATATGTATTTTTTAAGACGAAAATTACCAGAGTTGGGATTCAAACCTCTGATCCTCTGCTTATAAGACATGCAAACCATTGTTCCTCAGTCGCAGTTAATGTGAGCACTGATATTATTGTGTTGGAAGTCGTTGAACATGGATCACGTCGTCTAAGTGGCGTCACAAATGTGTCACAAATGTGTCACAAAGCGAGGGAATCTGCAGAGGAGGAGAGCCCAGGCAGATAAACAGCTGGCTGATGTCTGAATTTTTGGTCTTTATGTTTCTAGTTTATTGTTGGAAGACCTTAAAATAGAGTTTATCATCTCAAAACCTTCACCAATGATTTAAACATAGAGAAACATTGTCGTTAATTATGCGTTATCATGCTGTGATTTTACTGGTCCGGCCCACTTGAGGAGGTTGACCCCCTTGGTCTATATGAAATAACCACGTGGTCAAGTGTTTAGACCGTGAGACCTTTAAAACGGACATGAATTGAGTGACAGAGAAACAACAAGCATAAGCAAAAAGTTGCGTGCCAAGGATGTTGTGGATTTGTGATTTCCACACGACGCCACTGCAACCGAAAGACGATGAGTCATCGGACGGGACGATCGCCCATCCCCAGATGTTTCTGCGCAGCTCTTCCAGGCGGTAGCGCAGCAACCACAACAACACTGCGCTTCGTGGGCCCCTTGGGTCATTGGGTGGTTTGTCGGGATCCTCGACAATTTCAGCTAAATCTCGCGTTTTGGCAGGAGAGAAATCCGGTGTAATCATAGCCTGGGAGTTTTGACTCACCTCATATCTAGAGACAACTTGGCGTCCAAAAATAAGCTGCACTTTTTTTTCATTTAAGGAAGTGAACAACTGAGCACAGACAGGGGGTGTAGCATTTCGAGCACTTCATGTAGAACAGCTCATAAAATGTAACGCGAGACTCGAATGAAAAGTACAAATTGAACAATCAAGTCGGGGGAGGATTACAGCAGAACACTTGGTCAGCGGCAGAACAATGGTGTTGACGGGCAGAATTAACCGCGACGTGCCCGACCGGCGAAACGCCATTGAGCGGAACAATGGAGTGTAATGTGTCCGGGCCGGTATAAAAGCCGCCTTTGATTACAATGTGCACACTTTAGTTTGATTGTATGGAGCAACTCGGCAGAGCAATGGAGTAGAAGTCATTGAAGAGCGAATACCTCCAGCCCGTAATGAAGTCAAACCGAGTGGTGGATGGATGCCAGGTGTAATTATGGGAGGCCAACGTCTGCTGCAGATGCAGCGCGACTCCAGTCTCTCTCTTCCAAACGGCACTGGGTGAACCACATGTTGGGTAATTAGCCACAATGTGATACTGCAGGGGTCTAGCTGGAGGAAGTAGCCGCGATACCCGAGACGTGGCTGTCATTCGGGAAACTTTAAGGTGCGTTGCACTTCGCAAGGACGCTGTCTCGTGGATGTGATTAAGCCTCTTTAGCGAGGATATTTTCACATTCTTCCGATCAGCGATTCATCTCAGATCAAGAGGTTTTTTTGTTGTTGTTTTAAAAATCTGGGAACGAGGATTTGTTTTTCAGATATGTACAATCGGCTTTCTTTGAATAGAAATTACAGCTCAAGCGCTCGCCAAATCGCAGCTCCCTGTTGTCACGCATCGATCAACAGCTCAGATCAGGTACCTTCGGGTCAATAGTGTGGTCCGGGGCGGGGGCTACACCGCCTTGGCTTGGAGTTTGCGGTGACAACGCAGATAACCTGAGTCCTTGGGAACAGATAGATGGATGGATAGATGGATGACGGTGTCCGACCCGAGCCGGAACAAAGCCCATGCAGCAGAACAGACGGTTCCGCTGGGAGTTTTGGGCGGGGGCGGGGGGGGGATGCGTCAGAGGGATGCGCTCCGAAAGGGCCGCTGAACACTGTCGGCGCACATGCTCGACACGCACCTGCACTCGGTTCGGGGGCTACACACAGCCTGCACTTGACTCCGTGCACACTTTCCCGCATTGCACACTTCAAAAGAACTCGGCCGGTGTGTTTTGCGGTGCAAAGCGGCAGACAGTGCCCAGGGGGGACGGGGAGGCGGGTGGAGGAGAGGGGGGTGGATGCACGAAGCCAGACAGACGGAGATGCCCAGCAGGATGAGAATGGGAAAAAAAAAGCAAGTACTGCAGGGGCCAAGGAAGACGAACAATGGGGCTGAGGGCCAGGGAGCCGGAGCCTGGCGGAGAGAGGGCCCTCTGCAGCGAGAGCAGAATAATGGCACAGAAGCAACACAAGTCCATTAAGACAATTTCAACAATGAAACTTAACCCAGCGATAGTTGGCCCCATTCTTAGCTCGGGGACGGGGGGCTTTACCCTCGTTGCTTTACCCTCGTTGCTTTACCCTCGTTGCTTTACCCTCGTTGCTTTACCCTCGTTGCTTTACCCTCGTTGCTTTACCCTCGTTGCTTTACCCTCGTTGCTTTACCCTCGTTGCTTTACCCGCATACGTCGTGGATCATGTAAGACTTGCGCGCTGCAGCCGTGTCAGCGGGGCGCGCTCTGGCGTCACGCTGGAGGTTAACCCGCGAGTGTATTTTATGTAGTTATCGCCCGCCGTCGGGGGGGCTAAAAAGCAACTTCTCGCTCACCTTTTACTGCTCCCCGCGCTCCTCCCCCGCCAGCTTTATTACCCAGCGCTCCGAAGGCGCCGGGGATTACACGAGTATATAATTTCCTAGCCTTGACAGGCCAAAGGAATTGTGGCGCGGGGCCTCCGAGACGAGGTGTCAGGGCTGCGGAATGAGTCGTCTCGCTAATGGACATCTCACACACACACACACACACACACACAGACACAGACACACACACACACACACACAGACACACACCGTGTGGGCTCCGAGTAGGCGCATGCATACATTCCAGCATGCGTCCGTGTGTGTGTGTGTGTGTGTGAGTGATAACGATTCCCCCCCTCTGCCATGTATTGGTTCGATATATTCAGATTCATGACCCGGTCCCCACGTCACCGGCCCGGCGGACCAGAACGCCACAGCCTCGTTGTCTCCTGTGGTGCGAGTCTCCATAACCAGTAATGGCTGTGTTTGTGCATCGCCATCACACACGTTCTCGTAATGATGCTTTTATTAGAGCGCGCTCTCCGAGGATGACTTTGTGTGTGTGTGTGTGTGTGTGTGTGTGCAGCCAGCCATGTGCATGTGTTCATAATGGAAGGCCATTATTTGTCTCCTCCCAAAAACGGGAAACTTTTTTTTTTTACGAGCGCGATATAAATTGATCAGAGTGGCCCATCGTGGATTTACATCGATGTCCAGCAAACCCCAAGGCTAAGAGATGGAGAGGACTCTCTCTCTCTTTCTCTCTTTCTCTCTCTCTCCCTCCCTTCTATCTGTCCATCCATCCAATTCTCGGTGCGAAAGAAATTGCGATAGCAAATCCTCAGCAAATCCACGCCCACGCTATCGTTTACAATGGAGGCCATTGTTCGCTGACGAGACAGTAGATGTGTTTGTGTTCAGGGGGATATAGTCGCAGCACGTCTGCTGCCTTTATTCGCACATTTACCGACTGTTTCTCCCCACTTTATTTATTTTTTTCCCCCACCCCATCTCCCAACTGTCCCCGACCCTCAAGTTTCCCTTTATTCTTCTAATCAGCTTTAAACGGCGTAATCCCAGGCATTTCCTGTACCGGCGCAGATGATGTGAGATCACAAGCGGAGAAATTACAGGCGCTACTTGAAATGCTGCAACTGGGAAGCAAGAGCAATTATACATTTAGTGACATTCTATGTGTCGGGGAATAATGGAGAGACTCCCCCACTAAAGAAAAGAAAAACACGGTGATGAGTTTAATTAAATGGAAGATGCTGTTTGATGTTTCTCTGTGGCTCGCACCCACTGTGTCATCTTTTAGCGCCACAGTTGGACTTTTTTTTCTTCGTTCATGGCGTCTCTTCTTGTTGCTTTGCCCTCATCGACTGCGCTTTCTCCCTCTCCGTCCCAGGTGGCCCGGAGTCTCATGGCTCCACTGTCGCTGGACATCGCGGGGGACCCGGACAGCGAGCGCGCGCTCGGGAAACAGCGCCTCAGCGTGGCCATCGGCGTCCTGGCGGGAGCGGCGGCGGTCATCCTGGTCATCCTGCTGGTGGTCACGGCTCGGCAGTGCGGCGCCCAGGGCAAGAACGGCTACGAGGCCGGCAAGAAGGAGCCGGAGGAGGACTTCTTCAGCCCCCCGGGGGCTCAGCCGCAGGCCGGCCACGGCAGGGGCTCGGACCGCGGGCGCAAACCCCGACGCGACAAGCGCAACGGGAGCGGCGGCGGCGGCGCGGCGGCGGCGGGAGGCAAGGCCGACCGGTCCCTGTACAGCGGCATCGTGACGGTCAACGGGCTGCGGCGGCACGCCAACGACGACGACGACGAGGACCTGAGCAGCGCCAGCGAGCGCCTGGCGGCCCGCTACTGCGCCATGGACGGCGACCCCGGGAGCCCGCGCATGGGCGGCGGCAGGAGGCACCAGTCCAGCCCGGACCTGGCCAGGCACTACAAATCCAGCTCGCCTCTCCCGGCGGTCAACCTGCAGCCCCACTCCCCACCGGCCGAGGGCAAGAAGCACCAGGCGGTCCAGGACCTGCCGCCCTCCAACACCTTCGTGGGCAGCGGCGGCTGCGCGGGGAGCGCCGGCTCCAGCAGCAGCAGCAACGGCAGCGGCAACGCCGACGCCATGTCCCTGGGGTCGGACCAGTGCTCGGACTACGGATGCCAGACCGGGAACAAGTACAGCAAACAGGTAGGAGGTCTGGGGCCGGACCGGGGAGGGAGGGAGGGGGATTATAGTCTCTATGGTCTACGAGCCGGCGTTTTAGAGAGAAATCTTTCGTTATCTTTTTTTTTTTTACTTCTCCTCACGTAAAATAAGTTTTTAAAATCAACACTTTCTCACACTTTGTCCACTCTCTCGTCTCCTCCTCCTTCGCCCCGGCTTCATCATCTCTTCCTCTCGATACATCCTCGCCGACGACCACGACCCCCCCCCTCCCCCCCCCGCCTCCTCCCCCGACTCCACCGTTGCTAAACGCCTAAAAACACCATTTCATCTCCACAAAAATCGCTGACAGCGCGCTCGCGTGTCAGCGTCCCAAGCCTCTGAGCGCTGTGACAGCACCCTGTTGTCAGAGCATGTGTGTGTGTGTGTGTGTGTGTGTGTGTGTGTGTGCTCCAGGTCTTACTCAGCCCTCCGTTGAACAAGATCTAATGCAGGGGACATGAGTCAAACCCCCGCCTCCCCGCTGGAGCTGAACAATATGCGGATGGATGCACGCGTGACTGCTTGTGTGTGTGTGTGTGTGTGTGTGTGTGTGTGTGTGTAACACATGCTTAGCCTCCCTGTAAACCCCTGAGGCTCTCAGCTGGAGAAAGGGCACAGAGGGAGTGGGCGAATAGGTTCTTCCAGCGGTGGTAATTGGTCATTTTGCATCTCTGCCGCCCATGTCTCGCTGTTATCTTTCTTCCATTAAGCATATATGTTTATACCGTAAACAATATTAGCTGTACCGATAATGGATGCGCCGGGCTTTGGTGTTTGCTCGAGAAACTCCGGCTGAAAGACGAAGTCCTGCTGACATAAACTGTGCACACACACACACACACACACACACACACACAAAGGCCCCATCTATCACGTTGGACACACTGACACACCCCGGGTCCGCGGCGTGGCGCTCCCGGAGAGAGCGGTGCGTCGTTGAGTGACAGCTCACCCTTCTTAAAGGGGCGGGCATCTCGTTTTCCTTGACAGACGGGCCGGTACATTTATCCTCCCCCGCGGAGGAAAAAGTGCTGATGTGGTCATTAAAAAAAAAAAAAAAGGAAAGAGGGGAGCTTCTTCTTGGGCTAATCAATTCATACACGGGGCTCTCTGATCCTGCTCAAACACACACACACACACACACACACACACACACACACACACACATAGAGGTTAATCCATTACGAAGTCAATCCTCTTAATCTGCCGTTCTCAGGGAAAGAAAATGCTTACTGGGAGAGTTTGGTGTTCATGCTTACGTGCACTCAAAACATGCCAGCACCCATACGGAGACGCGTAGACACACAAACTGACAGCGTAATGAATTATTGATCGTATGGGGTAATTAACTCCTCCGCTGCAGTGGCGTGCCCCCCCCCCCCTCCCTTCACCCTCCCCCCTCTCCTCGCCGCCCCATCACACAGGCGTCTAAGACTTTTCGGGGATCTCGCGTTCGCGTACGTGTCAAAATCTGTTAACTCCAGCAGTTTGGCGGCAGGTTTGTGTCAGTGGAAGACTGTCACCCGCGCTCCAGGGACCGCTTATTCCACGACGGCATTTAAAATATATATATATATATTTAAAAAATGTCATACGCGAGTGCAAGTGAGAGATAGACTCGGGGAGTAATAGGCGGCGAGCGCGTTGCCAAATGCGGGAACTGGGACGCCGACCCAACTTGGAGTAGCATTAGACCGGGAGTGGGAGAGAATTACAGGGAGGTTAGGAAGAAGGGAAGTAAGCGAGGAGGAGGAGGAGGAAGAAGGGAGGAGGAGGGATAACATTTCAAAGGTACTTTACTGGGTCAGTGAAAACGCACCCGAAAAAAACTGCTCATCTGAAGTCAGCACATCATCAGACCAACTAGGGTGCTCAAAATAAGAGGGGGGAGGGGAGGAGGGGGTAAAAAAAAAAGTATGGCGTCATGGATGAAGAGAAAGATTGCATTAAAGAGCCACGATGAACATGATAAAACGGCTCCGTCGACTCCCTTGCGTTAATCAAAATTGTTCACAGAGGAGAGGGAGGAATCATCCGCATCAACGGGGAAGGAGTGAAAACAGATGAACGGAGAGCGTAGAAAGAGGAGGGGATGCTTTCTGGAGATGTGTGAGATTCCTCTTTCTTCCTGTAGCTCCTTTTATTTTGGAAAAAAAGAAACACGAGGAAGAACAACAGCGCCATCGTATCGATTCAATTCTATCCAGCAACGTCTCACTTGAGCCGAGCGCGGTGCCATTTCTGCTCCGACGCAGCTGGTGTGTGTGTGTGTGTGTGTGTGTGTGTGTGTGTGTGTGTTTTGAATCCTGATTAAGGGGATATTTTTTGATATAAGTGACAATATGGTACCCGAGTTTCAGTCCAGACAACAAAATGCACCTTGTGTAGAGAGCTTACCTCGAAAATAAGTTCCTAAACATTAAATGTCACCTAAATACAGAGAGATGAAGAGATAATGTCGAGAAAAAAAGGCAAATATGTGATTTAAAACCGGGTGGTACCGTCGAAATGGAGGTTGCTGGTGGAGAAAGTGGGGAAGGCCGGAGTACTTGCTTCCTAGTGGGGAGGGAGAGGTCGGGTTTGGGTGTCAGCCAGAGAGAGAGAGAGAGAGAGAGAGAGAGAGAGAGAGAGAGTGGACTGCTGAGATGTGGGTCATCAGGATACCCGTTGGCATCAGGACACATTAATGATCACAGCAGTCACATGGCACTGCAGTCAATATGGGCAAAGTGGCCTCGTTCTGCCCTCCAACCGCCACCACGCACGCACACCACGCGAAAAACAACCTCCTCCCCCCATCCCCCCATCTCCCCCTCCGCCCGCCCGGCCTCCATCAGCCACCGACAAAGGTCAGAGCGCTTGTTTGATCGTCTCGTTCCGCTTCACTTTTGTCAGGTTTTCATCCTGAAACCTCTTTCTTATCTTTTTCATGAAGTTGTGTCTCCTCCTCCTCTCCTCCTCTAGTTTTTTTAAGCCGCTCCCTTTGGACTCTTGACCTCCCCTCCCTCCACGCTGTCGCTCCCCGTCCCTCTGTGTCTCTTTGCCAGTCCTCTGCTGCTGCCTCTGCGTCTTCCAATGCGCCACGCCGACCTCTGAGAACCAACCGACTCAGCGCTTTTCCACTAGTGCGACTTCTTCTTTTACTGTAGTGAGCACTTTCTCTCCCTGGACCTGGTGTGTGTGTGTGTGTGTGTGTGTGTGCCTGTTTGTGTGTGTGTGGGTGATAGCAAGGTGCCACGAAGGCTAAATCGAACCACACACACACACATCCAATGTCTAATCAATGCTCCGTTAACGAGGCCAAGACTGCAGTGGAAACAGGTGGGTTTGACACCGCAGTTTCTTTTGTGTGTGTGTGTGTGTGTGTGTGTGTGTGTGTGTGTGTGTGTTTGGAAACGCTTTGCGTCGGTCAGCTCGCCGCTTTTTGACGCGGACTCATCCGGCCCCGGGGCCCCGTCCATCTAATTGGACTGTATGGACGGGGCGCCGGCATCCGATGGATTAGGTCGACCGGATTATAAAATTGAAAAGCAGCTTTTCATTTCGACGAAATCCCTCCGGGATTAAATATGATGAGCGTCTGTCGTGGACTCGCACCCCCAACTCCCCCCCCCCCTCCGAACCTACGCGGCACCAGTCAGGCATCCGTGCAGCTACCGCGATGACGTGCACGGGGGAAAGGCAACCAGAAACACACACCCTGCCCTCCCGACAACCCTCTGTTACACAAGCGCACGCTGTCATCGACCCCGTGACCTCTGTCAACGGCGATACCAGCCGCCCCCGGTGTATTTATTAAAAGCCAGCGCGAGTTCAGGTCCACCATATGCTTACCGGGGGAGCCGGAGGGGGAGGGGGAGGGGCGGGGTGAGGAGGTGAGGGTAAGCGAGAGGTGAGAGGGACGAGGTAACCGAAGCGGGGATCGCCCCGACGAGCCAGACCGAAACCTGATCCACTGACCCGGAGACAAAGGAAAGGAGGGGGGAGGGAACAAGGGGAGGAGGCGAGAGAGGGAGAGACCAATGAGTGGAGACGGAGGACAAATGTTACGGGAAACAACGGAGACAGATGTTTGTGTGTGTGTGTGTGTGTGTGTGTGTGTGTGTGTGTGTGTGTTGGTGGAGGCGGGCACACAGGCTTACCCTGTAAATATAGATTTTTCCACCCGATCCGGGTCAGATGGACACCTAGTGTGGTTTTTAACACAAAACAAAAAACACTCTGAGACAGAGATGTGTGTCTCCACTCCCTCGACACCAAAAAGCTGAAGGTCGCGACCCCACAGTCTTTCTTAGTGGATTGACTTTTGACCCCGGAAGTCTAGGACTTTTACATGTTGGCCTCAAACAGGATTGAGGTAAAGGGTTAGGTTAGGGGTTAGGGTTAAGGGGTTAGGAGTTATGGTTAGGAGTTAAGGGTTAGGGTTAAGGGGTTATGTGTTAAGGGGTTAGGTGTTAGGGTTAGGTTAGGGGTTAGGGTTAAGGGGTTAGGAGTTATGGTTAGGTGTTAAGCTTAGGTTAAGGGTTAGGGTTAAGGAGTTTAGAGGTTAGGGTTAAGGGGTTAGGTGTTAAGGTTAGGTTAGGGGTTAGGGTTAAGGGGTTAGGTGTTAGGGGTTAGGGTTAAGGGGTTAGGTGTTGAGGTTAGGGGTTAGGGTTAAGGGGTTAGGTGTTAGGAGTTAGGGTTAAGGGGTTAGGTGTTAAGGTTAGGGTTAAGGGGTTAGGTGTTAAGGGGTTAGGTGTTAAGGTTAGGTTCGGGTTAAGGGGTTAGGTGTTAAGGTTAGGGTTAAGGGGTTAGGTGTTAAGGTTAGGGTTAAGGGGTTAGGTGTTAAGGGGTTAGGTGTTAAGGAGTTAGGTGTTAAGGTTAGGTTCGGGTTAAGGGGTTAGGTGTTAAGGTTAGGGTTAAGGGGTTAGGTGTTAAGGTTAGGTTAGGTGTTAGGGTTAAGGGGTTAGGTGTTAAGGTTAGGTTCGGGTTAAGGGGTTAGGTGTTAAGGTTAGGTTAGGGGTTAGGGTTAAGGGGTTAGGAAGGTAGTTTTAGGAAGTCGTTAACGGGAAAGTCAGCAGAGCGTCCTTAAAAAAAACAACTAAAGCGTCTTCAATCAAAGACGTGGGTGTGTTTCTATGTGTGTGTCTTCGCGTGTGTGTGTGTGTGTGTGTGTGAGCCCGGGACAAAGACTGAGAGAAGAAGCGCCGAGGGAGAGGAGGAGGAGGAAGAGAAGGGGGAATAAGAAGAAGAAGAAGAAGAAGAGCGACTCAGATCGCACCAGGCAGAGGGAGCGAGAAATAGTCTGTTTGCTCTCACATCAAGGTCACCCGAAAGCTGAAAAATGTGATTGGAAGTCTCTCCCCCCCCCACGCCCTCGTCACCCAGGTCTGTCTCGGCTGTTTACCGCACGCGAGAGATAACAGCGACAGGCTGTTGGGCCGATAATGTTACCGTGTTAACAACTCTTCCCTTCAGCTTTTTCCCCGTTGTTTTCAAACTCTCCGCTAAAAATGGCAAGAATGCGGGGGAAGTCATCGCGGCGCACGCGCTCAGACAAGCCGAGGCAGAGGCACTCAGTCAGTGTGTGTGTGTTGTGTGTGTCTGTCTGTGTGTGTACATAATAGCACGTAATTACACACCCTCCCAGATCCTTATGCATATACACTTTTCACCGCCAGCAGACGAGCTCGGATAAGAATATGATGACACACGAGCGGGGAGTAAAGTTTTCCGGCTCTTACATCAGTTTCTTCTTCTTCCAATCCCTCTGGATCGCATCAAATGCGCCGGCCCACCGTCTCCTCGAATCACACACACGCACACACACACACACACACACACACAAAGACCTACATAGCAAGCCCCTCGCTGCGACGCTTCCTTTTATTTGCCTCCTGAAGACTCGGCTCTGTGTTGAGCGGCTCTGCATTGGGCTCGTCTGCCTTGCAGCGTTACCTTAATGGCTGTCTGCGGGTTGAGCAATTTTACCCAATATTGCGAAACAAAGGGCCGCCGTTCCCACACTAGACAGGGATTCAAGACAGCTTAGTGTCCCCGCGATTCGGTCTCATCCCGCTCCGCACAAAGGAGTCTCCGGTTACGTTAAGCGGCGCTGAGTCGAGGTTGAATTAAAAAAAAAAGGAGAGACTCGAGCGGAATCAGGACTCAACTGGATCTTTCCTCCTGCGTGGACTTGAACTCGGAAGAGGCAACAACTAAAACATGCAATCAAACAGAAGCGAGATGAGCTGAGGGGACGTTGTCCGATCTCCAGTCAGGGAATCGGTGGTTTCAATTCCCCCGGTTTCGCCGATCAAGGTGGATGTTTCCTCGGGCGAGACACCAAGTTGCTTGTGTGAGTGTCGTATGGACGGTTCAGGGTCCTTTATACTCGGGTTTTACGCAAGACCCGCTAGGGCCCCTTGCGTCGTCCCGTCAGCCATCTTGTGTGCATCGCCCGAAATTTCTGACTATCCGACAAAGCTACGCGAGCCGTTCGCAGCCCCCTAACACTGTGATTGGTCCGCTAACCACGTCCTGTCCGGTTTCATAGCATAATACCGCTGTTTTTAAAAGCCGTAGCAGAAACAGGAACAATGGATCCCGTTGAAGAACGTTTGGCTGAAGAGGTCCTGCAAATATGAGCATTTATAAAACCCGTCTGACGGAGTATGAGGACACGCAGATGGCGGTGAACTCCTGGAGGGAGATACCGGTGAACGTCGGCGTGCAGGTCGACTCGAAACGCTCGTTGCGCCACCTGCTGTTCTGGCGAATGGAAAAGGCGGGAAACCAAAACGAGTCCGTCGATGCAACTGCGTGGCCGGTTGTATGTGTAGTTGCAAGAGTGTTTTTAGAGTCCCGATGGGCAGGCGGGACCTTGCGTAGCGGCTCCTCCCACCATGAATGATGACAGGTGTGTAACAAAGTCCTGTTACCTGCACAATAACTCAGCACTCCAGATATTTGGTCGGTAATGGTCTTTATTTGGCAGCAGTCTTTCCTGCTGCTCTTTATATTGGGGGCAAGCAACCAGAGCAACCGGGCCTCATCTCCTGCACCTGTCCCCTGAGTCACCTACGACCACGCCCCTCTGCAGCTGAGCATGACCACGCCCCCTACCGCCACCACGCCGTGAAAATCTGTTTACCGCGAGTCTGTGTTTTTCCCAGAAAGCAGTTTCTTCGTCCGCCTCTGGAAAAGTTCCCTATGTCTGAAGCGAAGTGGGCGTTGAATCGTTTCGCTGTATCGCAGAACCCCGTCTTTATGTAACAGCGATCCAAACACGCACTGGGTCCTGACAGGAAGCCTCCGTTGCCTTCACTCCCTCTGCGAGTGTGGGATCTGGCAGCTAAGAACAGACATCAGTCGTGTTGCAGCTCCACAAACTGCGAAAAGTGCTGCTTTTGTGTTGTCATCGGCATACCTTTTGTTTTGTTTTTCCCAGAAAGACGCAGAGTCATCGCACTGCAATTAAAGGCATCAACCGATAACCGATGACGAGAGAATGTGTAGTTTGAGGAACGGCGCTTTTAAGCTTCGAGTTCGGCCATTTTCGCCGTCGCCATCTTGGATTACGGCCGCGAACCAATGCACAGAAGTGATATTTGCAATGTGCAGGAGTGACGTAGAGACGCCGTGTATGTTTCTGGTGGCGGTAGAGACCTGTCAATCACAAGGTAGGCCCGCCCTCAAGCATCCCCTGCTTTATGGACTATCTGAAATGAATTCACTAAATGAACATTATGCTGTATTGAAGAAGAGGACAGGCCACATCCAGCGCTTCCTTTCTGTACCTTTCACTCTTAAAGCCCTCGACGTGTGCGGTTCACTGTGTAAAGAAGTGAAAGTCACACAGATCATGTTTCTAAATGGGAACTCAATAAAAGCAGCAGCCAGTATCTGAGGCTGTGCATCTTTTCCTCAGACAGACTGCCAGACGCCGCTCCGGGTCAACAGGAACCCGTCAGTTGATCCTCTGCCTGTAGAAATCTATTCGGAAACTTTTTTTGTGTTGTAACAAATTTGCATCGCTGCCGGTGTGAATAGTTTGTGATGTGAGACACATATTGTAATGAGTGTTTGCGCATTCACACGCGGTTTATTCATCAGCGCCCTCGGTGTGTAAAGACAACCCCGTCAGACAGACATCTGCAGCTTCATTCTCCTTTCTTTTTTTTTTTTTTTTTTGTTGTACACCTTCACAAGTTGTGAAACGGAGCTGGCGGCCACGCACGGGGAACCTGAACGCGGGCGGGAACGCGCCGTTCGGAGGTCGCGTGAGCACACGCCGCCTCCCCGAGCCTCGCCACTGCAGACGGAAACGGCGCTAAAAGGAATCCGAGCGAGATGACAGGAAAAGCACAGCGATGTGAAAGATTGAGTATCGCACGGACCAGCGGTCCTGCAATGTCTGCTTCTCCCGTCATTGCTCTGTAAGTCATCCAATAAAAATAAAAAAAAGGGTCTCTCTCTTTCCAACCCTCCATCCCCAATGTGTGTCTGCTCCCCCTCCCACCACACACACACACACACACACACACACACGCGCGCGCGCATCCTCCTCCTCCTCCGTCTGTCTTTCCTCTGATTGATCTCTCTGTTCTCCCTAAGTGGTTTCATCTCTTTTCATCACTCTCCATCTGGATCCATCTTTTCACAACGTGTTTTTTTTTTCTTTCTTCTAATGGTTCCAAAACCTCGTCTTTTTAATAACACCTAATAGTTTCTTTAAATTTTTACAAATGGTTCTCAAGTAACAACCGTCTCCAGTTCCCCTTCTGTTTTACCTCGTGGTGGAAGTCACTTTAATCTTTGCTTTTCTCTCTTTTATTCTTTTTTCTCCCCCCCCCCCCACACACAATTGGATCAAATTAAGCACGCTACCAAGGAATAAGCCTCAGGTGTGAATATCTGCACTGTGCAATATGGTTTATGCATTTCTGCCACTGGCAAATCGGAGCACATTTCTCGCCGGATATCAGCTTATTAGATCTAGCATGAGTGTGAAAGACTGGCCCCGGTAGCGCTGTAGTCCAAAGCCAATGTTTTTGCCCCAGGCGTGGTGTAGCCATCTGTTTTAGAATTGTTGGTGGAATATAGATAAATCAGAAGATCAAGATGGAGATAGAGGAAAAGAGACATGGAAATGAGTGGAAGAG
Organism: Clinocottus analis; assembly: GCF_023055335.1. Classification (NCBI taxonomy): domain Eukaryota; kingdom Metazoa; phylum Chordata; class Actinopteri; order Perciformes; family Cottidae; genus Clinocottus; species Clinocottus analis. The sequence continues at coordinate 3,437,925 of NW_027175998.1, read as the reverse complement.
GAGAAAAGGGAACAAAAATCCTGGTCAGAACCCGTGGCTTATCGGGAAAGAAAGAAAAAAGTGGGTTGAGATGAGGGAGGGAGGGGGGAGGGCGGGGGAGGCCGGGCAGGGAAATGAGGGAGGAGGAGCGGGTTGGGAGGGGGGGGGGGGGGATACAAGATGAGAACGTGTTCTTAGGTAGCGCCTCGGGGAAGTGATGGAGAGAATGGAGAAGGAGATAGACAGAAAATGATTGAAAAGAGGTATCTGGGTCCAGGGTTAGGGGCTGGGGGGGGGGAGGGGGCGGGGCTTCACTCTGAGAGGAGCCAGCTCAGACTCTCTGGGCTATTTAAGTGCGAGTGTGTGTGTGTGTGTGTGTGTGTGTGTGTGTGTGTGTGTGTGTGTGTGTGTGTACGAGTATGAGAGCTTTTCTACCTGCCCTATCGGAAAAAAAAAAGTTACATAAAGCTGAGTGGGCTGGCCTCAGCCTGCAGCGATGCCCCATATTAAACCACTTTCAATGTATCTGTGCATTTATATATAAATATATATGTGTGTGTGTTTGTGTATGTGTGTGTGTGTGTGTTTTGTTCAGCCCTGTTCATGTCAGAAATAGACCAGATAAGAGACTGCAGGACGGGTACACGCACACGCACACAGACAGGTAGAGCTGAACTACAAGAGCTCGCCGGCCACGCCGCCCGGAGAGAAACCCCCTCCATCCCTCCCTCCCTCCATCCCTCCATCCCTCCATCCCTCCATCCCTCCATCTCTCCCCCCCACCTCGGTGTTGTCAGACACGGAGGCATTAAAAATAGTTTGACCCGCTTGACACGCGCGCGTACTCACGAGGACTACATAATCACACGCTCACACACGGCGCTGCTTTTAACTCCCGTTCCCTGCGGCTATCGCAGATAACTTGAACCACCGCTATCATCCATAACGTGAGATAACCTCCTCCTTCTTCTTCTTCTTCTTCTTCTTCTTCTTCTTCTTCTTCTTCTTCTTCTTCTTCTTCTCCTTCTCCTTCTGCAACCCGTCCGAGCACGGCGGTTGCAAACAGACTGAACTAGCAGGAAGTGAACTTGCACGTTAAAGCAGTGGCGGCGCAGTAATCGCACAGCAAAGCTGCTTCTTAATGGGTCAGCGCAGGTACAAGTCGGACGTGCATTATTTAAGAGGCTCTGTTCTCCTGTTTCGCGAGTACACACATGTGATAAAGATGGCGGCTAACGGGCACCTGAGGAGAAAAAAAAAGAAGAAGCAAAAATGGCAAACAACAAAAACAACATCTCCGAGTGAGCGTCCACAGGCACACAAAGTTAAACTTAAGCGCGCACACGCACAGGAAGAAGAAAAACATGTAATCAAAGTCATGCAAATCTATTTGCCAATTAGAGCCCCACACAGGTTTCCATGGGGATGAAATGGCAACCTCTAATTGGCTGTATAAAAAAGAAACGCTCACATCTGAGCCGACATAAAAAAACCTGAGACGGCTTGGAAAAATAAACACATTCGTGCACACACACACACACACACAGACACACACAGGCGGGGGTGATCGCTTGCAAATTCATGCACAGGGTTGTGGGAGTCACACACAGTATCACGGGTAAGATGAGGAGCGCGGCTCCAGTGTGTGGACACAGATATGGCGGCGTATTGTCAGGTGCAGGCGTACCACACACACACACACACACACACACACACATGCGCGCATATGCAACCACACACACGCGCCCATTGACCGGTCAGTCGCTTTTAAGAGCGCGACTAAAGCTTTGGTCGCGGTGTCGTGTTAACATGAAAGCTTTCACGGCTGTTTAAAAGGAGCGGGCTTTGATTAGAGTGAGATGTGTGTGTGTGTGTGTGTGTGTGTGTGTGTGTGTGTGCGTGTGAGTGCCGGCCTCCGCTGACGGCGGACCTTTTTCTTTCTGCTTTTTAACAAAAAAAATCCAGCAGGAGCTGTCGCCTCTTGTCAAGAAAACATGTTGAATGGACGATTTCACCTGAGCGTGCTCTCTGTGGGTGTGTGTGTGTGTCCTCCCCCTTCTCCCCCCTCCCTCCTCCCTCCTCCCTTCCTCCCCCATCCTTTAATTTCCTCTCTCTAAAAGGCAGAAGTCAAGCGTGCCGCCTGGCCGCATCTCAAGCGGCGTCGGCTTCAAGGAGGCGATCAAACGTCGGAATTCCAAATTATTGACTAAACTGCTAAGCGGGCATCAAAGACGGCGCGGCGTTCTCGCCGCGGCGGCGGCTCCGGTTGGCACAAAGCGCCGTCGCTCCTCGCGCGGCTCCGTCATTATGAGCGCTTTAATAATTCATCCGCTGCACTCCCATATGGGGCTTTATGTAGAATACGAGACGGAGATCTGGGATTGTTAGGGAAAGCAATTTGCGCACGCGACGCAACGCGCCGCTTCAATTTAGCGCTAACGTTAGCCGGCGCGGAGATTAAGCTCCTCGCTACTGTGAGTCATGCTGTGATGCGCCGCGGAGATTTTTGTTTCCGTCCTTGTCAAAAAAAAAAAAAAAAGGCCGTGTGTCTCGGGTGATTTGATTTTCTCTTGTTTTTGTCGGAGGATTAAAGAGTTAAATCATCTTTTCTTCTCGAAGCTTTTTGAAGAAGTCATTGGATGATGTCGCGCGTGAATGGCCTCCGAGCTTAAAACAAGGCTATCTCGAAAGAAAACACTTTGAGAGAGGCACCGTTTTCACGGCGGAGCGACATCATAGTCGTAGTTCAGAGCTTGGAAATATTACACGATTGATCAGCCGTTTGCCCGAGAGAAAGACGAATCCGTTCTATTGATATTGTGGTTTGAACCCAGATCTCGCCTTTCATTTTTGGACATCGCAGCATCCCATCGGTGTCTCTTCCTGCTTTTAAAACCACGTAGCAGCATCGTCCTTCAATCAGAGGATCGGCGGTTCGATCCCCGGCTCCGTCAGCCCATGTCGACGTGTCCTTGAGCAAGACACGTAACCCTAAATTTTGCTCCCGTAACTCCGCCTACGGAGTCTGAATGGTTGATGACACTGATGTGGCACCCTGCGCGGTGGCTCCTCCCATCAGCGTGCGAACGGGTGGATGACGTCATGCAGCGTTAAAGTCGGAGGACTAGAAATTTCCTAACTCGGCCGTGATGAAAACAAACGGAATATCTTTGGATTTTTGGACCGTTTGGGTCAACGGTGGCTGGCATTTTTCAACATTTATGAGTCTGACATTTGAAAGGCCAAATCGTTACTCATCAATCACAGAGGTCCTTAACATGCCGACCTGAAACCGACTCAGCTGAGGTGAACATACATTAATATGCATCCGCTCATTACCGCTAATTAGAGCGCTACACACCTGTACTTCTCGTTTTTGCAGCAAACATGTTTTGGACTCGTCTTCCCTCCGCTCCTTTACTGCAGTGGCTGCGGATTAATTAGCATCTCTCTATAAACATTTCTCTCTTTTTTTTTATTTTATTTTTTTTTTTAGTAATGCCAGGAGTCGCATAATCATCCGGGCCGACTCCTCTGAAACCCCGCCGGGTACGACTTCACTACGCGTCGCTCCTTAACCTCGATGCTGAACCGTCGTTTTTCAAAGGCGCCTGCGAAAAAAAAAAAAAGAAGAAGAAAGAAAATTAAGATGGAGCCCGAGTACACGGAGGGACGCTTGAAGTGTGGCCGCGAGGTTATCGATGGGAAACGGGTCGGATTCTCCCCCGCGCTCTCTCATTAACTCTCCTCCTTCCTTCTCCCGTCCGCTCAATGGCTCCAGCACTCCCTGGTGTATTCGACAGCACACACACACACACACACACACTCACACACACACACACTCACACTCACTCTCTCGCATGCAAGAGGTCTGTTTGCATACCAAAAGCATACTTCATAGCTCAAAGAAAATGAAAGGCGTATTAATTATACAGTCTCACGCTCACACACACACACACACACACAGAAAAAGAGGGAGAGATAGAGCGGGAGGGAAGGAGGGAGAGAGGGAGGGAGAGAGCAGTTGTTTTATGTTTCTCCTCTGCGTCAAAAGGAGACGGAGTATGAGAAGGATGGAGACTCTGCGTCAGGGAGAGAGGGAGTGAGGAATCAACGCAGGAAGGGAGAGAAAGAGCGCACTGTCCTCTCTCTTTTAACGTGTGTGTGTGTGTGTGTGTGTGTGTGCGTGTGTGTGTGTGCGTGCGTCGCGTCTACCCGGCATAACGCCCCCTCTGTGTCCCCGAGTCGCTCTCCGTCACTCACACACACTGAGACTGTTGTCGAGACGTGTTGGCGAGGCGCCCCAAGACATTTCTGTGGCACTGTGTCTGTCACGGGAGGGGTGATAGGGCCTGATGCGGGGGTTCACACACACACACACACACACACACACACACACATGCACACACATGCACACACATGCACACACATGCACACACATGCACACACACGTCTAATTCTCACGCGTAGTTTTGCTGCGTTACCATTTCGAGGTCACGTAGGTGGAGGAGTCGATGCAAGCTCCTCCTGGAGAGCGTGTGAGTGGAGGGAGGAAGGGAGGGAGGGAACGAGGGAGGGAGGGAGGGAACGAGGGAGGGAGGAAGGGAGGGAAAGAGGGAGGCTGCAAGCGAATGAGGAAGTGAAGGAGCAAGCGAGCGAAAGAGCCACTGAGTGAGTGAAGGAGTGACTGAGGTAGGGGAGCAAGTGAGGGAGCGAGTGAGAAAGTGAGCGAGCAAATGAGGGAGCAAGTGAGGGAGCGAGTGAGGGAGCGAGTGAGAAAGTGAGCGAGTAAATGAGGGAGCGAGTGCGGGACGAAAGAGGGGAACAAGGGAGCGAGTGAGAAAGTGAGGGAGTGAGTAAGGGGAACAAGTGAGGAAGCGAGTGAGAAAGTAAGAGAGTGAGTGAGGGAGCAAGTGAGGGAGCGAGTGAGGGAGTGAGTGAGAAAGTGAAGGAGCGAGTGAGAAAGTAAGGGAGCAAATGAGGGCGCAAGTGAGGGAGTGAGTGAGAAAGTGAGGGCGCAAAGGAGGGAGCAAGTAAGGGGGCGAGTGAGGGGAACAAGTGAGGAAGCAAGTGAGAAAGTGAGGCAGCGAATGAGGGAGCAAGTGAGGGAGCGAGTAAGGGGAACAAGTGAGGAAGCAAGTGAGAAAGTGAGGCAGCGAATGAGGGAGCAAGTGAGGGAGCGAGTAAGGGGAACAAGTGAGGAAACAAGTGAGAAAGTGAGGGCGCAAAGGAGGGAGCAAGTAAGGGAGCGAGTGAGTCAGAGAGTGAGCGAGGGAGCGAGTGATTGAGGGAGCAAGCGAGTGAGTGAGTAAGTGAGTAAGTGAGTGAGTGCGCGCGGCGAGGGCCCTTGCGTGTTTGTTTGTGTCTGACAGCGCATTAGCCCGAGCTATCTTTAACCTTGCAAGATGACTGACACTGATTCTAAACTGACAGGATGGATTTCAGTTCGCCGCGGCGTCCCGGCTGTCAGCTCAGCCCGTCCGCCCGCTTTGAGAAAAGAGAGCGAGAGAGAGAGAGAGAGAGAGAGAGAGAGAGAGAGAGAGAGAGAGAGAGAGAGAGAGAGAGAGAGAGACGGGGTCAGACACGATCAATACATTAGTTTGGAAAGTGGAGGAGGAAGAGGCCCCTTTCCTCTTTCTGGAGCGATAGGGGTTGAGATACGGAGTGAGGAGAGAGTGTACAGGATGCAGAGAAAGAGAAGATGGGGGGGGGGGCGGAGGTGGAGGAGGTGGTGGTGAAGGGAGGAGGTGTGGGGGGGGGGGGGGTGTAGAGACCTCGCGCTTGTATCCGGATGTCTCCGAGGTCCTTTATTGACTCTGTCTATTGTTCACAGCGGCACTCCTAATCACTCTCAACAGGGAGGTTGTGCTTCTGTGTGTGTGTGTGTGTGTGTGTGTGTGTGTGCGCGTGTGTGTGTGTTGCAAGACGACGTATCTTTAGCCTCATCCTCACTTTGACTCTTTCATACATTGGCCCCCACAGTGAAGCCATTCTTCACTCTCCTCTGGTCAACCTTAATGGACAATAGCAGTGGGTGGGAAAAGCCTATTCCCTAACACGCATACTATTAGTCTAATGGTCCTCACACACACACACACACTCACACACACACACTCACAGGACGGGCAGTGAAATGCCATCTAAATAGCGGGCATGCATATGTATGCTCTCTCTTCCTGGCGCACGCACACAGAAGGCCGGCTTGTGCGCCACCATCCTGTTTGCATCTTTCCCGACAATGGCGGCTGTCATGGCTATTAAGAGAGATGACTGTTTCAGGGACGAGCAGTGGAAAGCGATGGACATCACCGCGACACACACACACACAGACACACACATCAACAATAGGAGCTAATCTGAATCATGGGCATTTGTCCGGTATAAGCCTCGCTCTGCGTCCCGGCTCTATGAGCTTTTTGTTTCAGTTTTTTTTTTTTGTCCCCCCCCGACTGTGGACAGCCACAGCTCCACAAAGGGATAAACGTTTCAAAGGCCCGCGATGCAGTGAATGGAGTCAGTGATTTTCAATGTGTATCTGCAGGGTGGAGAGAGAGAGAGAGAGAGAGAGAGAGAGAGAGAGAGAGAGAGAGAGAGAGAGAGAGAGAGAGAGAGAGCCCAGATGGAGACGTGGAGAAGGGGAGAGAGAGAGCGCTCAATGCCAGGGTGGACAGCTTGATGGGAACAAAAGCTGTGGCGGATGGCGATGCTGTGGACCCCTCTCTCCAAATAACACACACACACACACACACACACACACACACACACACTCAAAAAAGGCGAGTTAGCAGAGCGGCGCTGAGCGCCGGCCGCGGGGTTTAGCCTTTTTTTTATTTTATTTTAATCGCTAGGTAAGTGAAAAGTGATTTAAAAAGTGCTCGCCGGGACGGGGGCGTGCCGGTACGGAGGCAGCGTGGACGGCAGTCCTGATGGTGGTGAGGGGGGGGGAGGGGGGGAGACTGCAGTAGTGTGGAGAGAGAGAGAGAGAGAGAGAGAGAGAGAGAGAGAGAGAGAGTGGGGGGGGGACCGCATAGTGCCGATCAGATGACCTCGCTGCTGCAGTTAATGTTCTCTGGCCGCTGTGAACGCGCTGCAGGAGAGCTGCTTGTTGGAGAGGTGTATGCAGAAAGGGGGAGGGGGTGTGTGTGTGGGGGGGGGGGGGGGTGAGGTATATGTCAGTAAAGCGGTACTTTCTTTCTTTCTTTCTTTCTTTCTTTGTCTCCCACTTTTGTCTTTGTCCCGTTCTCTTGCCATCCTCCTCTCCCCCCGCCTCCCTCCCTCCCCTCGCGTCATCTCGCCTACTGCCGCACTTGCCCCCTCTCCTCCCTCCCTCCCCCCCCTCCCTCCCACTGCCCGTCTCTCCCTTGCTCGCTCTCCCTCTCTTCTCTTTCTCTCTCTCTCTGCAGTGCAGCACAGTGATTATCATTCCTCTCACACAGTCGGGCCCGATAGTCAGATACTGCTGAGCACCCTCCTACATCACCTGCTTCTAGGGGGAGCAGTGGAGGAAGAGAGGGAAGAGAGACAGAGGGGAGAGAGGATGGGATGAGGTGGAGGGATGCGGGGTGGAGGGGGGGGGGGGGGGGGGGGGGGCAGGAGAAGAGGGATGAGAGAGGAGAAGAAAGCAGAGAAACGGGGGGAAAGCTGAGAAAATGAGAGAAGGGAGAGCGAAGGGTGAGAGGAAGCAGAGAAATATGGGAGGGGGAGAGAGAGAGGGGGGGGGGGGAGAGAGAGGGGGGAAAGCAGAAGCATGGAGGGGGAGGGATTGCTCTTACTGCAGAGGTGGTTCCACTGCAACAACACGCACACACACACACACACACACACGCACACACACACACACACGCACACACTCGCTCTCTCTCCCGCCTGCATAGTTATGAACGTGGCCAGCGGGTGTGTGTGTGCACACCTGCGAGTGTGAGCACGAGCAGGCAGGTGTGCCGGACTGGAGTCACGGTAACCGCACGGAAGCCGCTTGTGAAATGTGTGTGTGTGTGTGTGTGTGTGTGTGTGTGTGTGTGTGTTGTGGTAACAAGGCACCTCGGCTCATCAACATCTGCCAGTCAGACAGCTGTAGAAAACGCCGCTCGTATTGCTTCATCCCTCCTCCCACGAGCCGAGTCTCGACCTGCTCCCAACCATTTTCTGCATTCTGCAAATGCCACAACCCCCCCCTCCCTCTCTCCTCCCCCCTCCCTCCTCCCCCCTCCCTCCTCCCATCCATCCAAAACGTCACTCTTTGTCTCCTCGTTCCTCGTCAGAGTTTTGACGAGTCGGGTCCACTTTCATCCCCGGCGCATTTTCACAGGCCGTGATTAACAGCCCTGTCTTTGTGTTTCAACCATTTATCCCTATTTTTTTACTCCCTCTCTCCCTCTCTCCCCTCCCTCCCCCCCACCTGGTGTCCTCACCCGTCCACTCGACCCCTCAGGATGTCTCGCTCTTCCCCGTGGAGGAGGAAGAAGAAGCAGCTTTTAGACTCGAGTTCTATATTTAAATAACCGTTGTGTAAATATATCACCCTCAAATGAATTGTTAACACACCTGCCCTGTTCGCACCCCCCCCCCCCCCACACACACACACACACACACTAGATGCTTCCTGTCAGTATACGTCACTATCTCCCCCACCCTCCCTCCCCCGCTGCCTTTGATGCATAACTTAGCGCAGCAGAAGGTTTCAGAAGACGCGTCCCGGCGAACGCAAAGAGATTTTTGGAGCGCGCGCGACCCCAGAGCGGTGACTTCCGACCAGTCGACTCCATCGCTTTGTCAAAACTTTCCTTTTCATTAGTTCGCCTCACTGGCACAGAGGGAAAGAAGCAAAATGTGCTAAAATGAGATAAGAATATATTTTGTTTAAAAAGCTCCACCCCTGAGACAGTCATGTGTTTCGCAGCAGCAAAGTTCACACTTTTAGGTGCTTGTAAAAAAAAAAAAAGAAAAGGAAGAAGAATCTGTTAAAATGATAATAGATGACGTCTGGAGAGGATGTGAAAATCTAAATGGGAGATGAGGAGCGAGACGTTTTTAAAACGAGCCGTGTGCATCGATCCACGAAGTGTCGCCGCCACCGCCGCCGCCGCCGCGTCTTCACAGTTTAATCGCGCAAAGTGACGACGTCGGCGCTTTAAAATAAAACAGCTGTGAGGAGAAGGAACAAAACAAGTCAATACGGACTCATCACATCCCAGAAATTGTTGAATTATAATGAACTCCCAGTCACCGAGTTCACCCACACACATACACACACACACACACACACACACACTCAGACAGGCGTTAGCTGGCTGCATTAGCGCGGCACTCTAACTGGAGGCAAAACAAGAGCGCCGAGGCAAAGGTCACCGCCTCTGATCAGCATTCCAGATATGAAGTCCGGGGGCCGGCGCTCGTACGCGGCGTCAACACAAGCGGATCCGTTTTCATGATGCGTTGGAGAGGAGAAAGCGGGAGGGGGACGGGGGGACAGATTGCGATATCACCTCGCCGTATCCCGCGCCGTGCGTGAGACTGACGTTTAATCGGCTCAATTATTTTTCGGCGAGTAAACAAGCCACGAGCGTCACGGCGGTACGGACAAGACGCACGCTTCAAGACACTTATTTTAAGCGTAATGCGGTCAGGGACGAATGTATTTGGACTGTGAGTCAGATTTTGTTGACAAATGACACGTAAAAAGGTCTGGAGATGATTTAACGTGTTTGATTTTGTTAATTGGTCCAGAGAACTCTCAGCATGAGGACCAAAGAGGTGTTGACGCAAGCGAAGGAGGCCATTAAAAGGCTGTCCAACCGTACAAAACCTATCTAACCTAAACCTGATGGCAGAAACATCAGGATTGACCAAGTCAAGAGTTTGGTACATTAAAATATGGAATGTCCTGGCAAGCCAAAAGGCCCAGAAGACGACAGGAGACATGTAAAGTAGACGTGGCAGAGTTACTTCCTCGGTGAAGAAAACCCTGCTGAGGTCTAGAATACTCTGGACGAGGTAGACGTGTCTTTGTTAAAGTCTACCATCAAGAGATGCCTTCATGAGTCTGAACACAGAAGGTTTACAACGAGGTGCAGACCTCAGGGATCCCGTAGGAACTGGACGGCTCAGAGCAAACATCTGGATGAGGCTGATGAGTTTGAGATGAAGGTTCTTTGGAAGATGAAACCAGGACGAACTCGCACCAGAGTGACGGGAAGACGAAAGCGTAGCGAAGGAAAGCTGATCCGAAGCAAACCACATCACCTGCCAATGGAACTGGGTCACTGGCGTTCATTGATGATGTCACAGCTGTCAGAAGTGTGGCAGGATGAGGTTTGAGGTGTTTCAGGCTGCAGGAGCTACTCAGATTCAGCCAAATGCTTGAAAACTAATTGGACGGCGCTTCACAGTACTGATGGATAATGACCCAAAACATAGTGTGAAAAGAGCTTTTCAAGGCAAAGGGGACGGGAGATTCTTCAATGGCAGTCGGTCATCTGATCTCAACCCAACACATGCTTTTCATTCCCGCCAGATGAAAGGGAAGGCAGAAAAACCCACAAACAAGCAGCACCTGAAGGGGGCGGCAGCAAAGGCCTGGCAAAGCATCTCAAGGGAGGAAACTCAGTGTTTGGTGAAGACTATGTATATTTAACATGAATATAGAACTGACTTGGTGATGACTATGGCTGTAAGACTTCAGGCGACCATTGACTGCCAGAGGGTTTTCCTCCACGTACTCAAAATGAATCCGTTCCAGTCGGTTCAATAGGCGAAATTAGAAAAATTGCTTCACAGTCCAGATACATAAGGGCCCTGACTGCATGTTCACGTGTTGAAAAACGTTCACAGTAATTATTCAATTAAACCTCTCATCATTCAATTGGTCGTCCTGCCCGCTGGAGCTGCTAAGCTACTTAAAGAATCCCATAAATCTGGCCTTTAAATGAGACTTTCGGGATCCCCGGGAGGTCACACACAATCCTGTTTTTTGCCATGGAAGTCATCACGTCCAGTCGTACGGACGCCCCGGCATTAAATACCGCACGTCCGCGCGTCCGCGGGCTAAAAAAGCGCCGGTGACGGCCTCGCGGGGATATTAGCACGCCGAGCTACACCCCTCAGTCAACGTTAGGAAAAACTCAGCCGTCTGGAGGGAAGGATTACAAATTGGATGCCAGGTGTCTGCTTGATTGACATTTGGCTCATGAAACTGTCCGACTTCTGCCTCGGAAAAAAAAGGGAGAAAAAAGAGAAGCCGGGAGGAAGTATCCTCCAACTCTGGTTACAGTAACGCACAGCAACATGGAGGCAAGTGGGCGAAGGAGAGAAACAATGAACATTTGTGGAATATGCGAGGACATCATCACCTCATTAAAAAGTATAATTCCCCCCCTGTCACAGTCTGGTACATTTTTAATAAAGAAATGCAAGGAGGCAAGGGAAAGAAATAAGAAATAAATCCACATCTTATACTTAATTAGAATCAATCTGAGAGCTGTTTAGTCCAAATGTAATTATTGAACATCCCCCTCGTCCCCCCACATTCCACTAATTTGGCTCCATCCTCTCGATCAGATATCAATTGAGGGGCCAAAAGCTATCACACTCTGTCGGCGGGTATCGATCGTAAATAAAAAATCTCGGCATCGGCCTTAAATAAGTCATTTTGGTGCAGAAAATGAATTATGAGTCGAGTGTGCTGGGCGTCGACCCGATAGACAACCGCAAAATGGCGTCTTGCGCGACTCTAGTGACGGCGTGAGCGTAATTTATCTACGTGATCTATACGTGCTGAACATATATCTATATATATTTGAATAAATATGTATACATACATCACCCAATCAGCCGAAACACGCGACAAAACACACGAGACTGAGCAGGAGGGCCGAAAAAAGGGAAATGGGGCTCAGCGTACAACCATATTTGTAGTTTTGGTTTATGCATAACTCGCATCCTGTCAATTCCATATGCAGGGCAAAGACTAACACACACACACACACACGCACACATACAAGTGTGCCCGTCCCAATGCGCCAGACGTGCAGATGTCGCACATGAGCGCGCGGGGCACAAAAAAAAAAAAAAAAATCCCCCAAAAACACGGCCGACGTGTTGAATGCGCAGACGCATGTAACGAGAAGAGAGGGAGACTGTTAATTAACCAGAGCTCGTTAATTCTGTTTGAACCGACAGCGAGGAGGTTTACACACTAATTACCTTGATGACTGAGCCAACCTGCGCACACACACACGCACGTATGCGCCACCTCGCTCTGCGAACACACACACACACACACACACACCCACGTGTACTGTCACAGGCTGACATAACACATCTTGCAGGCTTTGAAAGTCTCGCACACCGCAGCAAAACACCGAGGTGCGAAGTCTCACTCGTAGGCATATGCACTCACACACACACACATACACACACACATGCGTGCCCACGCCGGAAACACACTCTCGCCCCTGAAATGAAAGCTATATTAGGATTTTTTTTTCTTTCCTTCAGAGCTGCAACATTGAGATTTCAAGTTTATCCTGAGTTCAGGCCCATCGTGCAGCGGGTTTGATTCATACCTTCCTGCCAGGAATAACTTCACAGGAACTCCCATACGGTATCAGGCAGGGGCTAGTACGGTACAGTTGCGTTGCGCACACACACACACACAAACACACACACCACGTACTCAACACGCCCACTCAGACACGCTCTCCGCGCCTCGCAAATGAGCGAAGCTCCCATGTCAGTATTGAACTGTAATGGCCCGTGTCAGATTAAGGGGAAGGGCTTTTTTTTTTTTAATGTCCTCCGTCAAACTCAATTAATATTCCATCAGGCATGAATTCATAGGCCACGCTGGACCTCAGCCAACTCATCCGCATGTGTCTGGTTTTGTGTGTGTGTGTGTGTGTGTGTGTGTGTGTGAGAGATATTTAGTAATCCCGATAGCTCTCGACAGATAATAGAAAGCACGCGCACGCAAACGCGCTTTGTGAGTCAGAGTGGAAAAACATCAAGGGACACTTTGTGTTTTTTCGCTGTTGTTTTTTTTGTTTTTTTTCGAGGAAGAGATGAGCTGGTAAAGCAGACGGGAAATAAAAAAAGAGATCAGTTAAAGAAATGAGTGAAGAGGACAGAAGCTTTAAACAGAGCTTAATGATAGGAAGTGATGGGGTGAGGAGGGGGAGGGGGAGGGTACTGAAGGTATAAGTGAACCAGTGTAAAGACCAATTTGCAGGGAAAAAGAATGAAGTGAGACAACAATGGTGAGAAGGCCAGAGGGACAGGGACATGCCGCGGGGGAGGAGAGCAGAGGTTTTGTCAATGAGCAGAAGACGAGGGCGGATGAGGAGGAGGAGGAGGAGGAGGAGGAAAAAAGGAGGTTAGGGAGTTATGGGTCAATAAAGCCTGCTGTGGAGGAAGAGGAGAGGGACTCATAACGAGGTCAAGGACACATCATCGATCGCCACATCATAAAGATGACGGGCGAGAGGAGGGGAGGCGAGTGAAGAGGGAGAGTTAGAGCTGTGGGAGCAGAGTTGATTGCAGGACCGTCCGAAGGTAGGAAGCAAGGATGGGAGGGAGGGAGAGAAGGAGGGAAGGAAGGAGGGAGGGAAGGAGAAAATGGAATTATCAGGATGAAGGAATGGAAGGGGTCAGCTCTGGGCGGAAACAGGGTTAGAGGGAAATTGAATTAGAGGAAATCATGGCTGAACAGATGAATTCTGTAACAGGACAACACACACACACACACACACACACACACACACACACACACACACACGCATAACAACCAGCAGCAGGCCTCCAACAGTAACTCTCTCCTCGTCTGTCAATCATATCCGGACCTGTGGAGCAGATTTCTGCTCGTGAAGCGTTCCTGGTTTAGAAATAAAAAAATAATCACAGATGTTTGAAAAGTCCAGACAACATTTCAATGTTCTAATATTATTAACAACACAGTAATCTGATATTAATAGACTTATCAGCCTCAAGTGCCAAATGAGTAAACGTTAGCATGCTAACACGCTTAGCACTCTGGTGCAGTGAGACACTCAGATCTTTTACCTGAGTAAAAGTAGTAATGCTACAGTTAGGAAGTAAAATTAGCATTAGCGGTATGAGTATTAGCATCAAAATATATGTAAAGTACTGTAAGGAAAAGTACTAGTTTATGAGAATAACAAAGATGTATTGGATTATGATTATTGATGCACAATGTGTCACGCATCACAATATTTATATTTTGTGTTAAAAAATGTCATCTTAAAAGTAACTAGTTACTAAAATCCTCACTTAAATGTAGTGTCTATAAAAGTGATATATTTGCCTCTGAGATGTAGACACAAATAAGACATGGGTGCTAACAAGCAGCATGTTTATATTGTCGACGCGCACTGGAGCGGCCATCTTGGATTTTAGTGTCGGGGACTGGGCGTGGTTCATCCGAATTTTAGTCAGAAATCCAAATTCAGTTGAAATTCCCGACTGGGTTCCAGGTTCAAATGGGACGCAGCGTTGCTCTTGTAGTTCAGAGTCTCATTTCAAAGACTCCGCGAGTCGACAAACTGTCTAATCCCAACCTCATGGTAATCTCATTGTTCTCCACATTGCACCTCTGAACAGACGGTTCCATTTCATTTTTGAAGCGCCATCATCACGAAAACCATTACAGGAAAAAAACATTCTGCCTCGTGACGTCACCGCTCTAAAAGGAAAAAGAAAGAAAGAAAAACGCATAACGGCGACATCTTCTAATGAACTACCTCCTCAATGCACGAAAACTCATCACCATCCTCACTCGTTTGCCCCGTTTTCTCTCTCTCTCTCTCTCTCTTCCTCCATTGCCCATTGGTCTGAACGAGAGGAAGGAAGGGAAAAAAAAGAGGGTGGACCGCTTCACGTGAACTAAAAATACACCGCTCTATCTCTCCGCGGAGAGTTAAGACGAAGCCGCTGAGAACCCAGGAACCGCTGCTTCTCCATTAGAACGTAATCGCTCCTCCTCCGTCTTGCCTCGCTCGCTCCCTCTGCTCTCTGAGTCACGTTCTCTCTCTCTTCCCCCCTTTTTTTCTCGTCTTTTTTTCCCCCCCAAGTGTGTCAAGAAATGGCGCTCTGTTAATTCCCATCCTCGCTTAATTAATTTTGCTGCATTAGGTGAAACGTTCTGGGTTTTTTTTTTTATTTCTTTGGGTGTTGTCGGGAGGAAAAGAAGAAATGCTTCACTTTACTTCGGGCTTTTTTTTTTCTTTCGTTTTGTTTTCTTCGTCCATCCGTTTCCCTCCAGATTATTTGCTCCACCTGTTGTTGTTTTTCCGTGCCCCCCCCCCCACCTTAATCTGCGTCGTCCCTCTGCTCCCCTCGCTGCAGGCCGCGTGTTTCAAAGCACATCTAAATTAAAAGGCTTGTAATATAATATTTTCCTTGCTGGCAGATGAACGAGCATGAGAGCGGATGGGAGGGGCGTCGGGTAGGAACGGGCTTCCCGGTGCAGAGTGATCCCTCCAGGGCCCGACCGAGTCATTTAACTCCTTCTCATATTCTCTCTGCGTGGACTTATTAGGCTCTTCTTCTTTTTTAATCTCCTTTTTTTCTTTTCTGCTAACTAGACTCTGGGTGATTCGCAGCAGGTGCGATGCTCGGCGCGAGCGAGCGATGTGATTGGCTCACTGAATCCGGACCGCTGGTTGGAAGACTTATCCGCGGTATTCAGATCCCAAGTGTTCGACATAGGGTTAACAAAGAAAAGCTTGAAGTGAAGAAACAGTGTAAAAAGCCGACAGAGCTCAAGAGTAAGGCTACAAATCCCGATTGGAAAGACCAAAACCAACAATATCGCTTCGTTTGATGAATTCAATCTGTCACTATTTTCCGCCGCGGATGAATACAAAATATTTGCGCACACTAGCGTCCTGTTCAAACACACACACACACACACACACACAGCGGGTCGGTGCGGGCCGGGATGGACTTCAAATGAACTCAGAGTGCCGGGCGCCACGGCGCTGTAAAGGTCGCCCACGCAGGCGGTGTGCGGCGCTTTGGAAACACGGGCCGGACGTGTCGATGAGATCGATGCGCGGCAGGTCCAGCTCTTTTTTTTTCAAAGGGTTTTGTTGACAATCATAAAAAAAATAAAGGATCCAACATCCTCCCCTTCGTCGGTGTTTCGGAGAGATTGGCTCGATATTGCCCAGCTGCTCCTCCCGGGCGCCGGTCCAGAGGGGGAAAAAACAAGTGTCTCCGGGGCGGGGGGGGGGGGGTTTGTAAACATCCGGCACGTCCGGCAGCATTAATCCAAACTGGGATTAAGAGGCAAACGGGGAAAAAACTTTGACGTCTATTACCCTGCATTGTCGGCGCTAAGCTCATAATCAAGGCGAACACGATTCAGATAATCTCAATATGTCTTTGCGGACCCGCCCCTCCCTTTCCCTCCGCCTAATCCCCGAGATTTAGCCTCTCAGATTAGGAATGCGGGATGATTAATCCCGTATCCGGTGTGTGTTTTTCTTTTTGTCCTCCCAGGGGACCCTCCGCCGGGTGACCTTCTCCGTGGTCAGCCAGCCGCAGGACGCCGGCTGCTACGACAGCGGCCTGGAGGACTCGGAGACGCCGAGCAGCAAGAGCTCGTCGGGCCCGCGGCTCGGAGCGCTGCCGCTGCCCGAGGAGGGCTACGAGCGGACCACCCCGGAGGGCAGCGTGGGGGAGGAGGAGCACGTGGAGAACGGTCAGAGCAACCAGCACGCCGTCACGCCGTCACGCCGTCACGCCACGCAAACGCAACACACGCCACGCAACACACGCCGCGCAAGCAACACAGCCAACTGCGTTTATTCATCGAAGTCACTCTGAAAATTGCGGTCCTGAGGCGGCGAGATACTTTTGTGCATTGTGTTCTGAGAAAACACACACACACACACACACACACACACACACACACTCACACACACACACATAAACACTATGAAACCTCGACACGCTGCCAAGGTCTCAGGAGCCTCTTTTCTCCTCACGTGATGTGAAGTGTAATGTGTTTTATAGAATGAAGCAATTGTGCCGTGTGTGTGTGTGTGTGTTTGTGTATGTGTGTGTGTTTGTGTGTCTCTCTTGTGAAAAAGCAATTTTTTTTTCTTTTGGAACAGTGCACTTGTCGTTGGCCTTACAGTCAGTGGGAAGCACAAAACTTCCCCATTCACCGAGGAAATTGTGTTTTTTAACCTTTTTTTTCTCGGCCGAGTCTTTGTCAAGGATGAGGACTAGCGCACAAAAAAAGTCTTTTTTTCTTCTTTTATTTAATTAAAATGCCGTCTATAGCTCCTCTTTTCTCTGCCTACGCTCACCCCGGAGACGGATCAAGGTCGCCGTGACCTTGGCGTGCCGCCGCGCTGCAGCACGCGGGGGGTCAAACGCTGCTTTTTCTCACCGGCAGATATGCCGAGTGTTGAGAATATTGTGGAGTTTTAATACGCTTCCTTTCACGGTCAGATGGAGAGAGGGATTGAACAGAGAATTCATTGAGCTGCTTGTAATTATACTGTATAATGATGCGCTTGTTTGGCTTCACACGGATTTACTGCCGCCGTCTGTGCGAAGGCAACAAAACCTGGAATTAGTTTTCACAATCCAACAACAGAAACATTTCTCGAGTTGCGTTCTAATAAAGCGGAGTGCAGGTGAAAGCTAAACAGTGAAGAAATGTATAGCGTCCAGTCGCTCGTTAGACGCAGACGCAACACGACGTTCCCTTAAACCTCGCCGGGACCTTTCATGTGTCGCTGAGCACAGCTGGAATTAGAACGTAGCATTAAATTGAGCAATTTCCATTTGGCTTTTTACAGCGTTTTCTTTTCCTTTTCTTCATATTACCGTAAAAAGTTGGGTTACAAGCCGCTCCTACCTTTGAGGGGTGTCTCCCACTGAAGCGAGCTAGCGCTGCTGCTAGCTCCCCGCTGCTACTGCCCACGTCCCCGGTGTAGCAAGCTAGCGCTGCTGCTAGCTCCCCGCTGCTACTGCCCACGTCCCCGCTGTAGCAAGCTAGCGCTGCTGCTAGCTCCCCGCTGCTACTGCCCGTGTCCCCACTGTCCCAATTGGGCGTCGAGCCGGGGCCGGTCCTGCTACCTTCGGTGGTTGAGCTAGCGGGGAGCCAGCGAGGAAGCTAGTGGAGACACAGCGGGAAGCTAGCAGAGAGCCAGTGAGGAAGCTAGAGAAGAGACATCAAGGAGGCTAGCGGAGACACAGGGGGAAGCTAGAAGAGAGCCAGTGGGGAGCTTGTGGAGTGCTAACGGAGAGCCAGCGAGGAGATAGCGGTGAGCTAGCGGACAGCTAGTGGGGAGCTAGCGGATAGCTTGCAGACAGCCAGGAGGAAGACAGCAAAGAGCTAGTGGGGAGCTAGCGGAGAGCTAGTGGGGGGCTAGCGGTGCTCGCAGACCGCCAGCAGGAAGATAGCAAAGAGCTAGTGGGGAGCTAGCAGGTTTTTTTTTTAAGTAAACACACACCAGGTCAATAGGTTATGTTACCATGGAACTTACCCAGTTGATTACTTACATCGAGGCCATTATTTTGTGTCTTAGATTTCTGAAATTGGATGTTTCGATATGCAAATGACTGATTGTCTTATTAAATATGGGTTAGTTTCCACGTCGGATGAAGCCAGGTTCAGAATTCTTGTTTCAGCTTGTTGACGTATTAATATAAAAGGTTTCGACGGAGAGAATATTGGATGTCTCTTTGTATCGCTCCATAAATCCAACAATACTGTCAACAGCCATAAAAAAAAAATCCATTTTGGCCATGTTTTTTGTAATAAAATGTTGTGTAAATCAGGCCGTGAAGGATGTCTGAACAAACCGCCTCGGTGGAAGCCTCCAGAATATAGAGAGCAATGAAACTGGAAAGTTTGTTGTTGTTGGAGAGTCTGAGGAAAAAAACTCATTTTAGAGCTATGTATCATAAGAATACACACATTTAGAAGACACGACAGAAGAATAGGGTCAAAAAAAAAGAATAAAGAACTAATAGATATCAACATGAAACCGCTTCAGTTGATTACTCACATTGCATTGTTTGGCATTGCTGAAATATTGAACATTTCTGAAATATTACACATGGAAATTTGCCAATGAAACATTATTTAAAGGTATCTTTTGATATGTCTTCTTTCCACGAGTCTGAAAGAAGACATGTGAGTGCATGAAGTCCTCGTCTGTGTCTAAAACGATCAACTGACGACATATTCTCACCTTGTGTGTGTGTGTGTGTGTGTGTGTGTGTGTGTGTGTGTCTTTCCTCTGTCCAGATGCCAGACAGCTGCCAGACGTAGCTCTGACAGGAAAGTGCACCAGGGAGTGCGACGAGTTCGGCCACTCGGACACCTGCTGGATGCCCGTGCGCCACTCGCCCCGCCAGCGCCACGGCAGCGACCCCCCGCGGCTCTCCACCTTCGCCCCCGGCGACGACAACAACAACCTGCGCGGCAACGACCACGAGAGCGACAGCGAGAGCGCCGGCAGCGCCGGCAGCTCGGAGCCCGGCGTGGTGGTGGTCGTGGGCGGGGACGGCCAGAGGATGCCGTTGGCCAACGGGGATCCCCTCGGCAGCCTGGGGGGCGGCGGCGGGGGTGGCGGCGGCGGCGGCAGCGACCGCAACCGGAACATCGGCGACCACAACCGCAACCTCCTGAACCGCAAGATGACCTCGGCGTCCTACGACACGTTCAGCAGCGCGGGCTTCGGGAGGCGCCAGCCGGACGAGGAAGGCGGAGAGGGCCAGAACCCGACCGAGGTCATCCCGCTGACGCGCACGGGAGGCGACTACAAGACCACGTCCTGCCTCACGCTGTCCCGCCGAGAGGTCTACCTGTGACGGCCTTCGCCGCTGAAGCCATCGCTCCCTTTTCTGGAAAAAAAAACAACAACAAAACGGGGAGGGTTTTGAACCCGCGAGGGAAAAGATGTTTTTCCGAAAGCTGTGTATATCAAATTGGATTTTAGGGATTCTGACTTTTATTTATAGGCACCTAAACTTAAGCGAGCGATGAGTCAACTCTTCGGAGAGCTCTGACCAGGAGTACTTTCTCAAAAAAAATAAAAATAAAGAGGGAAAAAAAAGTCTTTTTTTAACTACTACTGAAAGTCGCCCGCAGGCGATGATCCTATTACGTCCGTGTGGGGGAGGACGACTTCATCTTCGTCTTCTTTTTACCTGAACCCAGTGCATGCCTGACCCTCTGCCACGCAGGGGCTCTGTGTGAAGAAGAGAGGGAAGGAGACTGAGTGAATCCTGATGCTATAAACGCCTTCGGTGCATGTGGAAATCTTTCACGCGAACTGGAGAACCATCTTGCTTCAAAACGAAAAACAAAAAAAGGAGAAAAAAAAAAACAAAACCACCGAGGTCTTATCCAGTCAAAAAAAATAAACAGACGGAGGGGAAAAGCAACGGGTTTTTGATTGAGTTCAAACCAATCAAACGTTCTGACGCCTGAACAAACGGGTGGGGGGGGGGGGGGTTAACCAATCAAACTGCTGATCTCAACGAGTCGCGAACAAAGACTGTACAGTAACACGGGGGAGAGGAGGGAAAAAAGGTGCTGATCTCTAAAATCAGGTATCTTTAAAAAAAAAAAAAAAAAAAAAAAGCATTCAAAACGAACTGCAACGACGTGAGAAGACTTTTTTCTTTTTTTCTTGCAGTAATCAAATGTAACCACTAAAACACAAGGTGCTCATAGAGCGTCAGTAGTGCCACAGAGTCTTTGAAGGGGTCCCATGACCTTTTTGCCTCCACACCCGGTCTGTATGTGTGTGTATATATATATATAAATATATATATATCTCTCTATATATAGATGTATATCTATATATATACGTGTACGCGTGCATTTGATAAGACGGCAGGTTTTTTATTCCCTCTGCTGCTGTCCCGCCGTTTCCACCGGGGCCCGAAAGGATTCCTGTATCACAAACTGTTTCAAATGCACACACACACACACACACACGCAGGCATGCACACACTCAACACACACACACACACACATTGAGCATGTGAGCAGTGTCGTACAGTTGCATTTACAGGATGTGAACATGCGTAGGGCCACAGTTTATGACATGAATCCAGGTGGCCGTGTATCATAACTTATATAATAACTTCAACATTAACTTTCGTACAAGAGACATTAAGCACACACACACACACACACACGCACACACACACAGTATTGCGACATACATGCAACCCATTTTAAGATGTGCGCAAGTCATACGCACTATGTGTGTATGTGCTCTTTATCATACTTTTTTAAACATATTGCCTCTCATTGAACTAGCTGTAGCATTTTGCCTGACTCCCCCCCTTCCTCCTCATCCTCCTCATCCTCCTCCAGACAGTATTTAAACATGAAATGTATTTAAATAATTACTCATCTCTCTGACTGACGTGCGAGGCGACGTGAAAAAGGGAATTTTCAGACTCCTCGATGTAACGGCAGACGATGCGGGAACATGGAGCGCTCCGCATCCTGAAAGTAGGACTCATAGAAAAACCAAATTTCTGTACGGGAAAAGGAGAAGAAGAAGAAGAAGAAGAAGAAGAAGAAGAAGAAGAAGAAGAAGAGGAAGAAAAAAACGAAAAGGGACTCTGCATGAATGAAGAAAAATGCTGACTTTGTTTCTCTCTCTTTTTTAAACCGCGCGCCTTTTTTGGATACCACGCCTATTTGGATACATCCGTATTACACGTGTGTGTGTGTGTGTGTGTGTGTGTGTGGCTGTGTGGCTGTGCGTGTGTGTGTGTGCGCTCACACCAGAGAGAAATGGAGCTCACGATGGCGGAGAAGGAGTTAGCTTCAGTGGATTTAACTGTTCCCGCTCGGATTGTGGAGCCAGTCGGAGGGGTAGAGGGTGGATTTAGGGATTGGGGGGGCGGGGCAACCTTTCTCTCAACAAAATTTAAAAAAAAAGATCCACAATGCAGCGGGGGAGCCGCCGCCGCAGCCCTTTTAACCACACAGTGCCGACCCCCAGCTCGCCCACGCCGCTGCGCCAAACTGCACAGCTAACGGAACTTGTCCTTTTCCCCGGCAGCTGCCGCACGACACACACACACGCACACACACACACACACTCTCTCTCTCTGCTGCGCCGGGCTTGAGGCCGCCGCATCTTAATTCCCATCGCCGGCGTGCGGTTTGGGCGGTGCGATAGGGATAATGGGGTTAGGTCGTCCCCGTGGTCTTAATGAGTTCCCCTCTCCTCCTCTTCCTCTCCTCGATCGGCCGCTGATCTCATTAACGTCTGGATCGGCGAATGTAACACCGCTCGGAAATTGCCACTAAAGCGTGTCTTCTTCATTTTTCTGCTGGGGTTTTTTTTCGGGTGGAGGTCGGAGAGGGGGACGCCGCCGCCGCCGCTGCCGCCGCCGCCGCCGATCCTTCCGTGGAGCGAGCGGGGGGCAGTCGGGACGGGAGGGCGACACTCAGGTTAAGGTGTGGCACCACGCCGTCCGCTCCAGTCCCGCGCGTCGCTTTGACGACTGAGGAATGGGTCGTGCTCCTCGTGCGTGGCTTCACGCTGTATATCTGTACATACCTTCAACTTGACGACTCGTGTGACCGACTCCCTTTAGCTCGTTTTAGGCCACTGATGTACTTACTCCCTGAAGCCTTCATTTACCCCCAAACACGGCTGTTTGCTGAGCCCTGCGGTCGATGGACTGCGACGAGGATGTAACGAACTCAACGCAACAACAAAAAAAAAAACACTGAAGGAAGGAAGGAAGGAAGGACATTTGCTCTTTCTCTGGGAGAAAGGGTGTTTGGGACGAAACAAAGGACTAAACGTCCGGCTTGTGGGGTTTTGGAAAGAGACTCCTGACGCAGCCCCGCCTCTTCAAAGCGGCGGATATTTCTTTAAACTGCCTGTTTTATGGCAGTTCTATTGCGACACCTTTCAACCCCCCTCCCAGCGCAAGTTTGAGCGAACTTGAAGTGTACACGAATCGGTGTGTGGGTGTGTATTTCTATTTTTTTTGTTCTTTTTTTTTTTTATACTGCACGTTTAAACATGAATATCTTTCAGTCTACTGCGAAACCGAGAGGGGAGACGGACAGAGGAGGCGTGACGTCTGACAAACCATCACCCACTAATCAAGACATTTTTAAAAACAGACACTCATCATGTCCCCGTCATCCCCCTCGTGCTGTTACTCTTATAGCCATGTACAGATGAAACTACACTGTAGAACAGACAACTGGAACCCATAACAGACAATGGCATGCCTAAGGTCTTCAAATCTGCACTCGAGAAAAAAAATGAGACAAAAAAAAAGAAAACGACAACTGTTATTTTTGTTTTCCTCTACTTTGTTTTTCTTTTCTTATGGGGCCGGCTCTGTTTTTTGCTGCTCCCTTCCTGTAATTATGTAATGAACTAATTGCATTTGCTATGACGAGGAAGAGGAGGAGCTGTCGACGAATGGTTTGGTATGAAGATGAATCATGTAAAAGTTTGACTTTGACATTAAAAACTTCAAACACTCGTGTTTGTTGACGTTTGTGGAATTGATTCTCGCAGCAACAATGAGATAAACAACAAACAAACATAACGATAAACAATAGTAGTAAGATAAACAATAGTAAGAATGAAATAAACAATAGTAAGAATGAGATAAACAATCGTTCCAATGAGATAAACGATAGTAACATTTAGATAAACAATAGTAGTAAGATAAACAAAAGTAATAATGAGTTAAACAATCGTTACAATGAAATTAAAAATCGTTACAATGAGATAAATAATCGTTACAATGAGATAAACAATAGTAACATTTAGATAAACAATAGTAACAATGAGATAAACAATAGTAATAATGATATAAACAATCATTACAATGAGATAAACAAGAGTAACATCTTGATAAACAATAGTAACAATGAGATAAACAATAGTAACATTTAGATAAACAATAGTAACAATGAGATGAACAACAGTAACAATGAGATAAACAACAGTAACAATGAGATAAACAATAGTAACAATGAGATAAACAACAGTAACAATGAGATAAACAACAGTAACAATGAGATAAACAATAGTAACAATGAGATGAACAACAGTAACAATGAGATGAACAACAGTAACAATGAGATAAACAACAGTAACAATGAGATAAACAATAGTAACAATGAGATAAACAATAAATAGAATAGATAACAGCTTCAAAGTAAAAACATATTACTTTGAGATGACCAGCTATAGGTAGCAAAGATCTTTACCAAGTGTTTTATCAGCTGTAATGAATGATTAATTAACGTTATTTAATGTGTTGTAAAGCAGTTATAAGCCAAGCTTAATAGGCTAAATGTTGAACAGGTAAACTGGTGAGGTGATTTTTGAAGCGGTCTCATTAACTCTTGCCTCCAGAAGAAAAGGGATTGTATCAGTTTTTTTCACAAAGTATTTTATTTCAGTGTTTTTTGCCTCATGTCATAACGGTGTGTTTGGGTATTTCTTCATGCTGAGGTCCCTAAACAGTCATAGGATTGCATAACTTGGCTTTGACTGAAGAGATGAGAATCGTATTGATCAAGTGAGCCCAACTGTGATGATGTGTTGACGTTAGTTTCCAGAGCCATTTCATTGTGATAAGACTTTTTTTTTAATTTAAACTTGATTTTTACAATATTTAAAATACGGCTGTTCCTGAGCCGTTCTCAAAACTCACGATTCAATCGACGAAAAATCACAGCATGGATTTTTCTACAGTCTTCCTCAAGGTCTTGGTGTCCTTGGTGGTATTTTGGATGGATCTTTGATCTTTCTTTTTTTTTTTTTTATAATTCCTTGAGTTGTGAAACAATTTTGCACCAAATTGATGTGACAAATGGTTTTAATCCCAAAAACTGCTGCAACATCTAATGAGACATGCGTGAGCATGGGAATAACCATCATATAATGTTCAAAGCCATTTTAAACGTTCATAATATATTTAAATTAATTATTTCATTTCAATTCATTTATGAGCAGAATAACTTTACACACAGCTGAGCAATAATCTTAAATGAATCTTCAGGTACGCCGATTTCAGCGGATGTCTAAAACTTCTATTTGGCCTCTACTGTTGACCCGCTATCTCCCCCTAGAACTCCTTATAACATACAACAATTATCTCTGTGGAAAGAGTTATGATAGATATTCATATTTGCAGACTGGGGCCGACTTTTGCTGATGGATTTAAAAAAAAGTGAGAAACTTGTGACCTTTTATTCGCGCCTTGGTGACATTTACAACCTAAATGTTGCCTCCGTATAAAATGTTAGCAAATTGGTGGCAGAACAATCTGCATTTAATCTCCACTTGCGCACCTTTTTTTTCCCGGGCAATCTTGATTGCAGGTGTTTAAACCTACGACTGTGCAAACGTCATCTGCTAATGATGACACAGAACAAGCGACTTTGGGGACAATGAGTTGAGGTTGTATTGACGTCTTCAGTCTCCAAGGTCACGAAAGAACTGTGGAGTTCAGCGTGGAAGAGCTTTTCATGCCCGACCAACAGAACCAGAAACCTCCAATTTAGCCGAATGATATCTCCAAGCGATTATTATTTTAATGTGTAATGTCAATTTGCGCCAGGGCTGACTACAATATATTTCTATATCAGTAAAAACGTGGCACAATCCATCATCTTTATCTGTGAAAGGTGAATTTTCTAACCTGGATCTCGCTGCAGGGAAACTTTGAAAAACGTAGAGGGCAATTTGGACTTAAAGTTATCAGAAAACGCTTCAGAGGTGTTAACTGCCGCAAAGATTAGCGTGAAGGACTCAAAATGTCAAGCACAAAAAGTCCCCTTGTCCAGTGTGCAACACTGACACCATGTGGTCGTGATCAGTACCGCGGCCGCGCTGCACATGATCCCACTGGAACATGTTATGAGCGCTTCTTCTTTTGCTTCCAATTCATTTTGGTCCAAGTGAAGGATGGAAGTAGAAAATCAGAAGGGCAAGAAATCAGTTTCTAAATATACTCATCCAGCACTGAAGAGCTATAAATATGTTTCTTTGTATGTTCCGACCAACGCCATGTCTTCTGAGCTGACAGCTGACACTTTAATTTATAGCAATCGGGAAAATAACAGTTCTTGAGTCGGAGGCGCTTTATATTTTACAATTCATGTCAAATCAGATGGGTGATACGTGTATATATCTGAGAGAAAGTGACGCCAAAGGACATGGTTTCTTCTTTCTGCCTGTTCAGTCGTGTCGCAGGTGACCTATAAGGGGCGGAGTCTCGACCCCTTGTTGTTGATGTGTGACACCTTTGCAGGATATCTGATTTTAAAAGGCGGCACTCTCCCCCTCGCCGCTGGGTTTGCTCTTTGTTTTCTTTTATTAGTTCAATTCATTCTAATTTCGGTGGATTCGGGTTCGCTTCCTCTGCCATGCCGCTACCCTTGAGCCAGGGTTGTAACACGGCCCTGAACGGTTTGGATGTTTAAAACATTATTCATCAAGCAAAGACTTAACTGAGACCAAGACGCAGCGTCTGGAGGCCGAGTGGAGACCAATACTTTGAGGGGTTGAGGCCGAGTCTAGGCCGAGTGTGCGAATCCCAGACGGCATGACACGCTGCCAATAAAATGGTGAACATGCACACTATATATGCACTCCTCAAATTGACCTGAAAGATTTGCATTTCCATAAAAACACCCACTGAAAACAAATGAAGATTCCTCTATATTCACCTCTTTTATTGCCAAATGTATCCACACACACACACACACATCCAGAATGTGTGTATAAGTGTCCCACGAGACAATTTTTGATGAAATAATTAAAAGACATTGTCAAAGTGAATATTATTTCTGGGAATTGTCCCTTTTTCTTCATGCACAGGCAATGAAATGACATCCAGTTGACCGGTCAGGGAAAAAAATCCAAAAGTCATTTGGCCTGAGAGTCTTAAAACCACTTTTTAAAGGTCTCGGCCACTTGGTCAAGAGGAATCTACATACGTAGTAATACTACATCTATATGTAGTACTACTACACCGGCAGCAACGATACGGGGGAAAGATGGCGATTATTCATTTCATGTCCAGCAAAACCAAACATACTATAATGTTCAATTATCTTTCACCAAATGTTTTCCGTCTTAACAGGCAGAGCGAGTGGGACTTTGTTCTCGTCCACATGGACCTCACTTAATGCAGATCCACCGCCGCCCACTCTTTCAATCTTTCCAACAATTCATACAATTCCAATTTAATATTCACATCATGTTGAATGAACTCAGTTTTTTTTGTGTGTTTGTCAGGGTTTAGTTGAAATGCCAATCCATGGCTCTCAAGCCGTATCATTTCGTCTCCTCATTATCTACAATTAGTAGAACCACTTGAATTAAAATGCCAGCATGTGTCACGTCCAATAAAAGTGTTCTCAGCTAACAGAATGATGAATGACTGACCACAGTTTTAGGTCTTGGGGGAAAGAACAGGCCAGACATTACCGTCCCCGAAGGGCCGACTGTTCTGCAGCCTGCAATAAAGCCGTAAAAACACACATAAAAGACAAATCATTAAACCGCACAATAAAAGGTATTAGCAACCTTTCGCGGCATCAAAAGCATCAGGTAACGTATCAATCAACCTGCAGCCGTAAGTCATCTCTCATAAGAGCCGGCCGTAAAAAGGCTTTGTAAATAAATCACCGTTTCAGCGGATAAATGGACGAGGAGTTGTCTGCAACAAAAAAAAAAAAGGATAACGGTTACTTTGAACTCTTAATTAAATGCCGGGGAAAGACCCAGTGGATGTGCAGTTTATGGATTTCATAAAGACAGAGTGGAAAACGTTGTGAGGGAGGCATCTGGGCGAGCAACCTCCTCACACGCTGTCCAGTGTATCAAATGGTCTTTGGAGTTGTCAGACTGCTTTCAGAGGCTTAAAGCAAACTCCTCTTTCTGGGAGAAAGTGAATCGCCTTTACGTGCAGACAGAGAGCGAGAGAGAGGGAGGACTCGGGGCTTCAAAGTGAGGAGATATAATCGTGTAATACATTGAAATGTTTTCTGATGTCCAGACAGTTAGCATCTATAACACCAAAGAAACACCCGGCATCGGCGCGGCTGAGCGCAAAGCCTCGCAGACGGGATAAATTGTGTCGGCAGCCGATGTTCCTCTGTTGAGGAAAGCCTCGCAGCAGAGCTGGAAACGTTCGGATTTTGATCCTTCCCCCGCCGGTCCTCCGTCGGCCGTCGTTTATGTCTCTTCATCTTTTTCACGGTCACTTCAGCAGCAACCCATCAAAGCCGGGCCATCGCTGTTCTTGGTGGAATAATAGGGGATAACTTAGACACAGCATGGTGGTGAATAAAAGCATGTGGAGAGAAACAGAGTTCTCCATGTACTCGGGAGTCTTTATGAGGTGAGAATCAGTGCTCACTGTGAAAGATTCTGCCTCAGGAATTAACTTTCAGCTCACTTCTTACGCCATTAATTCCTAAATGATATATATAAATATATTTGTTCGGCAGCGGTCTGTTGCAGACTAAATCGTGAAATTGGATTTTACTGTGCCGTGTTGGATCCAGTTTGAAAAATGCTCTCATTTGTGTGTCAGTATTTGCAGACTTATTATGCAAATATGGAGTGTGGTATTTCTTGTGGAGTTGAACATGTGGTTCAGTTCTAACGGTACATTTTGAGTCAGCGCATGTATAAGCTGTCTTCCTTAAGGCGTTTACAAATTAAGATAACGATGGGCAGAATCGATTGAATATAATGATTATTATTTCAGGCGATGAATTAAAAGTGAACTCTGGGTTTTCTCGCTGTACGCTGACAGGAACTAACGGAACCAGTCCCGCTATATGTCCATGTGGCGGCCCGTGTGATTTAGGGGCACCAGAACCTTGACGCTCACTTCCTCCAAAATTAATTTCCACACACACAAATTCATACCGTGATGAAGGTGACAGGACAGTTTCTACTCAGTTAAAATAAGAAAGTCGGATCTCGTAGATAACCCTGAGAACATGGTCCTCTGAATGTATGAAAGACATATAGGTGTGTGTGTGTGTGTGTGTGTGTGTGTGTGTGTGTGTGTGTAGCTGATGACCTGCAGGCGCTGATGTGTGATTTGCTGTTTCAAGTGATTGCAGAGGTTAGTCTCATCTGCTGATTGGCAGACAGTTGAAAGCCTCTGGCTTCAGAAAGACCAGAGACAAATATCCCTCTGTGGCTCCACTCCGGTGTTGTTGCACAGCTCCTCGGCTGTTGTGTGGTTACTAATGGAGGATGTGTCGATAAGTGATTCCTTCATGCTGCAGTTGTGACAGTGGGGATTTGTGGGTACATGCATTAACCAGCTCAAGGCTATAATTGTGTAACCATTCTTTCAATTCAAGGTTGAGATTGGTGTTTTCTCTGGAATGGGGCGGGGTATTCGAT
Organism: Clinocottus analis; assembly: GCF_023055335.1. Classification (NCBI taxonomy): domain Eukaryota; kingdom Metazoa; phylum Chordata; class Actinopteri; order Perciformes; family Cottidae; genus Clinocottus; species Clinocottus analis. Next base: position 3,408,514 of record NW_027175998.1, on the reverse strand, counting down.
TGTTTTCTTTTCGGCGTAATTTGCCTCTGATGATAGAAATCCAAAGCGCTCCTTTAAACCTCGACGATAAACAAGTCCTGGCCGGGTTCACTGGGGTTGAAGCAAAGACTGCAGTACAGTTTGAAACGTGTCATGCATCCGCTAAACAGACTTGACCCTTCAGCAAAGCTCAACGTGGACACCAACAGGACGAAAGGAGTCCTGCACCCTGGACACCACGCATTGTGTGCAGAGGTCCCCAGCTGAACAGTATTTATTTCCCTCAGCTATAAAAATAAGTTTAAAATGTACCAGGGAAAGATAGTTAATAAAGTATAATCATTCAATAAGTAAAACACTTCATTGTTATTGAATAAAAGACGTTTTGACAAAGATAACCTAAACAGCAGAACATCAATCTCCAGTGCAACACTGAGAAGATAATATGAAAGTAGTATAGTAGTACTAAGCGCATTATGATATCTAAGAGCGGATTGTTACCAACTTTAAATACCTGCCTTGTGTTCAAATAAACCATAAAAGTCGAGTTACAAGCCGCTACTACCTTTGGTGGGCGTCTCCGCTAGCTCCACGCTGTAGCCAGTTAGCGCAGCTGCTAGTTTCCTACTAGCTTTACGCTAGCTCTCCGCTAGCGCCCGCTAGTTCCCGACAACCACCAAAGGTAGCGGGGCCAGACCCGGCTCGATGTCCGACGCGGACAGTAGCAGCAGAAGCGGGGAGCTAGCAGCGGCACCGGGGAGCTAGCTTGCTACACCCACCAAAGGTAGTATCAGCTTGTAACTCGACTTTCATGGTTTATTATGCTGCATTAAACATTGCTTTTCATCACTCGAATGAACCAGAAGAGTCCTGAAAGATTAATGTTACATGTCCTGAGCCCATATTCTTAGTATTCAGAAGAGATTGAAAGAGTTTTTGTTGTTGTTTATTGTAAAGTAGCAGGAGCCTGAGGGACCTCCGGTGGCAGAAAAACAGCGCTGTTGACTTCAGTCATTTTGTCCCTTCTGTTATTTCCCAAACATCAGCCGTTCCCTTTTCTAGGGACCGGAGAACTCTCCGGACCGCTCTGGCACCTGTTCAAGCTTCTGTGAATTGTGTACACAAACATACTCTGTTTTCCATTTCTGTGTTTTTTTTGGTGGGGTTTTTTTTTGCACTGGAAAAAAAGAAAAACGATCATAATTTCAGCCTCACCAGCTCAATATTACAACCCTTTGGGTTTGCTCCCGGAGCAGATGGCAGCAGCAGAATGTAGGTCTCCGTTTGGTCCCTGTGAAGGTGATGCAGTCTGGAATCAGTTCATCACAGAGAGAGGAAGCCAGCTTTCTCCTCATATAGGCTGTCACATGGGGAATAAACGCCAGTATAGACTTCGCTGTGAAGATCACATAACTGCAGAAATGTCAAGCTGCTGTGTGTACTTCTTAAACATCTCCGTGTTTACAGAAGCCTCGATCCGCTGCACACGACTTGATTTTAAATTCTCTCATATTGGAGATATGGTACACAGACAAGTCTTTGTGATCTTTATATTATTGATGATCATGCGGAATGAAGGAGAGTCACTCGCGCTGTTTGTAAAGCAAGACCCTGAAGCCGCATGACGCCAGAAGCCGGGGACGTTGTATAATGTATGAAGCATTAAACGTGGGATAGAAGTTACACATCGCAACATGCACGCTGTCAGCGAAGTCACTCTCATCTTAAACATAAACACAGAGAACCTTAGCAGGGAAACCGTTTTTTGAAAGAGAGCTATTTTTTTTTGTATTATTTTTGGGTGTATCACCAATATTTACGCAACTGCTCCACGAGGAGTGTTTACTTTCAAAGAAAAAAGCCCAACTTTTGAACAAACCCAGTCCACCGAGGAGTTCTCCTTTGAGGGAACACTTCACAAAACAAAAAGTGCTGCCAGTCTCTGCTCAGATGAAACAAAGTGAAAAAGCAAGCGGAGTGAATGAGCCGTTATTGTATAATAATAAAGGCAGCCGTTCCACCGGGACCGCAGATGGGTGGACGTACACCGCAGACGCAGCAGAATTAATTGCATGCAGTGTTGTGAGACATCGGCGCTGACGTCCACGGTGCACAGCGGGACGGAAAGTTTTGTGGAATCATTTTGTTTGTGCGTGACGTCCACTGATGATACTTTTAGAAACTGCTGACCGTTTCCCTGTGCGATGTCGACGCAGTATGAGTGGAAGTCAAGGGATGATCTGAGATACCTCGATTTGGACTGAACGTTGAAGTCAAAAGGCGCTAAAGGCCCAGGACGAAGCACTGGGCCCGGGATGGTGGAGACTTATTCAGTCTTTATTGATTGCAAAATCTTGAATTTTCCCTTTAATTGCAGTCAAAATCTATGGAAATAACACCACATTAACTCAACATTCATACCAGGCTCTAATCGACCGTTCCCATTATCTCCATTAACAGGCTGTCAATTGCTAATGCTAATTACTAATACCAATTACATATGCTAATAGCATATACACTTAAGAGTCTCCGGTGTTGTCATAGGCACAAATAATACAATAATTGATTCAAACAAACATCATTGTGGCAATTCTGGGGGAAGATGGCCTTAAAATTAAGCCTGGAGCATCTCACTGTGGCAAATATTTTCCTACTTTTTTTTAACCTTGTATTAATCCCCAGAGAGAGGAACATTGTTATCACTTGTACGGGGTGGTAGGAGGACTGCTTAACTCACAACGCCCACTATGACCAATTTGTCCAGACATGTTTCTCTCCAGGCGTTGACCTTGAGCGAGCGAAAGTCTTCACTTTCTGCAAAGGTCGCGGAATCGTGAGGATAACATATTTGGATCTTTTATTTTCACTCAAACAAAAAGTTATTCCCAAAGCTCCATAATATCTCCGCCTGTTAGAGAGCGTTGGATGTGAGGACATAAATCTCACTTAACCGAGGCTTCAAGTTCACCTTTTAAAATGTTGTTTGTATGTTTTTGCACTCGGGTTACGGCTCGACCCCTTTCACGCACACAAAGCGAGAGGGGAAAATACTTTTTTTGCTGAGCTGGCAGAAAGTCAAAATGTGTGTAATGAAATTAATGTGAAACGGTGATACGCTAAATTTGAGATGACACTTTGCATCATTAATCATATCCACCCTAATGTTTCTGCTGGAAGAGAGAAGTGTCCTCGTGCCGCTCATTTATTCCCCCCAACAACTGACAAAAGAATTCCACTGAAGTCATTTTTCACTCCAATTTGTCAGAATGATTTTCTGAAACGCTCAGCGCCGTGACAGAGCTGATTGTTTGAAGATCACCCCCGTTGTCAGAACATTGGCTTAACTATGTTATTGCAATTATTCTATATTTAACAACGGGTCCGTCCTTGGTTTTCTCTTCCTCCTCTGAATTCATGGCCTCAAAGCTTTCATGACGTCACTGACGGCCGATGTTCAACCCTGATCCATGAAAAATTTACATTTCATACACAGTGTCATATTTGCTCCTGATAACAGATTTCTGGATTATATCTGTGCTACTTCCCTCCATTTCAACTTTAAACTGCCTCTCTCCTCCTAATATATATTGAGTATTCATTTGTTTCTTTCTTTTTATGTATATATATATATGTACATACATATATATATATATGTATGTACATATATATATATATATTCATATGTACATACATACGTACCTACATATATACATACATACATACATACATACATACATACATACATACATACATACATACATATATACATACATACATACGTACGTACATACATACATACATACATACATACATACATATGTACGTACATACGTACATACATACATACATACATACATACATACATACATCTACCATATCGAAACTTTTCATTCACTACTATAACTCTCAAATATTGTTTTATAGATAATCCTCTTGAAAACCAAAAATGAGTTTATAGTTCTTTCATCCATTTTAGCGTTGTTCCATACTTTAACTCCTACAATAGAAATACATGTTCTTTTAATCCCTTTTTTTTAGCTTTTTATACAACAAACTTACAAACATCTCTTAAATCATATCTACACCCATTTACTGAAAGCAACCCCTGTACACCCCTTGGTTTGGGATAAAAGAATCACCTTTTTAAAACCTTTAACGCATGTCACCTTCCTGAGAAGTCGTGGGACGCGTCGTGTGGGCCGTCGAGGTTCTATCGGACTCCTCTGCGTTTTCAGTTCTCTCGCTTTGACCTCGTTGGAGACCCCCTTTTGCGGCGCTCTCCTCCTGCTTCCAGCTCCCATACCGCCGTGCCTCACCTCGGGATTATCGCCTTGTGTATTTATACTCGTCTCTTGAGTTTTTGGTCAACTCATTTGTTTGTTGTCGGTCCGGGTGTTGAAGCTCAGTCGCTGTAGAAAGGAGTTTCTACATTGTGTTCCTGGTTGGAAATGAGATGAATCTTTAATTCCAGCCAGCGTTTCAAATGCAACATGGTCACCACAGCCCTTAAAAAGTCACCTAACTACACATCTACCGTTGTAAGAGCCATTTTGTGGGTGTTTGGTTGTGTTGGACCTCCCACCACCAGGTGGCGCAAGGCTCACTTTAAATGAGTCAAGGGCTACATAATCAGGAGGGGCGTTGGGGCCGGCTGTTGTTTGAGCGTACATATGATGGTTACTCGGTTGTGCCGACATGGTTATAATGTTGTTTTGTATAAATGTATAAACTGATTAATAACAACAAACTGGATTTTGGTGGAACTGGTGGAATACAGTAAAAATGTCAAATATCACTACTTTTCTTTAAAATGAAAAGTTGACATATAGGCAAACACGGGGTATTTTTTTAAATATGCACATTTGTAACACTCTGAAACTTAAATAACATCTAATACCATGATACCGGGTTTCGGGTTTGTATGACTTAGATCCGTCCAGTTGTGATCACGCGATTGCGTCTCAAGTGTTGAACCCATATTGTCCCAACTAAATATTTAAGATATTTCACCTGAATTCCCTCAGAACACGACCCCCGACACTCAGACCCTGATGTCACTCGCCTGAAGTCGGAAATGAAACTCTCAGGAGCGTTTGTCTCGCCGTCACCTTGACAACAGCCAAGTCTTTATTGATCCTTATTAGTGGTTCCATTGGAGACACCAGACAACAGCAACAGAACGGCAGAGAAACACTGAAAGGTACCAAGAAAACATCCAGGATGGATGAAATGAAAATGAAAAACAGCTCACAAAGATTGTCAATGGGTGGTGGGGGGGGGGGGGGGGGGGTGAGGGGGGGTGAAGCCCTTGCACAGCTGCGAGTTGAACGTGTCATTACAAGGAATATTGGGCTCTGGCAGGAAACTATCACACATTGTGATGTCCTCACAGAGAAACATGTCTACTTTCACGCTTTTGCGTAAAGGTAAAGTATCTCAAAGTTCACAGTAATGTGAGAAGGAATGAACCTCCAAGTGACGGCTGGCTGAGAGTGAACCGTCACTGTGAGCTCGAGCCAAAACATTTACCAGAAAAAGAACATAACGTAACAAAAGCGTTCCTCCATTGCAACAATCAAAACCACAAGTGGGGCGACATCTAAAGGCGTGTCCATGCAACGCGTGCGGCGGGGAAAAAAACAACTACAACAAAAAAACAACTCATAAATAATAGATATAAGAAGAGAAATCTGTTATTTGTTACTTTAGCTGTAGAAAAGGAGCACAGCGTGAGAAAGAGGGAGGAAGAAGAGGGTGGAAGTCATGCTCACGGGAAAGGAGATAAAATGACATCATGAAACAGCAATAGGTTCACGTTTGGGTGCTGTGGGGGTGAGGGGGGCACCAGAGCTGTGTTTAACAGTTAAAACCATGACTCTACACTATTCAGAAAGGGTGGATCCCACAAGGCTGGTACTAGTCAAGGGTCCCCATAGGGTCATAAAAACGTGCGTGTGTGTGTGTGTGTGCCCGCAAGTGCACATTTTATCCTATTTTGGATGATTGTAATTCCTACATTTCGTTCATTAGAAGTAGTAATGTGCTTCTCCATCTCAAGGTAAAACTAATCTAAATCTAAAAGGTCTAAAAAATAAAAAATAAAAAAGAGCGCATCACTGTGGTAGCAAAAAAAAAAATTACACACATACACGAATACACACACATTCGAGAGGCGAAAGCCTCACAACGACCACACTTAGTGCACAGTCCAGTGTTCAACCGAGGCTGGAGATGTTGGAGCGACCACCAGGGGGCGCCACGATGCGGTGGCCAGAGCGACGAGGGACGTAGTCATCGCTCTGTGCTCCTGGGAAACGGAGACAAAAGGGCAAACGTATTATCTATTTGCTTCAGAAGCTGTTCAGCACACGTCGCATGCCCCGATAATCCGTGTGGATGCGTATGCTCCATTTAACACATTAAAAGCCCTGAAGGGGATTACCGGAGATGAGAAATCCATCATCTGTTACCTGAGAGGCTGAAGCTGGACTGGTGAAGATTGCGTACGGGCTGCGGTTGGTGAGAGGTGGGCGACGTCCTGGCTGACGGGGAAGGAGTGATGTATTTGGGTGTGGGAACGACATCATCCACAGGGCCGTCGTACAAGCCGCGGGTCACGCCCTGCTGGGCCTGCGCCTGGTTAGAAAACACACACACAATCTGTCAGTCATTCTTCAGTCTGAAGCGACATGCTTGCCTCCGTTCTCCCGTATTGATGCACAACTAAAATTAAAGCACGGCTAGTGGCTTTTTATGATGTCGTTACTTTTTTCCCCCTTGTTTTTATGATTTAGTTTTTTGTATGGTTGGTTCCTATTTTTCTAATATTGCTTCATGCTAAACAATGAATGCATGGTATTCAATCCTTCAATTCAAAATGGTGGAGGACGGATCAAACACCAGGGATAGAAATACATCCAGGACTTTATCATTCAATGCTTGGAAAGGTCTGATAAGGTGAGACACCTCAGGTAAAAATTCAACTAATAGATATCACCATGACCCTTTGAAAAAACCTTTAGATTATAGATATGACTGAAACTGGACAGTTTAGTGTATGAAGGAGCTATTGAAGTGGAAAAAAATCCAAAAAACAGCCATGAAAGATGTGTTTTGTAAAACAATATGCATTTTGAAGACGCTCCAGGTGAACAGAGTAAAACATTTAACTAACAGATATCAACATGAAACTTCACCAATGGAATACTTGCATTAAGACGGCTATGTTTTGTCTTACAAGTTTTCTGAAATGTCGCGTTTACAATTATGTATTATATAATGGAAATGGACAAAACTGTAAAAATAAACACCTAAATGTGTATTCCTGGTGTTTTCTCTCCACTAGTGGGAAAGAAAGATGTGTTATGGAAGCAAAATAGACCAAAATGTGAAAATGAACCAACGCATAACCGCTTAAACTGACAATTATGTCTGTGTGATTTTAATATGCCGTCTCAAGCCTTCTTGCAGACTGCACAGCGACATTGCCACGAAGAGGAACAGGATGTTCTGCCTGCTTAATCCATTTTAATGCAACAACAAAAAAAAAGTCCCTTTAAAACAACGTGTGTGTAGCGTACCTGGTTCCTGGTTTTGACGCGCTGGTAAGCGTAGTCGGGGAAGTGTTTGCGGGGGATGAAGCGTCCGGCTCCCTGCTGGGCCTGCAGCTCGCCCTCCTCGTACACCACCCGACCTTGACTCAGCACCAGCGCCGGACCCCCGCGGCACTCCAGACCCTCGAAGATGTTGTAGTCTGACGTCTGTGTGGAGAGCGATAACGCACACGAGACCGAGAATTAGGAAGGGAAAAAAAAGAAAAAAGGGGTGCGGGGGGATTAGGCAGATGAACCTGCCTCCTCCACCCTCCACCCTCCTCTCCACCAGTCATCCACCGCCTCAGCCCTCTGTGCTCTCCCACAAGAAGGCCTAATACATGCAGTGAAAATGCGGCAATTGAGAAGAAAGGAATAAGAGAGAGGCTCTGGGGCATAGGAGGAGCGACTCCGTGAACATATGGGGGGGGGGGGGGTGCAGGGTGGGTGAGGGGTGACGGGGTGAAGGGGGATTATAACCTAAAGCCGGCATCCAGTCTGGATTAGGGCCTTCCAGAGAGAGCAGAGCGGACCGAACACGTGAACCGCTGTCTGCCATTCACTCACTGGGCTGCGGCGCATGTTGCTCAAGGCACGTTCTGCTGGCTTCAAATAATGAAATGGGAAAATAAAACTATTACATTTGGTGCATACGTCTGGGTTTTGATGTCGCCCCGATGCAGAGGGCGTGACTTCCTTTTGCTCTTTTAGGATGAAATAGGATTAAACATCCAATTAGATTGGTTTAAATCCTTCACTCGGCTTTCTTTAACATGCTATGTATCGTTATTAACCCGTGGTTTTGTTTCGAAGGTCTTGCCTGTATTGTTTTATTATTATGATGGTACTCCCACACCTCTGGCGTCATACTGCTCTCAGGTGTTCTCTCCGGCTCCTGTGATCGGCCTCTTGGTCTTTATCTTTATTTCCCAATCCTCCCGTCTCAAATAGGAAGCCTTTTCTCCCGCCTCCTCAGTTTCCTTTCCCTCGTTTCTCCATCACATCCCATCCAACAAACCCCCACTGCTATTTTCCCGTAGCACTCACCGACTGCTGGAGTTTGGCGGTGATGGTTTTGGAGCTGTCGGGGTCCCAGACGACGACGTCGGCGTCCGAGCCCGCCGCTATCCGGCCCTTGCGCGGGTACAGGTTGAAGATCTTCGCCGCGTTGGTGGACGTGACCGCCACGAACTGGTTCTCGTCCATCTTCCCCATGGCCTGCGAGACAGAGGGTGGGGGGGGGGGGGGGAGGATGTTTGGACGGCATGGGTTGGACAAAATTTACAGTCACAGCTGCTTTTTAACACAAACACAAACACACACACTCATTGCTCACCACGGCCTTGTCCCAGACGAAGCCCATCCTCTCCTCCACTCCGTTGGTTCCCTCCGGGATCAGGGTGAAGTCCTCTTTGCCGATGGCTTTCTGGGACGCGCTGTAGGCGCAGTGAGCGCTGCCCACCACCTGCAGGTCTCCGCTGGGCCGACGGCAACACAACAAAATGAAAATAATCCACAGCAATAGCCCATCAAATGTTAGATTTTGTCACTGCAGACTGCCCAATCTTTTGTGTTCCCATGGACATGCGTTTCTACTCGTCGCCACCAGGTGTCCTCGTGGAGCATGTGGCTTTAAGTCATGTGGTGGCCTGGGACAGAAAAAGGCTGACGAACACCTGCACGGTTATAGTTTCTCTTCTGAGGCCTTTTCAGTCGGTGGTTAATTACAGCGATCCCGCCGTGATGGTGAGGGCTTATTACGGAAACAGCGGGGCCTCGCTGACAATGTGAGGAACGCTGTTCTGCTGCTTTTGTTCCTGAAGAGGCAGTTTTTTAGAAAACCTAAAAATACGCCCATGGTCCCACCCGCATGCAGGAGTTCACAAGGCAACAGCGGTATCCACACACCCGCCTGGAGGGGTGGAGGAGCAGAGAGGAGGAAGAAGAGGAGGAGTAGTAGGAGGAGGACGAGGAGGAGGAGGAGGATTAGGAGGAGGAAGAGGAGGAGGAGGCAGGCAGTTGGTAGCCAAGGTAACTGATGATGAAGGATCCTAGTTCCTGCGCTATTTATGGAATCGAGGACAGTCAAAAGTGTACAGCGGGATGCTGTGTGTGTGTGTGTGTGTGTGTGTGTGTGTGTGTGTGTGTGTGTGTGTGTGTGTGTGTGTTTGGTCCTGTGCCCTTTATCCCTCTCTAGGATGATTAAAACTGAACTTCAATACTTGTTTTGCTCTTCATGCATGGATTATAGCATGCTTATTATACGGTCTGCATAAATGCATAAATCTAGTTAAAATCAGCTTTTTTAAATAATGATGTCGTCCTTTATGCGTCTCTCCCGCCACCTTCTTCCACCCCTTCTTCTCCATCTGTTTCCTCTTTTCCTCCGACGTCGCGTGTTGTGACCACCAGCTGTTTGTGGCATGAATACTGAGCGAACATCCAAGGGCAAACCAGCGAGCGTTAGATCCTGGCATGATGTCACAACCTTTAGTGTCACCCAGGCTGCGGCTAAATGAAACGCCTCTTCTGCCCTCGCTGCGTATTAAAGGGACAGTTCACGCCCAAAATCTAAGCTGCAAATAGCACAGCGTAGCATAAATAGCACGACGGAGTGAGCCGTCCCCTTTCATTAAGAACCAGCGTTGAAACAGGAAAAATGCTTTCGGCTTTTCGCAGCATTATTATTCCCAAACTTTTAGCGAAGTTTGCGGTCCAAGACGTACCAAGCCAGCAGCGTGTTGAGGTGGTCCGGGGTGGTGGGGTCGGGGCTCAAAGGTGGAGAGGTCACGTAAGCAGCCGCTTTGGCCCAGTTCTTGCTCCAGTAGTGGGAGCCGTCAGTCACCAGGCCGGCCGTTATCGGCTCGCCAAAAACGACGGCACCTGCAGACGAAGACGTACGTGAACGCCGGAGAGTCGTTCAATATACACACTTTAAGGAGCCAGCGTGGTACGAAAAGGGCGCTGACCTTTCCTGCGGGCCTGGGCGATGATGTCGGCCGCACTCTTGCTCATCACCTTGGTGATGTACACGGGGCAGTTCACGCGGTTGCCAAGAGTGATGGCGCGGAACACCGCCTCAGCCTCCAGCTGCGTGGAGAGAAAGCCTTCAGACCTCGGATGGATGGATGGATGGATGACCGGATGGATGGATGGATGGATGGATGGACGGATGGACGGACGGATGGATGGAGGGATAGATGGATGGATGGAGGGATGGATGGATGGATGGCCAGATGGATGGCCGGATGGATGGAGGGATGGATGGATGGATGGCCAGATGGATGGCCGGATGGATGGATGGATGGATGGATGGATGGACAGATGGACCGACGGACGGATGGACGGTAGACGGATGGATAGATGGCTCGACGGATGGATGAATGGACGGATGGATGGATGGATGGATGGATGGATGGATGGATGGATGGATGGATGGATGGATGGATGAATGGACAGATGGACGGACGGATGGATGATAGACGGATGGATAGATGGCTCGACGGATGGATGAATGGACGGATGGATGGATGGGAGGGTGGATAGATGGATGGTTGGACGGATGGATGGATGGATGGATGGAGGGATAGATGGATGGATGGAGGGATGGATGGATGGATGGCCAGATGGATGGCCGGATGGATGGATGGATGGATGGATGGATGGATGGACAGATGGATGGTTGGACGGGCGGATGGATGGATGCATGGATGGATGGATGGATGGATGGACAGATGGACCGACGGACGGATGGACGGTAGACGGATGGATAGATGGCTCGACGGATGGATGAATGGACGGATGGATGGATGGATGGATGGATGGATGGATGGATGGATGGATGGATGGATGGATGGATGGATGGATGGACGGATGGATGGATGGATGAATGGACAGATGGACGGACGGATGGATGATAGACGGATGGATAGATGGCTCGACGGATGGATGAATGGACGGATGGATGGATGGGAGGGTGGATAGATGGATGGTTGGACGGACCGACGGACGGGCGGACGGGCGGACGGACGGATGGATGGATGGATGGATGGATGGACGGACGGATGGATGGATGGATGGAATGTGATCACCTCTTCGGGACGACTCAGCGGATGGCCTTCCGGCCCGGTGATTCCCATCGCGAGGATCTTCCTCTGCTCCTGAAACACAGACAAACATCATCTTCATACTCAACAGGACACACAGAGCTCCGTTTAAAACAGAGACTCACATATTTGTGCCTTTTGCCATTTTACACCTCATGGCTGGAAAATGAAAACCTCGTGGTCTGTCTCGCTGCAACAGAGTTGTACCGTAAATCCTAGACGGCCAACGCATGCTGTCTGCTCCTGTCGTGCTTCTGACAGCGCTGGCTGGAGAGCAGCAAAATTTGGATGGAAACCCGACGCCCCCTCCCCTCCTTTTTTCTTCCTTGGCGCATCTTAAGCTTCCTCGTCACCCATCATCCCCCGTTCTTTCGCCGTTGCACTGAGGTTCTAAGTCATTATCACACCCCGCCGGGCCCGTCATCCTTCACCCTCATTCATCACGGCTCTCGCCTGGATTGTCGTCTTAATCGCCGCCGATCATCTCCATGACCGCGACTCCCACTTTTTTTCAGCGCCGCCCGTCGGCCCTGTGACATCATCATTAGTTTAATCACGGCCCACCGGTGATGGTGGCCTGCGACGACGCCTGTCAGACTCTGGCAGCGGCAGCAGGACTAATCCTCCCTCTCTCTCTCTCTCTCTCTCTCTCCCTCTCTCTCTCTCTCTCTCTCTCTCTCTCTCTCTCTCTCTCTCTCTCTCTCTGCATGGAAGTTACGTAAGCGTGTCTCTCGGCCGTTACAAGAGAGAGGAGAGAGAGTCTCGTGCTCACCTGGGCGATCAGGTCCCCGTTTTCGGCGTGAACCAACACCACGGCGCCCAGCTGCTTCAGGAAGGAGAACGCCTCGTACAGCTGAGAAAACAGGACAGAGGAATGAACAGTGAAAGGAAAGAGCGGTGAATCATGGATTACATGATGGTGTAGCGATGGTGACACATAAATACCTCAGAGTCGGACAGCTGGTACACGTCCTTGTAAGCCATGTACACCTGGAAGGAGTTGATGCCTGCATGGCCCAGGGTTGGAGAAAAAACACATTGGGTGAGTGTTGCTAGCATATTGTGTCACGAAATGTAATAAATAGAGGCAGTAGAGAACTTCCTTACAACACTCGAGTTTATTATTGGAGCAAAATGGGACACACAAGCAGGCCTGGCTCGCGTTCAGCTGCCCCAAAAGAAAAGTGATTACAAGCAGAGTTTGTGCACCATCACCACGACGGCGGCATCCGGCCAACAAAGACTCTCCACCGCTCCTTTGCCGGAAGAGGATTGCCCCCACTCCACCTCGCTGTTCCCGTGAAATAGCTTGGAAAACCAGGATGAAGGACGCACCTTTCTCCTGCACCAGCAGCTCCAGCTCATCCTTGACCGCCTCGTTCCACTGGGGGATGTCCACGTGCAGCGAGTAGTCGCAGCAGGCCTTCTTATCCGCCGCGTCCTGCCAGCACTCGAACGCCTCCAGCAGGCTCTGCCCGGGCTCGGGGCTCACGTGGTCGACTGAGAGGCGTGGGATAAGGAGGTCAAGGGTCAACGGTTAGGATGCTAAAAGAGTGCAAGTGATGTTATTTGTGGTTTACATGTGTGTACTGCTGGGCGTCCCCCCGCTCACTGATCATGGTGGTGCCCCCGGCGAGCGCCGCCCTGGTGCCCTGGTGGAAGTCGTCGGCGGGCTGCGCCCCCAGGCGGGACTTCATCAGACAGGTGTTGACGTCAACCCCTCCGGGTATCACCATGCGCCCGTTGGCCTCGATCACCTTGACGCCCGCCGGCACAGACAGGTTCTCCCCCACCTGCCTGCCCAAGGATCAGATAGGTGAGACACAAAAGGGGCGGAGGGTGAGGGAGGAACAGAGGAAGAGCAGATACAACATTTTTTTAAAAAGGGGCGTATAAGGAAGTGAAGTTATGGACTGTGAAAGTGTTTGCAGATATTGGACATCACGGGGCTCCCTGTACGCACTTGATGAGCCCGTCCTCAATGTAGACATCTGCATAGAGAGACTGGTCATCGTTGACCACACGGCCTCCTCTGATCAACAGCCTTCCACTCTGCAGGCAAGAGAGAGAGAGAGGGAGGGAGAGAGAGGGAGGGAAAGAGAGGGAGGGAGGGCGTGGTTTAAGTCCATCCTGACATGTTGATATGATATTTTTATGTATTGCATTGCGTTAAACATTGCATCATGACATGGTGTCTGTTCCTTATTTGCATTGTGTGTGTGTGTGTGTGTGTGTGTGTGTGTGTGTGTGTGTGTGTGTGTGTGTGTGTGTGTGTGTGTGTGTGTGATCGGCATGACTGCGTCGACTGACAGGTGACGGCCTGGTCTGAACGCCTTCAGAGAAAGACGGTGTACACACACAACACACATACACACACAACCCACGCACACACATATATAAACACGCGCACACACGCACGCACGCCCCTACATACACGCGCTCATGCTAAAACAATGCAGCAGGGTCTGGCGCTGTCCACTTCAGCACCACAGATCGAGGCGAGCTTCGTTGCAGCGACGTGCAGTTGCAGGATTTTGGAGATCTTTTATTTCATTTTTGTTGTTGTTATGAGCTATACAGACGTAAACTAAAATGGCCAAGCTGCAATGCAGCACCAAACTTCATCATTTATGCACACTGACGCTGCTTTTGTCTCAGAATAACAACACCTGAGGGGGGTGTGGAAGTGAGCGCGGGGGACACCGCTTGCATTTGAGAAAGATCAATAAAAAAAGATGAATTTCATCGTAAAACCGGTGACGTAATGACGCTATGATCCGAATTTCAAAGAGAAAGCCAGACATAAGGAGAAGAAGAAGAAGAAAAGGCCGAGGGGTAAAATCCTCCCTCCTACCTCCGCGTCGGGGCTCTCATCCCCCGCCGCGTGTCTGACCACAACACCGGGGCGAGCATCGTCCGTGTCCCGGGGAGACTCGGTGGGCGAACCCTCCCCGGCCCTCGCTGGACGTCTTTCCCGACGGGGTCCCCGGCGTCCAGCACCCCGCTCGCGGCTGCCGCTCCTCGGGGTGCGGCTCCCTCTCCTCCCCAACCGCGTAGTTATCGAAGTCTATGGTCTTGCTCTCGAACGCGCCCTCCACGGAGCTGAACATCCCGTAGGTCTTCCTCTGGTTCGGCCCGGTGGGGATCGGCCCCGCCAGGTACACCGGCAGCTCGTCCTCCCGGTTCCACTGCTTCCTGCAGTCCGACATTGTGGCATCCAGCAGCGGGCAGACGGAGACTCGACTCTCCCCCCCTTTGGTGTCTGAAACGATGGAAGACAGAAGCCTCGCGTGTTTTAACGGGGTCACCGAAGAGGCCCCGCCCCCTCGAGCGCGCGCGGATGTTGTGAAGAAGCAGCTCTCTCTCTCTCTCTCTCTCTCTCTCTCTCTCTCTCTCTCTCTCTCTCTCTCTCTCTCTCTCTCTCTCTCTCTCTCTCTCTCTCTCTCTCTCTCTCTCTCTCTTTCTCTCTCTCTCTCTCTCTCTCTCTCTCTCTCGGAGGCTACACAACACAACAATTGCATCAACACAACGAGAGATGATGCAGCGCTGCAGCTGGAGGAAGAGGAGCGCGAGCTGATGTTGATGTGAAGCAGCTCTGCAAATTAAAGGGGCGCAAGTCTCTCTCTCTCTTCCCCCTCTCTATCTCCTCTCTCTTTCTCTCACCCTTCTATCTCTCCCTCTCTCCCCCGCTCTGTTCCCTCCCCCTCTGTCTCCCCTATCTCTCTCTCTCTCCCCGCTCTCTCCCCAACTCTCTACCCCTCTCTCTTTCCCTCTCTCCCTCACCCATTTCTCCCCCCTCCCTCTCTCTCTCTCTCTCTCTCTCTCTCTCTCTCTCTCTCTCTCTCTCTCTCTCTCCTCTCTCTCTCACCCCCCCCCCCCCACCCCCCCAATGCATCTCCCCATATCTCCTCCCCACACACACATACTCCCTCTCTCACATTTTACTCGGGGGGCGGGCTGTGCGTGAGCAGGACACACCATCAGCGGATTAAACCAGACATGTGTCATCCTTTAACCCACATCTGGAGGCAGAGACACTTTGTGAAATGTGCACGTGCTGTCAGAGGGTGAGGCCGGAAGCTTCAGTGCTTTCATCTCCACTGGGCCGGAACCGGTGGCCTGCCGCCGGCTCACGGGGTCTGATGGGAGACGATATCCTTCCAGGCGGAAACCTACAGAGAGAGAGAGAGAGAGAGAGAGAGAGAGAGAGAGAGAGAGAGAGAGAGAGAGAGAGAGAGAGAGAGAAACCGGGAGCTGTCTTTTTCAGCACTCGCGCAGGTGGACAGCTCCCAAAGGAACAATGCCCATTGTTGCCTCTTGTGCGCCTCACGGTGCCTGAAACACGGTGAGCTATGTGTAAAATACATGAATACATGTCTGATTATTGTTTATTATAAGGACATACGAAGCATTTGCTTGAGTATTACATAAGTAAAGCTTGGACCATAACCATCATGAATGCACGAGAGGTATCACGACCTCTTATTCCTCAACATGAAGACATTAAGAAGCCACTTTTTCATGAAATCTAAAAGAAAAGTGCATTTCCGACCGATGCGTGATGAACAGTGTCGCTTCTTTCAATCAACCAAATGCCCTGTTATGAAGTGAACCTGTCTGTCTCCTCTTCTTCCTCTTGTTGTGGACCGGCGCCATATGAGACAGATTCATCCTCCATTAAGACATGCTTACATATCTAGTTTTAAAATGCTGCAGTTGGAATAACGGCGCGTGCCGCCTCATTGGGCATCGATCACCACACTACTTTTTATTTTTCAAAGCTACAAAAAGAGACACGAGTGATGGATTTGACAGTTTTTAAAAATAAATAATAATAATAATAATAATAATAATAATAATAATTAAAAGGCGTCCCTTACAGGTGTGTGAAGAAGGCCGCGGCTGAACAGCCAATCAGACGCGTCGGCCGTCAGACGGGCGTCCATTCCTCCCTATCGGGAGCGAGGCTGCTCCGCGAGGGCGGGGCCACTGAAGTTGCGGCGACGTCACAGACCAGAGTGACCAGAGAGTTTGTGCCGCGGCCGGTGTGTGTGTGTCTGTGTGTGTGTGTGTGTGTGTGTGTCTGTGTTTCGCGGAGCGCACGGAGGCAGCGCGCGCAGCTTCTGAACTCTGGAGGACAATTTACTTTGTGCCTTGACGGAATCCTTTAGCTACCAAGTAAGGGCTCTTTCTTGTTGTGTGTGTGTGTGTGTGTGTGTGTGTGTGTGTGTGAGTTCGAGCTGTATTGGTTTAGTAAGCGTAAGTACCCGTATGCTCGCACATGTATTGTCCCGCGTGGGTTGCATGTGAAAATTAATTTAAATGTTTAAATTACTATAGTTTCCTTTCAAAATTTCAAACTTGTTTTCATTTGCCTTTTTTTTGTTTTGTCTGTTTCTAAACTTCTGGGTTCAGCCTGCCAGCTGTGTCTTCACTCATGACACTATTATATAATGACCTCATCTTTTTCTGCTGCAGTGTGTGGTTGTCTACTCACTACTTACTTACGCTCTTCTCTTTTTAATTCCAGAAAACATGGAGAAGGATTCCCCATCAACTCCGACTGCTGTCAACACCCAGAGGTCACGCCCTGTTGTGGACGGCCTTCCCGTCCCGCTCCTGGAGAGGCGACTCCTTCGCTCGTCTCCGGTGGCCTCCACGCCGCTCCCGCTCACCCCGCCGACAAATCGCCATCTCCAACAGAACCCAGAAGAACATTTAATTCCTCCCAGACGTCCATCTCTAAACCGATGGTTTGCCCTCCATCTGCGACGGCGTCAAAGGCTTTAACTCCGCCTCCGAGCAAAGCTCCACTTGTTACCTCTCCCAACCGCTCTACCCTTCAAATCCCCCCAAAGTCCGCCCTTTCAAAGTTAAAGTCTGCCTCCTTTACGTCGGTGAGCTTGGCCTGTGACTCTGCGACGGATGCTCCTGCTTCCTCCGCCGCCGCTTCCACCGCGGCCTCCTCCTCCGCCGCCGCCGCCGCCCCCGTGAAGCGCACCTTCGCCTCCATGGCCAAGCAGGTGATAATACGAGAAAGACTCCGGCGAGCCGAGGACAACGCCAACGACGAAGAGGAAGGTAATGCATTTGTTTAGGAGTTTTAGTGAAGCGAGAGCGGGAAGTCGCAGACCACTAACCCGTTGTTGTCTCGTAGCCACTTACAAGTTATTACACGCTACCGTTCAAAAGTTTGGGGTCACCCAGACACATTTTCAGTTCTGGAGTGAAATATCCTTCACTTCTAAAAACATGAACATAATGGCGAGTTTCACATGAAAGTGATGCTGCAAATACTCAACCAGCTCAAAGGAAGAACAGTTTTATAGATCCTCTCACCAGCAGCTGTGTGACATCACTGCACAAGGGTTTTCAAGGGTTTTCTGCTCATCCATTGGTCTTCTAAGGCGATGATTAAACACAATGTACCATCAGAACACTGCAGTGATGCTGCTGGAAATATCGATATTTCATTAAAAACCAGACGTTTCCACCTCGAATAGTCTTAAGTCCAAAGCACACAGGTGTTATATCGACGAAATACCACAGATGCTTGACCAATCTCTGCAAATGATTTCACTCCCTTACTGTTGGTGTCATCAGCAGAGTTATTTATGACACTGTCACAGTGTTGTAAAAAGCACACGTCCCTTTCTTACTTATCACTTACAATTGTGCGTGTGCTTTCTGTACCATATTTAAGAACATTGACGTTTCATTTGAGAAATTTTTTTAAAAAAAATGGTCGTCCAGGTATTTGAAGCTTTCTATTATCTCAACAGCCTGGTGATTGATAACAGTTAAAGGCAGTTAAAGGTGTAAAAGTGGAAGTTAAATAATGTTTTTTTTTACCCAGCGGTTTAATTTAATTTGACGTTCAACGTTTTGAAATCCCTTCTTAGACCACGGGTTTTGCTTAGTAACTGACTTGTGTGTGAATAAATCCAGAAGTAGAAGAAGAGCAAGGCCTTTGCATAATTAGTCACATCAAATTTGTTTCGACGAGACTTGCCTTTTGCCACACAAGCAACACATACCTCGCAGAACATTTTTAGTCATGCTATAGCTGCAAGACTCTTATGGAGGACGAGCCCAGTATCATGGCAGGCCGCCAAACAGCATGGAAATGCAATCCGTTGGTTTTGTGTACATGGGCATTGGTGTGCGACGCCATGTGTCCCAAAGCGTTGTTGTGATTTTGTTGCCTCAACTTAATGCTTTTCCCTGTTCTCCTGAACCTAACTTTGTGATGTTCTTGCCTGTACCGAATGCTTGTTTTGTTGCCTGAACCTAACTTAGTTGTTTTAAACCCAACGAAAATGTTTTCCTGAAGCTAAATTTGTTTTGAGTGACACAAAAAGGCACAAAATCACAAAATACCGTGAGACTGTCGTGATGTCAATGTCGGCCAGACGGTTGTTAGATCGCCTCCCTTTGGTCCAATCTGAAACTGAAACTAAAACAAAATCAGATTAGATTAATGAAACTCTATTCATGGTCCCCAGAGGATGAATTCTACCAATTTTTCTCTTGCGCCACCAACCGTTTGGCTCTTAGTGAAGTTTCCCAACAGCTAATGGATTCCCATCATCCATGATTTTGGGTCATGACCCAACACCTAATCTAGTCTCAGCTGTGCGTTTCGGGTTAATTCGCAAACGTTAGCGAGTTAACATGCGAAACTAAGACGGTGAACATGGTCAACTTTATTCTTGCTAAGAAGATTGTTGGCTGTGGTGCTGTAAAGTTGGACATTTTAACATTTGGGGGTCCCTGGTGGGGTTGAGTCCCCTTTCAGAGCCAGCCTCAAGTGGTCATTTGAAGAACTGCAGTTCTCGACACTTCCTCCTTGGCTTCAATAGTCAGCACAGGAGGTTGCCGCTTGGTCGGCAGTTACCTTCTGTTTGCACTATATGAACCAATTATTTACATTTTTACAAATACTCTATTTGAACTGATATAGTTAAATCCTCATTTGAAGTTTGTGGTATTTCCCCATCATTATATATCAGAGCTGCCAACAATATATGAGCTATTTTGCTGCGCATAAGAGACTTTGACATTTGAAATGGGCCCGCAGGCGAAGACGATGAACTCCTTTGCTTAAAGGACACTCGGGAGACAGTAACACTCATGAAACTCAATGCAATCGACAAGTAACGATGTGACATCGTAGCTGCCTGGCTACGTGTGGACAGAGCTGTGAGCTTGTCACAAGATATCTCTTGTCATTCTCATGTTACAAGTCGTATGTTAGGTGGGACTTGTTAATCGCCGAATGTGTGAAAATCTCACTGCTCTTCCAATACCGCTATACAAGTGTGGGGGGGAGGGTATTGCGTAATCCATTGATGAGTAGGTTTTTGGTTGATCGACACCTCCTGCTGCTTCTTCCAGATGAAGAACCAGAAGAAGAGCTGACCCTGGAGCAGATAGAGGAGAAGGCCAAAGCCGGCGACGCCAGAGCCCAGACCCGGGTGAGTTTAAAGGGCGACTGTGGCTCAGTGGTAAAGCAGGGTCGTCCTTCAACCAGGCGATCGGGGGTTCGTTCCCCGGCTCAGATCAGTTCACGCCGATGTGTCATTGGGCGAAACACTTGTTGCACAAGCTGTGCCTGGAGTGTGGGAATGTGTATGTATGATTAGTTAGGATCCTGATGGACAGGTGGCACCTTGCGTGGTAGCCCCTCCCATCAGTGACTAACATGAAGTCCATTCGGAAGACTAGTACAAGTTCATTTGCCATTCATTAAAGGTACAGTGTGTGTAGGATCTGGTGGCATCTAGTGGAGAGATTGCAGATTGCAACCAAGTGAAACTTCTCCCGTGGGCCTAACATGTAGGAGAACCAAATGCACATACATGGGATACTGTCACACTCAACATAGACATAAACGGCTTATTCTTAGCTCATGAAAAACACAAACAAGGTCGAGGTAATTATAAAGTGAAGAAAAACGTTCAATTCCTGCTAATAGATCCCCTCTAAATGCTACACACTGTGCGCATGGGGGCAAAAAGAGCGGACGGGCACTTGACATTGTTTTCAGTCCCGCTGGTTGACTCAGTCTGGTTGCGCACATGCGTCTATTTTTGGCCACTTGGAAGATGATCCCGGGGCTTTCAATATGATACGCCGAAATGCTGCCGGGCATGCGGATCATTACGAGCACTATTTCAGGGTGGTTGCAGCATTGCGCTGAATTTTGTCGGAATAATAATGAAATATTCACACTCTATTTGCACTTTGTTCTCTGCCAATGAATACAAATGTGAAAAAAGAGGTGATGGCTGCATAAATGGAGTGTGTGTGTGTGTGTGTGTGTGTGTAGGGGAGGGAGGAGAGGGGGGGGGGGGTGAGTGGAAGATGAGTCCCCAGCTCTGAAAGGGTAAATTCCTCTCAACGTCCCATGCTAATAAGTCATGTATTTGCGAACTCGAAGCACCTAAATAACCACAGGGGCTGTATGGGAGAGAACATGTCAACACATGTGACGGCATCAGGACGGCGGTGGGGTGTCCATGCATTGAGAAATGGATCAGAGGCTCCAACACTATCTCATAAACCACGATAGACACCACAGCAGTACACAGGGTTTATTGACAGTGTATAGGTGTAGCTTGACGTTACTGTCTAGTCACGCTGATCGTATCTCACGTAGACACAGGCGGGAGTCGCTCCGAATGAAGACACATCCTGTCCTCCTGCAAATAGACGTGTTTAATCAAAACTGTGTTATGACATGACAGTTAAGATTAGAAAGCAGTCACTTGATCTGCCACTGGGGCCTCTGCTGAGACACTGATGCCCACAGGGACGGGGCCATGAACTTGGAACTACTTTCTATTGAAGAAATAGTCCCAATAAAACCAGTGGCTTGATCCAAACTAACCGGGGGACGTTGTCTGATGAAACTTATTAAGATAAAGCCCAACGCAAGCAGATGTAATCTCCGCTCTTCTTGTGTTTCAGCTGGGTCAGCACCATTTGAGTCTGGCTAAAGAGAAGGACACGGAGCTGAATAATCACCTGGCTGTCAACTGGCTGATTAAAGCGGCTAAACAGGGGCGGAAAGGAGCCGCGAGCGCTCTGCAGCGCTGCTGGATCCAGAAAAAAGGTGAAAAAAACGTAATGCAGCACACTGAGTTTGTGCGTGCTTTTGGTTTCGTTGCCCCCCCCCCTTCACTGTTCCTCACCCGTGCTCCTCTCCCCCGCCCCGCTAGGCGTCACCCCAGAGAATGAGGCCGACGTGCGCAAGTTGTCAACAGAGAGCGGGTTCGAGCTGGCGGTGCGCAAAGCCGCCATGATGATGTACTGGAAGCTCAACCCGGACAGGAAGAAGAAGGTGGCTGTTTCCGAGATGCTGGAAAATGTCAGCCAGGTCAACGCGGTGCAAGGTATCGGACGCACACACAGAGTTGTCTTCATTGTGACATCAATCCTGCCTCAAGCACTACAGACGGCGCGGAATGCTGTGTGGCATGTCGTCGTATCGACGGCCACAGTTCAATCGTGCAACCGGGGGCGAATGTCAATGTTTGTGGAGGGAAATGTTTGTAACCCGCTGATGTGTTGTGGTCGTCACTCACCAACAGGTAGCGCTGCAAGCCGGATTCCTGGCCCGACCTCAGGACAGACACAGAAAGTCCTGGAGAGCATGGTCAACAACGAGTGTGAGTCTGCAGACAGACAGACAGACAGACAGAGATAAGGGTCTTCCACTGTAACTCTGCTCTTTGTGTCCCATCAGCCACACAGTTGGTGGACCTGGACGACTTTGTCGAGATGACTAAAAAGTACGCACAAGGTATCGCGCCCCAAGCTGGCAGAACGGTCCCAGCCAAGACTGAAAGTCCCAAACCCAACGACGACAGCAGCGGGGAGGTAAAACGACCCGAACCGAAACAATCCGCCATCTTAAGGGCACAGGATGCTGTTTCATTTAGAATTGCAACGATTCAGAAACGTGTGTGTATTTGTGTTTCAAAGCACAAGGCTGAGCTGGTGCCGTCGGGATACAGGAACGCCTTCAAACGTTCTTGGAGTTTCGGCCGCAGTGGGATGATGCTGGACACCAATCAGAACGGGGCCATGAAACAAGCCATGGACATGAAATCGCGCCTGATGGTAAATGGCATCTCCGTCCCAATTCATTCCACAGACCACATCATCTCTCGTTTAATATCTGTTGAATTATTTAGCGCTCCCTTTCCTCTCGTTCTGCGGCCTCCTTTTATGTCCGTCTCTCTCGCTCTCTCAGGTGCTGCAGTACCCGCTGCACGGCATCATGGAGATGAAGGAGCACCTGGTGGACTGGGCGTCGCGGGCCGGCGTCCAGTGGCTGAGCACGGTCATCCCCACGCAGCACGTCAACGCGCTCATCTTCTTCTTCATCATCAGCAACCTGACGGTCGACCTGTTCGCCTTCGTCATCCCCTTGCTCGTCTTCTACCTGTCCTTCGTCTCCATGATCATCTGCACGCTGCGCGTCCTCCAGAGCAGCAAGGTGGTTGCGGCCGGCGATTGAGATTCCCATTTTGTTTTGTCTATTTTTTTACGCAAAAACTAAGTTTTTACACCTTTCTCTGATCTGTCAAGACAGCGAGGTCGTCATGTTTGTTTAACGTGTTGGAAGCTTTCCATTCGTCCTTCCCGCTTTTCACAAACTAACTCACCTGGTCAAGTCCCATCTGTATGTGGACCCATCGTAAAGCCCTCTGAGGCTGATTTGGTATTTTGGGCTATACAAAATAAATTGAATGCTCATTATCTTCCACGTTACATGAAATCTGACCCGTCGTAATGCAGTGGAGAGGCTAGTGGGTGCTGGTCATAACAGTACTAATCAAAATTGGCAATGATATTGGTCATGGTTTATGGATGTTCCTAATCTCATTTTTACCTCGTCTTTCTTCCTTTGAACCGAACATCCTTCCTCCAAAGACTTGGGAGAACTTCCGGGCCCTGACGTCTCTGCTGACCCGCTTTGAGCCCGGACTGGACGTGGAGCAGGCCGAGACCAACTTCGGCTGGAACAACCTGGAGCCGTACCTCTACTTCATCCTGTCCGTGTTCTTCGTCATCTTCTCCTTCCCGGTAGCCGACAAGGGCTGGATCCCCTGCTCTGAGCTCTCCACCGTGGCCATCTTCTTCACGGCTGTCAGCTACAAGAGCCTCAGCCCCACCGCCGCGACGTACGCTCGCCGAGCCATGGTCATCGAGGTCAGGAGGGGGGTTGGGGCACAATGTTATTAAATCATCAGAATCACAGTTACAGCACATTTGATATTGTTATCCCTATGCCCCTGTCTTGGTGGGCTAAAACATGCAATACTCTGATACATTTTGGTATCCAGGTGGCATCATCTCTGTGTTGCCTGACCCAGTTCCTGCCAGAGAACATGACAGCGCTCCGTTGCCTGGGGCGCACCTTCGGCACTCTGCCACTAGGGGAGTCGGTGGTGCTGAAGCTCAGCCTCCCTTGCCTGCTCTACGTTTATCTGTTCTACCTGTTCTTCAGGTGAGCGAGAGCATTTGGGCTAAATTCGGGCCAAATTTTTGGGCCAAATTCAGTCGCTGTGGGCTTTAAAGTCCATTCCAGCTCTGTGTTGTTTAATTTATATCCACAAAAATATGTATTTTCTCTCCCCTGTCTGTCTCCACCTTCAGCATGTCCAGGATGCGTGGTTTCAGGGGGACCTACTGCTTCCTGATTCCATACCTGGTGTGCTTCATGTGGTGCGAGTTCTCTGTGGTGCTCCTCCAGTGCTCCTCCGCCGTGGGCCTGATGCGCACCTGCGTGGCCTACTTCCTCTTCCTGTTCGCCCTGCCCATTCTGGCTTTCGGCCTGGCCGCCATGCTCTTCATCCAGCTCTTCAAGTGGTTCCTGGAGCTGGAGCTGACGAAGGTCATCGTGACCCTGGTGGTCTGCGCCATCCCCGTCACCCTGCGGCTGTGGACGCGGTTCAGCATGTCCATCCTGGACGTCTTCCGCTCGTTGACCCACCGCGGTCCGGTCAAGCTCATCTTACTCTGCATATCCATGGTGATCCTGTTCTTCTCCATCTACGTGTACCACGCGGAGGGCCAGAAGGTGTACAACTCCACCCTGACTTGGAGGCAGTACAGCCAGGTGTGCGGACCCCCCGCCTGGGAAACCAAAGGCATGGCCCAGACGCAGCTGTTCTGCAGCCACCTGCACGGACACAGGGTCACCTGGGCGGGGCGTTTCAAGCACGTCCGCGTGGCCGAGACGGACAACGGGGCGCAGTCGGTCATCAACATGTTGCCGGTGTTCATGGGAGAGTGGCTGCGCTGCCTCTACGGAGAGAGGTACCCCAAGTGCGAGCCAAAGAACGCCACGGTCGAAAACCAAGCCAGTCCGCCAGGCGGTCCGGCGTCGGTGCTGCTCCGGATGCAGGAGGAGGAGGAGCTGTGTGAGATCAAGGCTCTGGCCAAGCACTCGTGCCACATCAAGCGCTTCGACAGCCACCGCTTCGAGGTGACCGTGGGGATGCTCCGGGACGGAGGCGTGGAGGACCCAAGCAGGGATATGATCCTCATGGCCAGCCACGAGTTCAGGCAAGTCCTGCTGAACCTAAACCCCGGCAACATGGTGGAGTTCAGCACCAAGCTGGAGGGCCGCCTCGGAGCCAAAGCGCCGGCCTTCGAGCTGAAGGCCATCCACTGTCTGGACTGCGCTTCCTCCCTGCTGACGGGAGCCAGGCAGGTGAAGATCGAGAGGGACTGGAGACGAACCACGATGAGAGCCCTGAAGTTTGCTTTTGATTTTTTCTTTTCTCCCTTCCTGTCAGCGAAAATCACCACCTGACACCGAAGCACAAATGACTCACTTGGATCTCTTCGGGAAGCCGCGGCTGCCTTTTACCTTGTGACGAGTTCATGTCGCTAATGTGACTCAAGGTAATGTTTACAAGTTGATCCAACATGGATCTACTGCTCACGTTTACGTATCGACATTTTAACTCGACAATAGCATCTAGGAGATGTGTTTTTTTTTAATGTTTGGAGTATTTCAAGTTGCATGAGTTTACAAAGATTTTACCATTTCAGTTCATGCTTTTTGAAAGCAGGAGAAAAAAAAACAAAAAAAAGCTCAGATACCAGGTTTTCCCTTGGGACTCACTGTCACAATAACTTTGAGTTTAAAAAAAAGATCTTCTATTTGTGTGCAAGGTCATGGTTTCAGAAAGTTCATGTTTCAATTAGTTTTGTTCTTGAGAAGAAGACTGTTATTTGATAGTGCCAGATTATATGCAAGGAAACTAAATGTTGGGTGCTGACCACTTTTGAATCGCTAGCGACACTGTGAAGTTGTTAAAAATGAATTATTATGAGAGTAAAAGGAATATTAGTATCAAGGAATGTCTTACATATATTGGGAGTATGTTTGCACGTACAGTTTGTGTGTTTACATTAGTGTATTTCTTAAATATGCATTTGTTTATTTGAAGAGGTTGTGTGACAGAATATATGTTTCTAGCTCCGTTAGCCAAGATTGTTCGAGCTCTGTGGTCTTAAAATAGTTTGGTATTTGTCTCAAATGGCATTTGGACAGCAAAGAATTCAGTTTTTATCCAACTATGCAGTGAGGCCGTTAATAAACCCACAAACTTGTCAAAGTGTGTATCCCGTAGTCTCTAGTTTCATGCTTTGTATTACACACTCGCACATGAAATGCAAAGATGGCCAATGATGAAGAAAATTCATCTGAAGACTATTTAGAACCCGATGCAAAATGAGAGGTTTTTTAAGGGACTCTGCACTTGAGAGCAGTACCACTTTCGTCCACAGGGGCCGCCAAAATCCACACAGAATAAAGGTTTGTTGTGGTAGCTTTAAGTAACTTGGAAGTGACTTCTACTTATGACTTAATATTCATGAACACCAGTGAGTTTCTCTGGGAAACTAGCTGAAAACTAAATTAAGAGTATTATTCTTACAGTACATTTTTAAACCGCATTCATTCCGTAGAAATAGAGTCAGCCGCCTTCACATCGCCGCGATGTCGTGATCATTTAGTCACATTTATAAAGACAAAATGAACGCTTTTAACTTTGCTTTCAGTCACTGTGGGTTTTTTTGTATTTATGGGTTGAGAAAAGCCAAATCATTTAAAAAGCAAATATTAGAATTAAGTGATCTGAAAAAAATATATATATATATTTGAGCAACATACCAAGACAACAGCATCTTGTCAAACTGATGAGATGATCAATGCAAAGCTGTAACCTCTACTTACCTGTGAATGATGGTCATCAGTGTCGAGTCTGTAAACTGTGAATCTGAGTGCCTTCTTTTTTCTTGTGATGGAGTTTATGGGAGCGTGCAACGACCATTAAAGAGCTTGTCTTTCAAACTACACCCTGTTTTGGACACTTTTATTCAGATTTACAGTCTCAAAGTCATTCACTGACGAGAAAAAAATGATCTCCCATTAAATGTAGACACACAGACACAAAAGGACACATCGTTTTCGTCAGATTATTTTATTAATGCACATTCCTTTCATTGACCTCATTTGAGTTATGTTTTTTTTTATTGTTAGATTTGTCTCTTTTTTTAAAGTATGATAGATATACACGCTAGTAGCTTTGAGTAATGGCAACATGCTAATGCTGCTGTGCTCCTGAACACCAATCCTCTCGCTGGTGGCGCGTGGCGGCGGTTATGACGCGATTACAACTGACCTGCTCTAAACTACAGCTCGCCATTGGAGGACTGAGCAACCCGCACGACGCTTCAGGCGGCCAAGTCACTACGCAGTGTGGGTCGTCAGCGTGGATTTTGTCGAGTTGCACACTTTGTTACGGCAACTTTGTCTGCATTCAACAACAACGGTGGACAGTGAAGACCAAAACATAGACGCCGGACTGTCGTCGACAGGCTGTCACGTAAATGTCTGTAAACCGTGATGAAAAGTGGAGAGAGACAGTGGGACATACATTTTAACAATTGTTTGCTTTTCTTTAAGATTTAAAGGAACAGGTCACCCCGAAAATCAATAATACATAATGTTGGAGATATTGTCCGTGGAGAAGTCGGCCGTATGGCGCCACGTGGCGCTCGGCTTCTTTTTAGAAATCATGAGCCGGTTACTCAAGATAATATACAGACTTTGTTAAGACCAGTTTCATGCAGGAACATTTTTCTTAAAGCCATAGTTTGTTTACGAAGTCTTCAAATGTTTTTTTGTTTTTTTTGGAGCAAGTGCTGTGTCATCCCATTATAGTGAAGAGAAGGCAGACATATGTACGGCAATATTTCCCAAACTAGCCAACTCCAACTAGATTCAAAAATCTGTTTTTGTACTATGGGGTGAACTGTCCCTTTAAGGTTTACACAGTGAAACTGATGTTGCTCTACCACACAAAGTACTTGCACTGATTTTTCGCTCTTTTTTTAATTATTTTTTTTCAAGGTGCATCCTCCACCTCTGCACTGATTCTGTTACTCTACCTGTTCCCGTTTCCCATCCAGACCGCTTACGAATATCCCATAATGGCCAAGGTCACTTGAAAACAAAGCACTTTACTGTAAACAATCAAACCTTGACCGAGTCACAAAAGTCAGCCCAACATGAACATCGACCCTACTGCTGCTGTACATCCTGGGCTTCTCAGCTCCAGAGTAGCATGTGGCACTGTGAGGTATACGGTGTGATGACATCACAAACCTGTGATGTGATAACTCCACTTGACTATTGTTTGCATGATAAAGACGTTTTAGTAATGTACACGATGAGCTATTGCACTGATGACAACCTCAGACCTTCAATTACACCGGACACCAACTCACTCGTCCACACTCTGATCGGCTCAATCGGGGGGACGCGTTTATGTGCTTTGGACTCAATCTTTTTTTTTGGATTGTGAGATACTTGCATTGCAGAATGAACGCTGCACAATTTTAATTAGCATAACGCTTAACACACAAATCAAATCAAACCTTTGTCTGTGCTAGATTTGATCACCAATCAGCCTCAATTTGCGCGTATGAATGATGTTAACACGCTCTTATTTTCAATAATTGAACACGTAGGTATGTAGAGCTAAGACAAGGAAATTACTTCAATTAAAATCCAATACGGCTCCAATATACACAACAAAACTGTAAGTGTTGGTTTGTGCACAATTCCCCCCTCAATCGCCACAGCTAGCAAAGCGTATCTATGTGTTTCTTCAAGAAAAAGCCCCACAATTAAGTCCTCAACAGAAATATTATGCCAATCGTTCCAACGCGCAGTGTCCTCTTCTTTCATCCGTTAGCAGCTCTCTGCGACCAAAAATTGGTACCGCCTTTAAAATAAATACATGAAAACAAAACAACAAAAAAAGAGACAACACAGAATATGTACAGCTAACAGTAAAAATAGTGTATACCTGTAGAAGAAGAGCTCATGTTTTTAAAAGCAAGAATACTGCCGCACTGTGTTTTCATTAGTGCCATTATTGCAAAGGGGATAGGGCAGAGATTTAAACGAGACGTCTCCAAGAGCACTGCTCTGAAGGAGAGGTTCGACCCAGATAGAGAAAGGTTTAGGATGTTGTTGTGAAGAGCTGTACCATAACACCGCTCCTATTCCACGATAGTGAGAAGAAGAAAAAGGCTTAGATTTAAATGCACTGTCTGGCAAAGTCATTTGGACCTTTTACGTTTTTTCCATCGCTACCAGACGCCTATCTTCCTTTTCTTTCTTTTCTTTGCCAAAAAGGGTTCCAGAGTGCATCAGTGAGGAGTGCAACATTGCGTGGTCAACAGCACTGAGGCATTGCAGAGGGAGGGGTGTCCCCGCACCCCTTCTAGCGCCCCCTATGGTGGAGCAGTTACACAAACATCTTCAAAAAAGTAGGGGAGTAGTGTGGGGCCAAAAGAAACATGCCCTGATGGGTACAGGAGGCGTCAGTTCATCTCAGTGTTGAGTGAAAGAAATAGATTACACACCCTCCGTAGGGCTTTGAATATATTAAAAGTCTTGTGACGCTATCCTTGTCCAATCTTTTATCGACACAAATGTCGGCTTGTTGTGAAAACGGCTTGGTTCTCGGCTAAATCTTCTCGTAACGTCCGTCCGCTCCCAGACGTCCAAATGTAAAATGCTGCGTCCTTGTCAAATGTTGGCGGTCCTTGTCACTGCAACTGGCTTTCCGGGCTGACGCGATCCTGGAAGATGTACAGGTTGTTGGTGGCCGCGATGGCGATGATGTTCTCAGACGGGTGCCAGGCCATGTGCAGGATCTTCTTGGTGAAGTCCAGGCTGTCGACGCCCACGTCCCCGCGGCGCCGCTTACCGCCGTTGTACACGCGGCGGGTCCGCAGCACGGCCCGGGGCTTGCTGCTCTCTCGCCAGGCCTCCAGGGTCACGCCTCGGCCCGTCTCCCTGTCGAACATCCGGAAGAAGCTGTTGTACGCCCCCGTCATGATCACGCTGAGAGGTTCACGGATGGGACCCAGGAAGGAGACAAAAGCAGGAAGGCAAAGGGATTGATTAGAAGTCGGCAAAGCTCGTCTCCGGGATCGATTTAGATGTCGGATAACGGCAGAGGAAGAGCATTCAGGGGATCAATGCGAGCAGGAACACATTGACACGCTCGCACGGCCGCAAATGAACTGGAATATGCTGCACTTAGTCCTCGTCTCCTTACCTGTCGGAGCTGTTCCAAACACACTCAAACTTGTCAAAGATGCAGTCGTTTTCATACAGGGAGCACAGCTTACTCCTCAGGTATTCATGGACCTGGAGATCAAGCACACAGTCAGCGTTAGAGTCTGGGGCGGATCGCAGAATGATTATAGGAAGTGGACGAAGTCTCTGTGACGCCACCCGTTGGTTCGTGGACTACGCTTTTTTTTAAAGCCTTGAGTTTGGCTTTTTGGTGGTCGCCAGCTTGTGTTTTTTGAAACCAGAAGTAAATAGTAAATGGACTTGTAAGGGGCTTTTGCTTTTTTCTCGACCACTCAAAGGACTTTCACATTACACTGACAGAAAAAGGATGGAGCTAATTACAACCACACGCTGAATAAGAAGTTTTTAAGCGGCCAAAAAGGCTACAATTCATTTTCATGGGGTGAAAACACAGAATGAAAGGGTTGAAGTTTTGAGAAGAAAACATGGACAACTCCAAAACCGGACATCGCAAAGGTTGCAACCTGTCAATCACCGTCAGCCCGCCCAAACGCAAACTCTGCCGAGCCGGTACGTGGATGTGCTACCTTACCTGGTACGTCTCCACGGGGCCCTTGTCCATGTTCAAGTCCCACACCTTGGCGGTGAGGTAGTCTCTGGTCAGCAGGTAACGCCCACTGTGGCTGAACTTGACGTCCGACACGGAGGAAATGATCTCCGAGAAGAAGGAGCGGCTCCCCGGATCCTCGGGTTCCTCAAACACTGAACGACGACAGAGTCGATATGGACATTTAGCATCGCGAGAGCAAAGCGCCTCCTGCTGAATTCTACGTAAATGTAACAAACGCCCCTCACGTTTGGTGTGCCGGTCGCAGAGCGCCGAGGCTCTCATGTCGCAGAGGCGCAGCGTGCCCTTGCTGCTGCTGTACACAAACAGGTGGCAGTGGTGAGGGTGGAACTCGGCCGAGGTTATCACCTCCGTCAGATCCTCCATGTTGGCTGGTTTGATGTCCACGATGTCTGGGAGGAAGGCTCGTTAGGGATTCAATCCCCGGGAAGTGCATATGTCAAACTGTCTGCATAGATATATATAATATGCAGACAGTATGTCATATGATGTCATAACCCTTGCGGGGCAGAATGATGAGTCACCCAAAATCCTTTTCAATTGTTTTTCTTAGTTTCAGACAATCTTTTTTTTATTATGTTCCCCTCCCCAAAAAGGCTCCCAACCCCACCCTCCACCCCAAAAGAGGCTCACTCCGCTCCCCTCTCTGTTCTATTTGTGGCGGTCCTGTGTGGTACAAGAAAGTGTACTGCCAAGTGAATTATTTAAACTCTTCTTCCATAGATGCCTCTGTGATTTTCTAGGTCAGCTTTCATTTAAATGGTAAATGCTCCCCCCCCTCCCTCTCCTCTCTGGTCCAACACGCTACAGCCTGATCCGGATACACAGCGCTGTAATGAAAAACATAAATCCAAACATAGACAGCGTTTACATGAAATATGGATCAAGGATGAATTCAGATGAGAATGTAAAGTGTAGTTTAACTGAATGTATGTTTTTAAAGAGGTAGAGTTGTGTGAGTGAGCTTCAGAGAGCAAGTATATTCTTTGTTTTACACGACTGTACGTGATGCATAATAATGTGATGGAGTCACACTCACTCTGCTCTTGTTCAAACAGTATACTTTCATATGTAGATTCAATTAATTATTATTAACTGCTTTTATTTTGCATTTTATCAAAATGAATGTTGACCAAACCCCAAAATATTGTTTTTTTCATGACATTGTTTTCACTTAAATCTGTATGAAAGGGCTCAATCTCTTCCACTTGTCTTATTTTGTCCTTTATTCCTCTTACAGAATAGATTTTTTCTTTAAATTCATTCTGTTATAATTTCCCAGAATTCACAGTGATGACACACACGAATGATTTCATGGCATCACTTTCATTCTGGGAATTTCCTACCCTGTGAAATCTGAGTCACCTCCTCCCGTAAAGGGACTACGATACACATTGAAAAGAAATTAGCGAGCTACAGACAGAAAAGTGGAGTTGCTGGTCGTTGAGGAAGGATACTGAAGCTGCGGTCCGTGATGCCCAGGTGCCACATGTTGATGCGGAGGTCGTCGGCCGACAGGTAGGTCTCCCCGTCGCTGTTGACCGAGATGGAGTTCACGTGGTAGGTGTGCCCGTTGGAGAACACTCGCCTGGGACGGACCTCCACCATCAGATCTGTGGGTTTCAGCACCGGCACCTTTGGGTGGGTCAGAGGACACGAGAGTCAGGGCACTTGGAACATCAACCTGATACGTGACTGACTAGCGTAAAGGTGAGCGTTGGCTGGTTTGCGTATGTGTGTGTGTTTGTGTGTGTGTGTGTACCTGCAGAGAGGTGATGGTAGAGGTGTCCTTGAGCCGCCCCTCCTCATCTTTCAGATTGTATCCCTCCGGTCGCTTGTCTCGCTCACTCACTTTCCACAATTTAATGGTCTTATCTGTGACGGGCAGAAGAGACATTTGCACGTCACCGGAAGTTTAGAGGAAGCTGACATTAAACGCCTCAGTCAGCTGATATTGATTTATCCTTCATGCTGCTGGTTTCTCGAGAAATACCAATAAGAAATGTGCCGATACGGATAATGGATTAACGATAACGATTGTGGCTCAAATAAAGGGATCGGGTGTTGAAAAATGACCGTAAAAGTTGGGTTACAAGCCGCTACTACCTTCAGTGGGTGTTCCCACTGGCTCCCCGCTCTTGCCACCTAGCGCTGCTGCTAGTTCCCTGCTAGCTTCCTGCTATCTCTCCCGCTAGCTCCCCACTAACTATCCACTAGCTCCCCGCTAGCTCGCGCTAGTTCCTTCCGACAACCACGCGACCAACCCCGGCTCGATGCCCGACTCGGGCAGCGGGGATGCGCACAGTAGCAGCCGGGAGCTAGCAGCAGCGCTAGCCTGCTACAGCGGGGACACCCACCGAAGGTAGTAACGGCTTGTAAGCCGACTTTTACGGTACATTTCTATCTATGTATTTATTTGTTTCATTTCCTTTTAAAATGTTAGGAAATGCAATATTTAAATCAAACCTGATGTTTCTTGACACATGAAAGTTGTGAAATGATCCTCGTCTTTTCCAGATAATGAGACGTTCAGTTGATTCATAAAACATTGGTATTGGATCGGTACTCAGTGTCGGCCGATACCACAAGCCTTGGTACCCGTATTAGGACGGTGTAAGTCGGATCAGTGCATCCCGAGTCCAGATGAGCCTTTCAGGGCAATTAAGTCCCCAGATTAGGTTCTGTGGTTTGAACACTGGCAGGTCGGTGCCACTAATTTCCGCACAAATGTGGCTCCGATGACCCAGCTAGGTCATAGAAGAAGAAGTCAGCCATGTCATTGCTAATAGCAATCAGATCCATGCATAATCATGGCTGGACATGGGTTCTCACTGGTTTCTCACCGTTGGTGGAGAGGAGGAAATGTGCCGCGTTCTGCTGCGGCAGCCATCTGATCTTGTTGATCTTCTCTTCGATCTCCAGACTCTTCAGGTAGTCAAAGTCCGGCTCGTGGCTCTGGAATGTGCTGTAGACGTTGTACTCCCCAGAGTCCCCCGTCTCCCCCACCTCCTCTGATTCCCCTTTGGACTGTCCAGAGGCAAATAAGGAAGAAACCACAGCTTTGAAAGAACAGTGATGTGTAAAGATAGAGCAGAAAATCATTTGGGGACAAGCTGACAACAGAATGCTGTGGTTTGAGCGTACAGTAACTATTCATTCAAGCCTTTTTGCAGATAAACTGACCTCAGTCTCTCTCTGGAAGATGACCACTCGGCCACCTTTATCCCCCGTGGCCAGCAGGTCCCCCGTCTGGTTGAACTCCACCGTAGAGATGACATCAGCTGTGGGATGGAGGAGGGAAATGTGAGGCGATTGGAAGTATCCAAATAATCATAATCAGAACAACTCTTACTACCAGCTCCTTAAACTCCAAACCAATCGAATTGACATTAGCCTAAATAACTCAAATTTGAAACTGGCCCAACCGCTGTGAGTAAGTAAGTCATGCAGAGATTTAACGTCGACATCCATCCTGCGGGGATGCAACCGCGACGCTGACAACGAATCCACTCCATCACGCCCGCGCGCCGTCCGACACCGCTGCCCTACCTTCGGTGACGTAGTCTCGCAGGAAGGTGTGGTTGATTTTGGGGCTCTCAGCGTCCTCGCCCATCTGAAGCCGAGGGAGGGTGACCCGCCGGCGCGCCCGTCCTGAGGGGGAGGGTCCGATCCGTGCTCTCTCTCCCCGCCCAGGCTGCGCCCATGCTGCTGGGGCCTAGCGGAGAGGCCTGGAGCAAGGCATCCTGGGGGGGAAATAACCAGCCAGCCGGAAGGAAGGACAGAAAGAAGGAAGGCCGGAAGGAAGAAGGAGAGGTGTGAAGATGTAGGCGGCGACAGGGGAATGGCGAGAGGGATGGAGAAAGAAGTGTTTGGGTTTGGTTTTTTTTTTAAAGGAGGAGGAAAAGAGGGTGAGGAGGTGGGGAGGCGGAGGAGATGCGGGGAGGACAGAAAGGAGGAGAGTTGTGAACGGCTGGAGGTCGACGTTGGAAGGAAAAGGAGGAGAGCTGTCAGTAGGCGGGTGCTGACGATACACCCGGCACGCCGAACGGCGTGACCTTTGTGAGACGCTCGACGCGCTCATTAGCAAAGGAGAGGCACACGTGTGTGGACTCGCGAGGCCTCGTCGGCCCGAATCCCACCGCTGTGGAGGGGAGGAAAGACAACACACAGCTCCAGCAGACAGGGAGAGAGAGAGAAAGAGAGAGAGAGAGAGAGAGAGAGAGAGAGAGAGAGAGAGAGAGAGCATAAACCCTTCCGTATGCACACACAGACGAGGTAAGATGAATGGGATGATAATATCTACATTCACCCGGCAGTGGTAGTAAATGCTCCCAGGGTGTGGTGGTCCTGGCAGATCTCTGCTCTGTCACACACACACACACACACACACACACACACACACACACACACCGCTCGAATAGATAGTCCTTGACAGAGATCAGAGGAGAACGCGATGTCTTCCCTGTGCTACAGGCCTCAGCACACCTACCAGTCCTGCTGCTGCTGCTGCTGCTGCTGCTGCTGCTGCTGCTGCTGCTATTTCCCGGCGCTGGCGTGCGTCCTTGCTGCAGACAGCCCGAGCAGGCCTCGCTCCGGTTCCACGCTACAGACCGAGGGAGAGGAGAAGGGAAAGGAGAAGAGAGAGAGAGAGAGAGAGAGAGCACAAGGGTGGCGGTGAGAGGAGAGGCAAAAGGAGGAGGAAAGAGAGAGAGAGAGAGAGAGAGAGGGGGAGCACGAGAAGGAGGATGGAGGATGGAGGTCTCGCCGCCTGCTGATGCCGTGGAACTGATATTCCGCGCAGC
The DNA here is from genome assembly GCF_023055335.1 of Clinocottus analis. Classification (NCBI taxonomy): domain Eukaryota; kingdom Metazoa; phylum Chordata; class Actinopteri; order Perciformes; family Cottidae; genus Clinocottus; species Clinocottus analis. Next base: position 3,372,761 of record NW_027175998.1, on the reverse strand, counting down.
ATCCACCAGTGTCATGGCAGCCTCCTCCTGGAGCGGCCAATCACCACGCGGCTGTCACCCTCCGGGATCCACCCACTGCAGATGATGAAGGCGGGAGAGGCCAGCAGAGGGAGCCGTTCAGACGCTCAGTGATGCGTATGACTGGAAATACTGGGAGGAAATCAAATATGCAAGGCAATGCTGTCTCTCCAGACACCACAGTGTTAGCGGCTGTTTCCTTCACTCCATTGATCCGTCTTCTCCTGTTCGGCACTCCCTCAACAAAAAGCACTGCTCCAACTCCATGTCCCTTATCGTGTTGCCCTGAAGTGACGAACTAACAGACTTCCCTTTCAAAATCATGATTTGAAGCGTTACATAACTGCACCGTAACAAGAAAACTGTCATTTACAGTAACTTACTGGCAGAAATGAGCAAGTAAGTAGTTTATTTCACAGTGCGCCAACTGTAAAATGAATCACAGTTAATACTGTATTCATTTTTACAGTAATAATCCAGTACCGCCATTGTTATTACAGTAGTTATCAAAATACTGTATTTATCACAGTAACTGTGTACAGTTTACTTTACAGCTAAACAATAGACTACTGCAACATGCATCACTATTTATTTTAATAATGAAAATAAATAACAGTAAAATAATATACTGTAAAATAAAGATGCAGTTTTTTTTCAACATGTCATTTATTTAACTACTTTTAACATTTTAGATACAAATTTTAACCTTTTTTTAGTTTGTAAAACACATAATTTGGTATGGTATTCCTGAACATACATTTGAAATGTTCCTCTTTTTTCAAGTTACTATGACAATTTAAACATGTTTTAAAGTAATTTAACAGTAAACAGTCAAATTCAAGCACTGGAAGCAATGACATATTCAGGTCAAGGAGGAAGTTTATAAAAACAATTTGAACTGAAAAAAGTATTTGTAGTTCAATAAAATGTCCATGACTGACTCTATTGTTACTGTTAGAACTGAATCGGTCAAAACGGTCGTCTTCTCTATGAACTGGAGTCTCTTTCCTGCAGTGGAAGGACAGAGACTCATTGGTGACTGATTCCCATTAGAAATATCACAATATGTTTCTACAACTGATGATGTCAACATCGCAACGGAGGGTTCACAATGCTGTTTCCCTCTCTGCCTGTGTGATGGCTAAACCTAACATCTGTGTGAATAATGAAATGTTATTCAAACAGATGATGGTTGAAAAAAAGGAAAAACAGTAAGATTTACCCAGGATGAATTTTAACATCTCCTGTACATTTTGTATAGGAGTTTTACAGTAAGATGGGCAATATGTCTTTCTGATTTTAGGGTAAACTGTCCTTTTTTTTCTTCAAAAAGAGAAGGCCTCGAGTTTATTTCTAGATATTATTGCAAATTGCAACATCAAACACTTTACAAATTTTAGCAACAGAACAAATACATATTCATAACTCTACCTACCACTTTATAACTTACATAATATGTATTGGTTTTTCTTTAAATACTATACTATAATAATATAATTACGTATGTGTTGACTACAATAAGGTAAAAGGCAATTATCAATTAATTAATTAATTAAATTGATTAAAATACTTAAGTCACCAGTACAACCGTGTGACTTATTTATTCACATTTCTTTTTTATTACATCTCTTTTTCTTCTTTTTTTGAAAGGCACGTGATTGATAGGAAGCTGGAACTTTCAACAGGTGGCTAAGAACCTGTGAGCTTTCATTCATGATGGAGAAAAGGCTCCCGTAGTTGGACCTGAGCCATTAATTATGCAATGGAGTTTAAAGCAGATCCCTTTAATGAATCCACGTGTGGTGCCAGAGCGGCTAAGCGTGTAGGGGTCAGGGAGGATGAATACTTTGACGCAATCGTTTCCACGGGCTCTCCCAGAGTCCTCTGCCCAAGTCCCGGCACTCTCCTCCTCTCTGGCACGTCACCTCAGTCCGCCTCACAGCCTCCACATGGGCAGGTGCTTTCTCCAGGACTCACCCGCGCGAAAGGTAAACTGAGTCTCCGGGATCTTTTCGCGCTCTACGTGAGCGAGGGGATGCCCTGCCTCCAGCCCGGAGCGCCGGCGGACATGGAGCCCGACGGTGCGACGCCCGGGACGGGATCTCCCGCCGCCGCCGCCGCCGCCGCCCCCAACGAGCCAGAGGGGTCCTTCTGCGGGGAAACGGTGACCGAGCCCCCGGTGGTGAGAGGAATGGGCTGGTTCTTCTCCCCGCTGTGGAGCCCTCGCTCCAAGTCGCGCGCCCGGAGGTTTGGAGACGACCTGCAAGATGACCAAGTGGAGGCATGGCTGGATGACCACTCCGACTTCACGAGGGCCTACTTTTTAAGCAGAACTTCCGCGTAAGTTATTTAACTTTTCCTTTTCTCATATAAAACTCCCTCCACCTGAGCTCAGCTGCATCGCTTAATATATAACTGCTTGAGAAACATTATTGCAGCAACGTTTTCTCCACAAACTGTCTTTATGCCCATTTTTTGGGGGGGGTGTTTCCTCAGCCAATCAGTAATCAGAATCAGAAACAATTTTATTGCCAAGTTACACATGCAAGGAATGTGGCTTAGTCATTGGTGCATGACAATAAACAAAGAGCAATTGCAAAAGACATCTATTTGTTCTATATAGAAGTTAGCTATAGCATGTAGTGACTATAGCGCTGTCACCTCACAACAAGAGGGGCACGTTCTCTCTATGACAGCGTGGGTTCCCTCTGGGTTCCTTCCGCAGTCTTAAAAACATGCAGCTTGGAGACTTAAACTTGCCCCTACATGTGAATGTGAGCGTGGTTGTCTGTCCCTGCAGTAAACTAGCGACCCGTCCGGGGTGAACCCTACCTTCCCTCCAGCTGGGATCGGCTCCAGCGCCCCTGCGACCCTAAATATGGATTGTGAAAATGTACAATGAAATAGGATAAACAAACAAATGGAAAGTCTCAAGTGCCGTGGAGTTAACGCTGATCTGTCTCGTCCGTGTCAGGGTCAGTGGTCGACAGTCTCCGTTTCCCAGAAGCGCCTCGGCCCATCACCACAGGTCTTCCTCTCCGCTGGCCGACTCCCACTTGAACATTTCCTCCCTGGCGGACAGGCTCAAACCCCTCGCCTCCAACTCCGAGTGGGCGGATCTCTTCAGCCCAGACGCGTCCACTTGCTCTCACCTCTCTCGCCGTTCGACTCGCTTCTCCTTTTCCCCGTGTCGCGCCCTCTCTCCGGTTTTCTCCCCGGACGTGCCCGACTATCCTCACCCGCTGCAGCGACCCGCTACCGGCAGCTCCGCGGCGTGCGCCGGCGGGGAGTGTTGCCCGTGGGCGTCTGAGCTCCTGAGAGGGGGTCTCGGCGGGATAGGCTCTGTGGCGCAGCTCTGCCAGGGGGCCGCCCTGCACGCCGGGGAGCTGCTGGCCGCCGAGTGGTGCTCCCTCTCTCTGGTGAAGAAAGACTGCGGTGGAAGGAGCGTCCTGGAGGAGGTGGTCGCCCCGACGGCGCCGGGGCCCCTGAGCGACGTCAACCTCTGCGGCCGTACCCACCTGGAGCTGGTGAAGGGTGTCATGGGGTGCGTACGGGCGACGGGGTCACCGGTGAACCTGAGGGACGCATCAGAGGTAATTGGTTGTCCTAACGTGGCATTTTGGAGTAAGCTCTGCTTAAAAACCAACGCATTTCCATTCATGAACAAGTTTATCTCATCATAATCTTATAATGGGGACTACGCACCACCTCAGTCACCCGCATCCCGATTACAAGCTTTTTAGACGATGACATGGTTGTTTTCTTGAGTGTGGAGGTGTGTGTGTCTGTGAGGGAATCCCAGATGACGCACCTGCTCCTAATCCTTTTAGAAGCTTCTTGCACCGATTAACCTCTGACTAATGACACAGTGTTGTGCTGTACTACGCTGATCTGTCACCTGCACACACACACACACACTGGTATACGCACACCCACACTAAGACGGCACAGCTCACTTAAGGGCTTACAAGGAGGTGCCCACACCGTCACTCCATGTGCTCGTCACCAATGTGATTAGGAGCATGACGCCAACGCCTGGCAGAGTTGGCAGGTACGCCGTGGTCGGGGAGGGTTGGTGCCTGATGACCTGCGGGACACACGGGTTACTATACTGTGTATTCCTGGCTGGGTCTCTGAAGCCGGTGAGCAACATTGAGAAAAGGACCCTGCACTATAGAGTTAAGTCAGGGCAAGGCCTGAATTTACACTCAAGATCTTAGTTCACGCAATGATACGATACACAGTGTTTCACACACACACTAATGTGTTGCCATGAAGTATAAACAGGTGACGTACTTGTCGTTCACATCCTCAGGACCCCAGATTCGACTTTGATGACGAGGACTCGTCACAGATCAGGACGGTGTTGAGTGTTCCCATCAAGAACCACAGCGGAGAGGTGACACTTTTTTGTGACGCCCTGTATTGGGATAAGATAGTAAAACACCGATTTTGTGACGATAAAACATATCCTCCTTGTGTGTACAGGTGGTCGGTGTCGTTGTGATGATCAACAAGAGCAACGTCTGCGATGGATTGGCTTCCTTTTTTACCAAGATGGATGAAAAGGTGCGTGGCGGGAGATTTGGGCCTGTTATCACAGAGCCATTGTTAACATATGTGTATGACTTGTTATGTCATGTATGTATGACTCCAATTCTAAATATATGTACACAGTCTGTTTAGAAGCGACTAATGGCTTTCTGACAGCAATACGTCGGCATTAAGTTTGAGTTGACATTGATACGCCAGGTGCTGTCAAACCATATGGATGTGTTGGGGATGATGCTGGATAATATCCAGCTGTATGAAAGCTCCAGACAGGAGGCCAAACGCAGCCAGGTAACCAGAGAACCATGGGAAATCTAGTCTACCTATTCATTTGTCATATATGAATGTGTGTGTAATCTAACTGTGTGTGTGTCAGGCCTTGATAGAGATGGCACAGGTATTGTCAAAGGAGCACCATTCCTTCGAAGTGCTCCTGAGTAAGATGGCTGCCACCATCATGCCCTTCACACATGCTCAGTACTGCACCATCTTCATCCCCGACGAGAAACCCTCATCTGTGGAGGACCAGGTGCATTGTCCTGTTTGATTCCTGTTCTTGTTGTATTGTTAGATAATCAGATTGTGTCTTTTCCTGATGTACGGTATGTTCTCTTCCTCTGGGGGCGGGTTTTATCGCAGGTTTCGTTCTCCAGAGTGATCCACCTTGAATGCGAGGAGCTCGGATCAACCTGCCAGATCTACAGAAGGTTCTTGCCTGTTGCCGCGAAATTATGAAGACAAAACAATGTGTTGCCCTGTCGCCATCTGGCATAATGGAACTTGTCCCACGTCATTTGTCAGGGAGCGCGACTTAAGAGACGTCGACCAATCGCACGCCATTCGAACTCTGGTTTCCAAGGAATCGCTCAACGTGTCGGAGGGTTCCGAGGACTCGACGAAGAGCGCGATCTGCTGCCCGATCAGAAATGAGAGGTCCGAGCATGTCATCGGTGAGTCTGGCAACCATCTGGGTGCATTGCGGATCCACAAAAGCTCATTCCTAAAACGTCCCTTTGTCCCTTTTTTCCCCTCTTCCCTTGTCCCACAGCGGTGTGCCAGCTGACGAACAAGAGGAGCAGGGACTCGGATAAGGTGGAGGCCTTTAACAGATACGATGAGCGCCTGCTGGAGGACCTGGCGGTGTACTGCGGCCTGGCCCTGCAGTACGGTCAGGCCGTGCAGATCACAGAGGAGCGGAGGGCCAGCATAGAAGTCACACAGGAGGTAATGGGGGGGGAGCAAATTTGTCCTACTCGCATCTTTACCTTTCCGCCAAGTGAATATTTTTTGATGTGTGTTCTTTCTTCTTCCCCTCAGGTTCTCGCATACCACATCACTGCGGCGGAGCAGGAAATCCAAGCCCTGCAGGTGACCTCTTGAACTCTTTCTTTTTGGTAGAAACAAAAATGTTCTTTCCATTGGATTCTGCCTCACTGACACCCCATCGAAATACATGTATGTAAATAATATAGACATCACGTATCCTCTTTTCTTTTCTTTCCTTTACACACCACATCCTCCCTCACCACCTTTCCTCATCCACTTGTTATTGCTAAGTAGTCCTGGATGGTCAGATTTTGACAACTAATGCTTGATGATTAGCGTAGGAAAGCTTTGTGCCTCTAAGTGTGTATTTCGATTGTTTGTTTTTGTTGTGTTTTATGTTTTTTTCAGGAGGCCACGATTCCTCCCGTTGAATCACTGCAGCTGCTCGACTTCCACTTCTCTCATTTTGGTCTGCCGGACGAGCGGACCTCGCAGGCCACCGTTCGCATGTTCCTGGACCTCCACCTGGTGCAGGACTTCAACATCGACTACAAGGTAGCCGACCGGCTGATTATTAACGCCGCATGGCGAAGGGTATAGTGCCGCCGCTGTTCAACCATTGACTGCGGTCACATGGATTCGAATTACTGGCTTAGTCCGACTAAAATCAAATTATCCTGTTCATGTAAACACCTTTATTCGAATAACTGCGGTCCGACTACGATCCGATTATCACCCCTGGATAACTCGATTCGATTCGATTGATAATTCGAATAACGCTGCATGTAAACGCTGAATCGGATCGGAACTGGACAATGCGTTTGTGCGCATGCTCAAGACCCCGCCGACCCGGAAGTCGAAAGAGACGATAAGTTGTCACGGCCGGCAGAAACAAACAAACGTAAAAGTCGGGTTACGAGCCGATAGGACCTTCGGTGGGTGTCTCTGCTAGCTCCCTGATGTAGCCTGCTAGCGCTGCTGCTAGTTCCCTGTTTGCTCTTCGCTAGCTCCCCGACAACCACGGAAGCTAGCAGGGTTTTCTCCATGATGAAGAGTGAAGAGGTCAAGCGGAGATGGCTGTATCACCACTACATGTAATGAAAACAGCGCCACCTATCGTATCGGATATGACATGCATTCGGCCAATGATTCGATTTATTCACTGCTATGTATATTCGGATAACAGCAGTTGCCCCAAAAGAGAGCATAGTCCGACTAAAGCAAGGTTCGAATTAATACCAGCGTGTAAACGCACTGACTGATATATGAATATAAAAAATACATGGATTTAAATGAGTGTATCAGAGGGGTTCAAGATGAGTATGAACCTTCTGTATAGACACAGTGTGAGCACCAAATGAGTTGATTTTTCATATCGTCACTTTTCTAAAATAATGGCCTAAAGTCTGGAAGCCCATTTCCGCCACAAAAAACAAATCATTATGACTTCTTTATTTTTCTCGACGGAAATGGGCTTCCATACTAAAGTCATTTTTTGACAAAAAATTATTTTATTGCCTAAATCATCTCCTCATGATACTGGTCACCGCTGGTAAAATCACCGACATCCTCAGGTGAACAGATTATGTGATTCAACCCTAATAGTATAACGCCTACGTCAAGAGGGTGACCATTTTATTTTGCTTAAATTAAAAGACAATATAGACAACTTTACAAGCTTTTCAAGATGGCATTTTGAAGCTAGCATTTAAGCTAACAATTTAGTTTGCAAATCTCACTCGAACATAACATTCGTTATCATTACATAATTTGACCGGTTTTACAGTATGCCTCTTGTGCACCCCTCTTACATCTTACATGTCGGCTGAAGATCGCAAGGCCTGCACAATCTTGAGTTCAATCCCACCCTTTGGCAACACTGGTCGTTCTTGTTGTAGCTGACTGCGGCAGCGCATCACGGTGCACAGCTCTCAAAAACGCACATTTCAGCCCTAACTGACCCCTCCTGGGATCTTTACCCTGTCTTGTTCGTCTCTCTCCATCCAGAGTCTCTGCCAGTGGGTCCTGACGGTGAGACGTGGTTACAGAAACAACGTGCCTTACCACAACTGGAACCATGCGCTGAGCACCGCCCAAAGCATGTTCGCCATGCTCATGGCCACGGACCAACTCCAGGTGAGCACACACCTGCGGCGACGGGTGTTTTCTCTCATGTGCGCGTACAATTGCCCAGCACGACCGCGTTTGCTGAATCATCACTCGTTATTCTTTCATTCGTTCATGTGCAATATCAGAGTCAAGATCAATGTTTGTACGTGCAATATAAATACATACATGCAATATAAACACTTTTTTATGTTTTACCTCATGTGTGCAATAATGGAGATCCAACCACTCAAACTGATTATCTGGACTTTTGTTGCTTTTCTTTGAAAAAGAAAATTTGATTTACTGATTTATTATACATTCACTGTTGAATTATATATTCTACTATTATTTTTTTGAAATAATTGTTTCTACTTTTCTTTTGCACGATACACTTTGCTATAATCCTGCAAATGTATGTTTGAAAAAAACGTCTCCCTTTTTAATAGAGTCAGGGAAATGTGTGCGTCTCCTAATTCTGGTGACGGTGGACTGCCGCGTCTCATATTCATAATCTCATATTGCGTCTGCAGCTCGTCATCTTTCTTTTTGCTGTTTTGAAGCACAGCTTAGCTCTGGAGTTTGTCAAGGAGTCATTTGAGGTTCCTTCGGTAAACAGCAATCCTAATTATTGGAAAGAGGATTCATTTTTAGACCTCAACCAAAACCTCTTAACTGCTTTTCATGGGGCTCAAACAGCAGCCTCAAGCTCCGCTCACTTATTTCAGCCTCTCTCTCTCTCTCTCTCTCTCTCTCTCTCTCTCTCTCTCTCTCTCTCTCTCTCTCTCTCTCTCCTTTTCTCTGCTTGTGTCTCTCTATAACATGATTAGCTGTGACTGTGGTGCAGTGACACTAGTCACTTCATCCTGTTTGATGTGTCAGCGCTCTGCACATTGGATGTTCTCCTCTGAGTTGTTACAGTTTAGGAGTTGGAATCACTGTAGTGTTTGGTTTACAGGTATTCATGAACATTATATATATATATATATATATATATATATATATATATATATATATATATATATATATATATATATATATATATATATATGTATATATATATATATATATATATATATATATATATATATATATATATATATATATATATATAAACCTGAAACTAATATCCATGATATTCAAGTGTTTAGGTTCTTCGGGCCAATCAATCAGATCGACTTGGTAACTTTGAGTTTGAACCCTTAATCAGGGAGTTTTGAGATATTCGGTGTAAACTTTGCACGAGCACGTGAATAACCCATCAACCGCCACGCCCCAAAACATGAAATGAATTTGATCCAATCCTCATGTTATCTTGTGCCTATTAGTTTTTGTTCTGGGGCGGAGATTGATGGGCTTATTTAGTTTCCACACTTTATGGTGTTCATTCTTGTAAATATACTTTACTGAACTCCACAATCTGCAGAATCTCTGCATGTGTTTTTCGTCCTTGATCCAGGTGTATGAAGGCAAATAATGTCATAAATAGAGAGCGCAAACGAGCTCCACGCAAATGAGCTCCGCAAATTGACTTTGACGAGCGCTTTTACATCACTCCGCCAGCAAAATCCCCGCTCACGCAGGCAAAACCTGCTTGCTTATGAAGGCAAATTAATATCCGAAATAGAGAGCGTAAATTACGCGCCCAACTGTTTGATTTGCGGAGTTCATTTGCTCTCTCTATTTATGACATTAATTTGCCTTCAAACAGGAGCCTTAAGGTTATGCACAAAAACGTTCTTCTTTGACTGGTCGCTTTAAAACGGTAAAGAATGTAGAAGATGAAACTGGCTTTCATGTAAGCTATACTTACTTTTTTCTCTGTCTCTCCCTCTCCCTCTGCTGTATTTCAGAGCATTTTTTCCCGTCTGGAGATCTTAGCCCTGATGATCGCCACTCTGAGTCACGATCTGGACCACAGAGGAGTCAATAACTCGTACATAGAAAGGTAAACATATATATACATCCCCTTCTTTTTTTTGTTATCCGTTTTTCTATCTAATCCATGGCTGTGTATATTTTAGTTTTGATTCATATTCATACAGTATTATACTGATCATGCTTTCAACGGTCAGTCACAGCCTTCTTATATTCAGCCAATATAATAAATAATATTGGCTTCAGTGAAAACTACATTTTTTATTCTCACTGTCATTGCAGTAGAAAAACATGCATTCTGGGATGGCAGCATTTCCAGAATGTATGTTTTATACTGCAATGACAGTGGAACCGTGGAAACTGCAGACAAACCCACTTGGGACCCTTATCTGCAGCCCAAATTTAAACATGGACACGCTGGCTGGGAATGCTCTGAAACGGCCCTGAATGGATTGTCTCACTCTCTCATTCTCTCTCAGGAGTCAACAGCCTTTAGCGCAGCTGTACGGACACTCTTCTCTTGAAAACCACCACTACAACCTGTGCCTCTTCATCCTGAACAACACAGTGAGACCTCATCTCTTCATCCATTCATTCTTTTTGATCTCACGTCTGGTTCTAAACAGATGCGTCAGATGTGCATGCACACAATCTTTATTTCTTCTCATCACGTCCAGCCACTCCATATCCATCTCTTTAACTCGAGGCATTATTAAATCAAACTGGCGACTTGTCCAGGGTGAACCCTGCCTTCGCCCCTTGACAGCTGGGATCGGCTCCAGCGCCCCGCGACCCTAATGAGGATAAGATAATGGATGGATGGATGGATTATTAAATCAAGCTTTCTACGACACTCCAATGATTTTTACACAAAAGAGGAGTGCAATTAATTGGATGATAGCATTACATATTTTTACTTTTGTTATAGCTATTGATTGATTGTTTGTATGGATGTATAACACATGGAATAGATTTGGGGTGGCTAGACAAAATAAAAGATGTCACACCCTTCAAAAGCCATAACGGCCGTATTCTCCAAGAGAAATGTTGCCAAACGTCCTGAAGTGGTCTTTATTTGTGTTTTTTATCTGAGTCAAAGTGTGGACACAGTCTTTGTTCTCGTGTTCGAGCTGGACGATCTCTACATTATATCTGGTTGTACCTTAAAAGTCGAGTTATAAGCCGCTATTACCTTCGGTGGTTGTCCCTGCTAGCCCCCCGTTGTTGCCAGCTAGCACTGCTGCTAGCGCTGCTTGTAGCTCCTCGCTAGCTCCCTGACAGCCACCAAAGGGAGTGGGACCAGGCCTGGCTCGACGCCCGACTCGGGCAGTGAGGATGCGGGCAGTATTAGTAGCAGCAGCAGCGGAGAGCTAGCAGCAGCGCTAGCTGGCTACATCGGGAAGCTAGCAGCAGCACTAGCTAGCAGTATTAGTAGCAGCAGCAGCGGGGAGCTAGCAGCAGGGCTACCTGGCTACAGCGGGGAGCTAGCAGCAGCACTAGCTAGCTACAGCTGGGGGCTAGCAGCAGCACTAGCTGGCTACAGTGGGGAGCTAGCAGCAGCACAAGCTAGCTACAGCTGGGGGGTAGCAGCAGCACTAGCTGGCTACAGCGGGGACAAACACCGACGGTAGTAGTTAGCGGCTTATAACCCGACTATATCTGGTTGTATATCTGTCTCTCTCCTCCTCTCCCAGGGCAGTCAGATTCTCAGCGGCCTCTCTGCGGACGACCACAGAGTCGTCCTGCACATGATCAAAAGGGCGATCCTCGCAACCGACCTGACCGTCTACATGGAGTATGTTCAGAACGGGGCGTGTCAGAGCAGCTGTAGGTAAAGCATCGTGTACGACTTCTGTTCACCTTCTGATGCCCTGCTTTTTTTGCTTTCTAGGAGAAGGAAGGAGTTCTTTTCTCTCGCCAAGAAGAACAGAGTGAGATGGAAGAGTGAGAAACAAAGAGACTTACTGAGGTGACTCACATAAATGATCATAATGACATCTGTGCTGCAACCAGGTCGTCCCTTTAACCCGTTGAAAACTGTGGAAACAATTTTGGCTCCAGACCTCTTTTCCACTGTGTTTGAGTCATTGTAGGAACCCCAAATTAATTCCAATACTAGTGTTTATAGCATGTATTTGTTCAGCAAAGTCTTGGGGAAAAATGTGTATTTGCAAAAAAACATTCACTTTGAAAAGATATTTTGATCGTATCTATGAACATCAAGCATGATATGAGCCAGATTCCCCAAGCATGCCTTCTTGTAGCGGTCAATAAGACACGTTTTTAGAAAGATTAGGACCTAAAGAATCAGAAAAAAATCACAATAAAACAAAGCCATGGCCTGTTAGGAAGGGGTTTCATTCTAAAAAACTGTGTCGTTTGGTTTAAAAATGGAAAATTTACGTATTTTATGCCAAAAGATTGTCTGAATGGGGCAGGCTGGGACTTAAAATGGGCGCAGGAGGATTTTCGCTCACGGTTTCCAAAAGGTTAAGGTATTTATTCACCTCACAGGTCGATGCTGATGACAGCCAGTGACCTCTCTGCCATCACAAAGCCTTGGCCCGAACAAAAGAGGGCAAGTTCCTCATCTGAATACGTGCCTATTGTTTTTTTTTTTTTAATTCTTTATCTCTGAGCCATTTTGAATGCATCACACGACTTGACCTCACTCTTTCTCTGAAACAGATTGCCAGCCTGGTTACCATGGAGTTATTTGCGCAAGGCGACAAAGAGAAAAAGGAGTTCAAAACCAAACCCATCGTAAGTCTTGCTCGCAGGATTTATTTCTCTTATTGACATTCACATATTGTACCAAGACTTGTGGAACATGTGGTTGCATTAAAATCCCCAAGAATGCACTTACGAATCATAAATGTATTTAAATAAACTGTTATTTGTCATAACTTTCATAATAATGTTTTCCCCTACTCTTCTTTTCATCCCAAATTGTGTATTTTACCTCCCGGATGCAAGCTTTTTTTCAGTTGAAGAGTCCCTGTTCAGAGAACAAATATAACTCTTTTTTTTTTAAAGCATCACATACCCAGCAGGTGTCAGACATTGACAGAGGAATCATGTAAATAAATAGTATATGTTTGACGAGATCGACAACAACTCTTCCGGCCTCCTGTGACATGTGAACATTTGCTAACAGCCAGCTCTTCCCTCCTCTCACCAGGACATGATGAACAGAGAGAACAGCACTCGGCTGCCATGCATGCAAGTGGAATACATCGATGACATCTGCTACCCACTCTACAAGGTGTGTTATTCCTGTAGCTGTTGCACATGTGTGTGTGGAATGCACGCACGTGTTAGTGAGGAATACACAAAAGCCACAACAGTGTCCTCAACACTGCTCCATCCTCTTTATTCATCTAATTTCCAGTCTCCCATCGTTCCCCGTCGTCACACTCCCGCTGTCTCTTTCTCCCTCAGGCTGTATCGAGACTGTTTGGCGCCTGCTCTCCACTGCTGGGGGGCTGTAAGAAGAACAGAGAGAACTGGATGCATTTGGCCGAGAACGCAAAGGGAGAGGACTGGGAGAATACTCATTGCGTAACCCTGGAAGAAAGAGACGCAGGCGGAGGAATTGGGGACGGAAAATGAATTTGACCCAGGTGCTCCTGTTTGATATCTGCATATTTCCATTTTTTTATCTGCATTTTTGTGTCAATGCAGAACATTGTTATGTAAATATTGTATATTGCATATACCCTCTGGCCTGATAGGCATCAAACCTATCCATGGTTGCACAGTATAGTTATGATCTCGCAAGGCCTACACTATGGCATGTGATCCTTAAAGGTGTTTTTGTCCCCCTGTAGGACCAGTGTTGTTTATAAAGCATTAAAGATTAATAAAAATGTGAATTTTTGTGTTTTCTGAATTTCTCAGCAAACAACAATTGGTGTTTGCGAAGATTTTAATTAGGCGTAAGGAACATAATTACATGAAAGAGAAAATGCTACACACTGTCAGTTAAAACACTACTGTAAAATACGTGTATGCTTTTTCAAGTATAGATAAAGATGAGAACACACAGTGTGTAAATAAACCTCCAATGTGCAAAGCTCCGGGACACCTTGGTTGCAGTTCGCGTGCTCGGCCTCCGGGGGGCAGTGGTGCGCCATAAGACGGCGGCGCAGCGGCGAGCCTATTGCGACCCGTAGAAGAAGACGCCAACTAGAGGGAGACAAGAGGAAGAAAATGACAGGGCGCGCAAAAAGAAAACCCAAATCCAGTCAGGTAATATCACAATGTTTTAACCCCCCGTGCTCTGTCGCAGAGGTGTCCGTTCAAACGGACGGAATTGCCGGTTGAGGAGCGGTGCTGCGCGTCGTTACACCGGCGTCAACAGCAACTTCTGTCACACGCGACGGGCAGAGCTGTGCGCGGCACGCTGTCTGGAGCAGCAGCGGTCAGACGACAACATGGCAGCAGCGCTGCCGCCGGGGCACCGAGACCGTTATCGGAGAGACGTTCACGTCACGCGTCCGCTTTTAACGTAACGTTTCGATGCCGTTTGCTGTGACTTCACGACACAAGTCTGCAGCGCGGAGTCATTGGACGTTGTTGTAGCTCATGAGGGGACGTTTGTAGGCCAGTCTGCTGTACTGTGTGTGTGTGTGTGTGTGTGTGTGTGTGTGTGTGTGTGTGTGTGTGTGTTGATTTGATCCCACAAAGGCCACACATCCGTGCCCTCGGCGCTAACGCTGGTTAGCAAAGACGAGTTTGATCCGAGGAGCTCTCAATGGGTCGTTCTCGGTCCCTGAACGCCCCTCTGCCGGTGTTGTGTCGCATACTGTTACCTCGTCGATATGTGTGTCTATCCTCCCTCCTCGATGCCTGAAACCGAACCATCCCGTAGCTCCTCCCCTGAACCACCGAGGGGGGGCGCTATCATTATTACAGGAGGGAATACGATTGACCGGGGAACAGATTTCTCCATAACACCTGTGAAGAAAAACAGCAGAGCATTGAACACAGTTCCATTTATAAGGGCGAGTGAGACCATGTGCAATGCAGTGGTCATTTTATTCATAGCAATATGGTCACTTTTCACCTCAGAACTGTAGAGATGCACTTCGACTGTCATTTTAAAGCTGTAGGTTGTGATTCTTGTGAGTTTTGGTTGTGCTGCGCTGACGGTTGTTTAGATAAAATTAATATTTTTAAAGCACAACCATTAATATATCTTTGCAACAAGACTCGCCATCAAAAACGTGTACATATACTGCATTGAAGTGATCCCTTTGTGTAGATGTGGACTTTCATATTATCTTCTTGCATGTACCTGCACATAAATGCATTACAAAACTGAATATGAAAGGCAAACAAGTGGGTCTGCTGGCCAACCAAATCGAGTTAAGGCAATTCCATAATCTGGTTTTACTGGAACGGGTGACCTTTTCTTTCGGGGGCAAGATTTGTGGTGGCTGGAATCCATCCATTTAAAGACGTGTCCATTTTCAGTCTTTTAATGTGAGGCCATTTCCATTCCATCTCCTGGTGTGAGGCATCATTTCTTCTCACAATTAGCAATAGTTGCCACAAAGATCGTTAGCTTTTAGCCCTGCGTTTCTTTGTGTGAAGTAGTGCAGCTCTGAAGGTGCACTGTTGTTTGATCTTGGCACGCACGCCTTCCCAGTACTTTCATTTATCCCTTGTTTGTATACCAGACCTGTATAGGGGCTTTGTTTTGTTGGTCTGGCAGCACATTGCCATCCATCTTTTCAAACAATTATACTTGGTGCATTTAAAATGCATTTATTCAACTTGTTGAGAATAATTTTGAGAGATGAAATTAAGATGTCGCTTTTTTTTTTTTTCTTAAATAAGTGTCTGTCTTGTCTCAACATCTCCAGATCATCAGGTCCGTCAGCTGAGCTGCATGATTGTCGTTTCTAATGTTCGGTAGAATGTGTCCTCCTCAGTCTTTGGATGAAAAAAAGTCTTTGGTTGTGCTAATGTAATTCACTTATCTAACATTTAAAATTGGATCCAGGAATTGGTACGGGACTGAAGCAACTCGTTCCTATCTTACTAAATAATGAGTGATGCAGTTCTTCCCATCTTTCTATGGCTGATTTTGTTTGCAATATTGGTACGAATGGGAGGTGTTTGGAGTAAAAATAACACCCAGCTATCTGATTCCTCTATGAACACAATAGATGGAAAAGTTTAATTCTGTTGGTTTAATTCCTGTGACCATCGTAGCGGAACCTATTTCACTTGTTATATTTAGTTTAAGTATAACCCAATACAATTAGCACGTAACATAATAGTTTTGTTCCTCTAATGCATTCCTTCAGGAGTCAGCCACTGGCAATGGGGAGTTGAAGAAAGCCCGACTCGATGAATCCAAAGCTGCTGCCGCGGCGCCGTCAGGGGTCCAGTCGCAGCAACGGGATGAGATGCTGCAACTGTACAAGCTCCAAGCGCCAGAAGATCTGTACCACTTCTGGGACTTCTGCAAGGAGCTCAGTCCCGACAGCCCGCGCGGTATGCTCTTCACCCCGGCGCTGTAGCTCGTTACTCGAATACCGGGTGGACGGAAAATGGCCAATGGAAAGTCTGAATCGAATGCACAAATAAAAATGCCACTAATGGTCACTAATTAACTTAAAAACTTGATCTGATCTCCTGTTTTACATTTTCAACACGCTTTTCTAAGTGTTTCTACACACGCACACACAATATATATCATTATCTTTATAAATGTATAAAAGTCAAATTTGCAGCATGCAAAAACAAACATTTGACTGTTTCTTTTTCAATATGTGTCTCGTCAAAACATTTATTTTTGTATTTGTCTAGGTGCTCTGAAAGACTCGCTGGGTTTGCAGCTGGTCGGTCCCTTCGACGTCCTGGCAGGAGCCCACAAAAGCGCCAGCAATCCTCAGCCCAACTTCCACCTCCACTGGCGGTATTTATACGACCCGCCGGAGTTTCAGACCATCCTTCTGGGCAGCGGAGACAGTCAGCATCACGTCGGCTACTACAGGTACGCGCGTGGTCTTGGCGCCGCGAGCATTTACCCTCCCAGCTGCAGTGCAAACTGTGTCCACGCGAGTGCCGTTCGTTGTGATTTACCGAACGCTGTCGCTCCCCCCAAACCCACCAGGGACGCTCCGGACTCCCTCCCGTCGTTCGTTGGGGAAAATGACGCCAAGAAAGGCTGCGTCATCGCGCCCATGGGAGACAACGTGTTCGCCGCTGTCCTGTGAGTACTGACCACACGTTCACCACGGGGATCATTTCTGTACTTTGCCTGATTTTAAGCGAGAGAGTTTAAATTTCATACTGAGAAACTGTCGACTGTAGAACATTAGAGTATGACTCGTGTGAGTCATAAAAAAGAAAAGGGCATTTTATCCATCTGGCATATGCAGTTCCGCTTCAATCGCCCAGTGTGCTGACAGTGCAGTTTTTATTTTTTACCGGCATCAAACTGTGAATAAGCGGTCCGAAAATGATTGTATTATGTCCGAAGACGGATTTACACTTGAATATATGCAAGCCACGACGCTAAACGCCTGCTCAGATCAGCGATCATAGAAGCTCATCAAAGACCTATTACGATAATCGGCCTTTATCACGTCTGCTTTTTGTCCCGTCGGCCACCAGCCTGTGTCTGTTGAGGAGGAGGAAAGAGAGGGGCGGCAAGAAAGCAGGGGGAGAGGCCCTGGACAGCTTGGAGGCCCGGCTGAGAGACCGGGCGGAGTCTCTGGGCTTGTCCCTGGAGCAGAAGACCAAAGCCATGAAGCAGAGGGACAAGAAGGTGACTCATGCAGAGTGAAGCCAAAAGAAAACACAGGTTTTCTCCACCTGTTGGTTTTAAGAATTATCCTAACTTCCTCATCTTGTAAATCTCTCGTCGCACCAACAGGTGGTCACCAAGACGTTCCACGGCGCCGGCATCGTTGTACCCGTAGACAAGAACGACGTTGGATACAGAGAACTACCAGAAACGGATGGTGAGCTTTGTGTGTGTGTCTGTATAGTAGTAAAGCTTTGTCGTTTTTAAAGACTTGGAAAGTGTGTTTTTAAACCCTGCGAGCGATTTACTTTATATTTCTCGCCGTCCCCTCCTCGTCTCTATATTCAGCCGGCCTCAAGAAGATCCTCAAGGCGATCGCCGAGGCCCAGAACGACGACGAGCGCGTCAAAGCCTTTGGACCGCTTCAGGAGATGGTCACGTTCGTTCAGTTCGCCAACGACGAGTGTGACTACGGCATGGGATACGAGCTCGGGATGGACCTCTTCTGTTTCGGATCCCACGTGAGTTCTCATAAAGTGGGAGCGTAAAAAGCTGCTTCGCTATTACAGCCACTTGTCTTTCCGTTTCCTGACCACCGGTACGGTATTAAACGGATTATTCATTGTTTATTTCCTGTATGCAAACTAGTGGTGCAACGAATCCTAAATTGGTTTGAATTTGGATCACAGATCAGTCAAAAAGAATTGTTTTTAACATTTTCAATTCTGCACAGTGCTTCCTCAAGCCTCTTGTGACATTGTTTAATGAGCAGGAGTAAAGTTAAACTGCACAAAGCATTACCTCATCGCTTCGTTTTGGGGGTCGGCACCCCTCCAACGGATCACCGGGAAAATACGAGCATGACGGGATTTACAGCGGGAGTTGGTAATGCGACTCAAAACCATTCATTACTTCTCTGACAGCAGTGAATAAATCAAATGCTCTAGCAATAAGATAACGTACTAATCTTGTCTCTTAATAAGTCCTAATTACTTAATTCAGCCTTACACAAACTGCTACCTTGACTGCTGAGTACTAACAATGGCCATGTTCGTTGTTTACGTTCTTTATTATCATTTTGTGGGGGGCGTGGCTTCAGCGGGAGGCGGGTTAGAAAAGCGTTTGAATCTTGTATGAAGCTCCAAATAAAGTGTACTCAACACAGATCCAAGTGTTGCGTAAATGTCTTCTATTAATTGTAAAAAGTTCACAAACAATGGTCTGGGTATTTCACTTAGCATTTTTAAAAAAAATAAATGTAGCATAAACTTCTCATCATTACCAACCCTAGCTTTGATGGGATATAGCAGAAAGACACATATTTGTATACTTTTGGGTGATTTATAAGTCGAAATGTTTGGGCTCCCATGAGGCGCGTATGGTGGCCCAGATGTTGCCAGTAAGATTGTAGTGGAAAAAAATGTTAATCCCGTTGTTTCCCGACTCCCCTCAGTATTTCCACAAGGTCATCCGGCAGCTTCTGCCCATGGCCTACAGCCTCCTGAAGAGGAATCTGTTTGGGGAGATTCTGGAGGCGCATCTCTCCAGCCGCAGCAACGACCACCTGGACCAACTCGCCGCACGTTGAAAAAAAGAACAAAAAAAGACTTAAAACTACACTCCAGCTCTCTAACTCTCATAAGCTTTTCCCACCATGTCTGTCTGTCTGTCTGTCTGTTATCGTTCATGTTTCTTGGTGGTTTTTGGTGCTGCTGTCATTGATTTGGAACCAGTTCAATGATTATCATGTTTGTAAAAGGTAGATAGATGTCTAATAAAGTATTTTTATATATTTAACTGTCTGGTTTTTGTTTTCCTAATCTTTTGCCGTTTCATTAAATTTTAAGAATATTATTTAGTATGGACTGCTGTCGTGATAGGTAATGTCATGAATCGTGTGGCCTTGTAGGATGTTTGTGTTTAGAGTGTGATCCCATGCAGTGGCAGCAGGGGGCGGTGCCGCACATAAAAATAAAAAAAAAGCATCACATGCTTCAATCAAATACAAAGCAAAGCCCTGTAGTTGAATACAAGCTTTGCATCTAATATTCCTGTTCTCTCCATTTAACATGTCCTGTCTTGACCACATATTTGTATGAGGAGATGATCATTTCTAAACGGGGTCTCAGGACATCACTTCTGATAATTCTGACATGTTCATCCATTCATGCAAAAAGACATATTCTCTGTTCATTAGGCTGCTCACTGATATAGCGAGCAGACTTATTCCAGCTCATGTCCAGAAGCAGAAAGCCCAGAGTTTGTCAATGCTCATGGGGCCGACCCCATGAAATCCCCTTTCTCTACTCATGTCTGCATTACCTTAAAAAAAGGGGGCAAAAGTTTCATGTCTTTAATCCAGATGAGGTCACACCCATTAAAAGTCGGTCTCTTCAACAGATACTTTAACATGAAGCGTTTGCTAGTTGGCTCTTTATTTTCCAGATCCTCATCTTTTATTCTGCCATGTAGTTAAATAAAAAAATATATACATAAATCAAATATAAGATGATTCTGCTGTCAGCCGGAAGTCTGTTCAACATGATTTCTTACACCTCCTCCACTGGAGTCCTGCCGGGTTTCTAAACCTCTCTTAAGACATATTGGTATTGATTTTGTCCTGTCGACCCCCATTAAATGCTGTAGCTCAGTGAGGGCGCACAGGCCGAGTCGCTCTGTGTGTGTGTGTGGGGAGGGGAGGCAACAATAGCAGCTGACATTATGTAAGCACAGACCCATGTGCCTGGGCTTTTGAATACTTCATATTTTTCTTCTTCCATATGTTATATTTGAGCAGTCCCACCGTTTTCATGTCACCATGGAGCTCACAGTGAACTTGCTGCTGCAGAAGCACCGACGGGCGGGGACGCAAAGAGCAAAAACAGGAGCGCACTGCTGCTTGACGGTGCGTTCAGGGCCGTCGGAGGGAAACTGCCCAGTCACAAAGTGTTCGGTTATAGGGATCAAGTGGAGCGGAGCTACTATTAACAATGGTAGTAAAATATAAGTAAATGATATGTAGCAGTGCAATCAATGTTTTGGGTGATAATGTCGGGTCTATTTTAAAAAACAACACTAAAATATGCAGATAAAAAAAAAGTTTGAAAAAATAATTGCGACGCTATAACCCTAATTAGTCCCATACGATCAATAAATCATGAGACAAACCCTTTCGCCAGGTGCAGATTGTGTTTTAGTAACTGTCTGACAGGAAATACAGTTTATTTCCCATATATTGATCGTCCTATCAAAGTGCGTTTCAAAACTTCCCGACTGTCCCTGAAGGCAGCACTGATCCTGCGGAGTTTCGGGGAAGCGCATTTGAGGCGCGCTCGCGTCACTCCACACATATACACAGGCGCGCGCGCGCGCAGGCTACAGCTACACAGCAGCGGGAGCATCCCTTGGACGGAGAGGGAGCGCTCGTTTCAGGGTTTTGACAACCTGGGAGAATCACAGCGCTGTTTGTTTTGTCACGTTTTCATACCCGCACTGTGTGAGTGTGTGTGTGACGCCGCAGAATGAGCCCGGGCCCCGCCGAGCCTTGTGGATTCTGAGCCCCCCCCCCACCTCCCCTCCACCTCCTCCACCACCACCACCACCACCCCGCCGCAGGACATCCACCTTGCACCCGGCACCAGGACCCCTCGCCTCCAAGCAGCACAGCCGGAGACAGAATGTCAAGCAGCCCCGAAGGAAGTCTCTCCAGGGGCGGCGGCTCCGACCGCGACTTGAAAATGGCCTCTTCGAGCAACACGTCCCTGGAGGGGGGACCTCCACCACCGCTGCACCAGAACCGCATACGGCAGGTGGGTGTCCGTCCGTCCGTCTGTCCGCCCTCCCGCATCGGACTGGCCCGGTCAGTGTAACCAAGCAGCCCAAAAGCGCCGCTGCTGATGCTGCTGATGCGTTTAGGGGAGAGCGGGTCAAAGGCGTTGCCGTGCTTTCTAGTACATCGGATGGTGCGTGAAATATCTCACTAATATGAGCAAGCATCTGTTTTGAGACTCGGAGCCAGGAGAGAGGTGGGCTCTGGCGGGGTGTAATAACACCCAAATAGACCAGACGTGCACTGTCACTGTAGTCACCATGACGGGCTGCAGTGAGGACTGTTTACAACTTCACGGCCCTGAGAACCTTTTTGGAGGCTCTCTTGTTTACATGGACCGCGGCAGCCGACACGTAGCGTGACGTAATGCCGGGGGTTCAGTTCTGACACCGGGCTGGAGGTTAGGAGGCAGATGTGTAGTTTAATAACGCATTGTATACAAAGGCTGCATATGTGTGTGTGTGTGTGTGTGTGTGTGTGTGTGTGTGTGTGTGTGTGTGTGTGTGTGTGTGTGTGTGTGTGTGTGTGTGTGTGTGTGTGTCCTCTATGCTCTCTCGGGCCACTCTTGGGCTGGGCTGGTTTAGGCTTTCTGTCCTTGTGGGTGATATTATCATGCAACTTATTCCTCCGCCTGTCCTCTTCATATGATGAAACAAATTCATCATATATACACATTAATTATAATATATATGGGTTTTGCTGAGAACTATCCCATTCTATGCGTCCTTTTTACATGAATGTATGACATTATGAAAATAAAATGAATGAGAAGTGTTTACTATCTATAGATCTGATCGTGGAGTTTGTGTGTGTGTCTGTGTTTGTGTGTGTGTGTGTTAACTGGACAGTGAGTCAGGAGAGAGAGATGGTGGATGGTCGTTTCCTGTCTCGGTGCACTCCCCGAGGATAATGTGATTTCAGTAATGGACTGTAGTGCTACGTACACACACACACTAGTGCGTGCAGTGCACACACTGGATACACACACACACCTTCGTCTTGGGTGGGGCCTGTGAGCTCACACGCTCGGATACAATTAGGAGTTGTTGTTTTTATGTGTGTGTGTGTTTTAGCAGCGCTGCTCAAACAGGTGTTGTTGTTGTTCTTTGTTGGGCGTGTTCTCCGTACACGGAGGACAGAATAGCAGATTAATGCTAAAGGTATTTCAACTATACATACTACTATACTATAATATACTACAAAAGACACCTCTCCTTCATTTCCCCCTTGAAAGTTTATCATTTCTGTTCAATGTGAACACTTTTTTGTGGGCTGAATTGGTAAAATAAGTCACATCAGAAGCTCATCTCGACTATTACTCAAACTGAGATCTGCATCCGCGCGTGATTCCACATCCTACATTGCCAGTTCATCACATGGGCTGGTCTCGGACGTGCATGTGGAAGCTGCTCTTTTGCTTCAAGCCCTCCTATTACCTCTTAATTAATAACCTCATAAACCCCAGGTGGGGGCAGAATTCTTCATCAGGAGCTCTTCCTCACTCTCCAACTCCTCGCACTCTCATGAATCGATACCAGAGCCACTGATGTGACAAAGCAAAACAAACAACTGCACAGCCTGGCCTTACAATAGTATACAAGTCCATTTTACATGTTTATAACACAATTCAACCATAAATATTAACATAAACCATGAATATGACTCGAAGGACTCGAAAGTGACTGGAGAAAGCTCCCCAAGTTATGAAAATGTCAATTTTATAGCCCTAGGTTGATGCCACACATGATTGGCACACCTTTCTGGAAAGCTTACGGCCTACAGAACCCAGTGTCAGACAAAGCATCAGCAATATATCAACCACATTGCATTTTTACAACCAAGAAAGTGAGGGCCTTTTTGCCTTCAGATAACCTAAACCTACGGTTCACGAATATTTGCTTGAAATTAATTACTACAAATATTTAAATTCACTTAATCAAAGTCAAACTTTGCAGAGGCACTAAGCTCCGATTTGCTCCCCGGTTGCCTCCCTGCTCCTTAATCAAGGATGGGTCAAAGAATTTCCACAAGGGGGTTAATTAATAAAGGGTAAGCTTTTTTTTTAAATCTTTGGAAGTTTTTTTTCTATTTTTTTATTTTTTATTCCTGTGTTCTATCATCAACTGATAACCCAGTAACACACATACTGCTAGATAATCTCTTAACTAGTCTCACAGCTGTTTTCTGTATATTATTCCTTATGAAATTATTACAGTTGAGGAGATATTCTGTATTTCGTATGGGTATGCAAAACCATTCGGAATTTTTGAGAAAAATGGCTGGGGATTAATTTGGGCTAAACAAGTTTAACGCTTACTTCTTTTGCTCTTCTCTCCACAATAAAAACTTCTTTTGGCAGCTTGATTGGGATCTGTGCCGGTAACTTCCATTTCTGTACTCAAATGGAGTCGTTTCACAGAGTAATTGGGTTCCTTGTGATCCACCAGGAAGGCAAGACGTTTGTGGATAGTTGAGGGTTCACATTTGGTAAAGCTATCAGAGGCTATCTGAGGCTATCTGAGGCGCCTGGGTGGTGCAGGGGAATACTAATTAACCACTGCAGAGATTGATGTTAAGTCCCTATCAGCATGGTCCCCAAATTGGCTCCATTGATCCATCACAAGTCCCGGTGGTGATGGATGATCATTGTCTCCCACTGCTTGGTCCGTCATTTGTTTCCTCCACACCAGGCGGCAACCTCAAGGTCTGAAAAGTAAAGCCGATGCAGAAGAGCCATAAACTTGAACATTCTTCTTCAGAAAATGACTATTGAATATTGATTTATCCCTCAGTAAACATTGTAAACATGACTGTATTTCTCAATCTTTAGTTTCAAGTCTACTTCAATAGAGCATAATGTTCATTTAGTAAATTATGGTGCATTTAAAGTCAAATAGACCATAAAGCAGGGGACGCTTTAGGGCGGGGCTACAAGGTGATTGACATGTCGCTAAATGTCTTATTCAGAGTTCGGTCTTAGCTCCACCTCTCTCACTGGTTGCAAAAAGAACTCCAAAAAAGAGAGAGCTAACATGTTAGCAGCTAGCATGTTAGCAAACATGTTAGCAGCTAACATGTTAGCTCACAACTCAACTAAAAACACAGACATATACCACAGAGCTAAAAAAGGGAGTGAATATTTACTTATAAACGTAGAATTACAATTGTCAGACAGCCAGAAACATAACTACAAATATATGGTTAGGTTGGTCTTTGTCTGCTGGATTTATAGGTACGTCATTGCTAACATGTTAGCTGCTAACATGTTCCAGGTACCTGGATTTATAGGTACGTTTTTGCTAACATGTTAGCTAATATGTTAGCAAAAACATACCTATAAATCCAGCAGACAAGGAGCTACCTAACCAGATATTTGTAGTCATGTTTCTGGCTATCTGACAATTGTAATTTAAGGTTAATAAGTAAATATTCACTCCCCTTTTAGCTCCGTTGAAGAGTATCTGTGTTGTTAGCTTACATGCTTGATCTTCTTCTCCATCTGGCTGCTACTTTGTCAGTCTGAGGTTTATTGCTAGAAAAGTAGCGTGGTGGTTTGTTTCAGGCCTTTTGTAGGAATCTGGGTTAATGAAAGCGATGAGATTGAAGGAAATCGGCACAAAGTAAAACCACAGCAATGAGCTAAGAGGTGAAGAGAGCTCTCAGTGGGCCTCTGTGGGTCCATCACGGTGTCACGCCTTCTCATTGACATGGAGTCACCTTGTTCGTTTGGATTGATTCACAGAGCTTTAGAGGTACTTTTTGATTGCAAATGCGCCATTATTGTTCCTTTTTTAAAGTAATTGTAGCTGTTGTACTCCAAAAGGTAGAGTTTAGAGCCCTGTCAACAGTTTTGGTCTTCATTTGTTGAACCCAAAAGAAAAGGTTCAACAAAAACCTTCTTGTCTTTCCTAGAAACAATAACTTAATTTCTTCGGATAACCAGGAAAACACACACCCACACCCACACACACACACACACACACACACACACACACACACACACACACACACACACACACACAGTGTGACGGAAAATACCTAGCAAGGAAAATTGTTACCCTGAGTAAACGGGACGATGTGTCCAATAAGCACAGTGTTTTTCAAACGGACTTTTCCATGCTTTGTAAAAACCATTGAGGCGCAGTATTGATGCAGATGTACCCCCATTAAATATCCCACAATCTTTGCAAATAACTATATGTATGCTGTGTATGCTAATGTATTTTTGGTGGTCAGTGAACCTTGGACTACATCTGATAAAACTTAATGTCCAGATCGTGCTCAACAAAGCAACACCCAATCTATGCACGGGAGGCAAAGAAGAAAAGAACAAAAACACAAAGTGATGCGAGGCTCTTACTTGCAGGTCTAAAAATACCTCTCCCGTCTCTTTTGTGACTATTCCGGAGGAAAAAATAGCTTCTTCCGAGCCAAGTGGCTGCGAGTCCGTACCCGGGTGCACACTGAACCCGGTGTCACCGGGTATTTACATGCCGCTCCGGGCCGGTGCTGAGCCGCATTGTGCTTTATCCTCTCTCTGAACAATAAAGAGACTGCGTCATAACCCCCCCACCCCCACCCCACCTTCTGCCTGCGCCAGTCCACTTTCCCCACGGAGGAAGAGCAGCTACTTAAGGATGCTCAGTTGGCAGGAGTCAATTCAGGACTGCGTTTAGTGTCCACTGCGGTCTGATATTGGTAATTGACATCTTTTGAACCTCCGGGCCTCAGTGGAGACCTTTTCAGATGGGAGCTCTTCGAGATACACTTGAGTCCTGCAGAAGTGTACTCTGTAAACACGACATCTCTTAAACGTCGACTTGAGACGACTTGTGTTTGGGAGTTCAGCGATTTGACCCTCTTACGTACCCGTCTTTGTGGGCACATCCCTTTCCACCACCCCCCCTCACATTCCTTCCCCACTTTCTTTTCGCCACCCTCACTTCCTCTCACTGCCTTAAACTTGGGATTTGACTCCTGTTCATCTCTCCTTTCCCTCCAAAATACCTCCCTCCCTTCATCCCCCCCCCCATACCCCGCCACTACTCTAAGATCCCAATATGCCAGGAGGTCAGATTTCACTGCAGCGTTGTCGTTTTCATCCCTCTTTCTTTTGTGCTTCTCCGTCTGCGTCTCTCCGGCCTCTCCGCATCCGCTCGCCTATCTGTCCATCTGTCTTTGTCCACTGGGAGTGGTTTGATGGGATTTTGCAGGAAGGGAGTCCTAATGGAGCCATGGCCTTCATTACATTACCTCTGAACACACACACACACACACACACACACACACACTCATATTCCAATGCATGATGTCCAAAAGGAGCGTTTGACCAGTCGGGGCCTCCTCGGGTGCAGTTGTTCGGGGTGTATACGTGTGCAAACGCCCAAACCCGACCGCACACACACCGTGACAGAGCTGTATTTACTCGAGCTGTTAGAGCACTCGTCTGGTCAGAAGTGCTGACACAAATGGACCCGCGAAAGGCCGCAAGTCAACCACTCCAGTACTTTAAACCGATGGTTACCAAATGCCGTGAAGAATGAATCCTTGTTCCCTGTGAAATTTGGCGCCGACATGTTTCGTCTCGCCGAGACTGCCGAACCCAATGACGAGCAATCCAGAGTTCACACTGTCACTAACTGCAGTTGCTGCATAAATATGATGTCATATATCCAGGATGTCAAACTCATTCAGCGGAGAAAACAGGTTGAAAAGATACAGATAGAAGCTCAAGATACAGATCAGTGTATTGTTTTCCATTATCAAATCATTTGACGATTATTTCCTCAATTGTTTGTCTATCAGTTGCTCCTCAAATGTCTTGTTTTGTTCAATTAACAATTGATTTACAATGATGTCGCGGCGAGAGAAGCAGCAAGCCTTCACATTTGCGTAGCAGGAACCAGCAGATTTTTGGCATTTCTGCTCGCAGGAAGTATTTGATTACCGAAAAACAAATACATTTACCAACTGATCGTTTCCATGCCCCCTACACCTGATGGATTTGACACGGAAACATCCCACTTGGTTAAATCCACCTCCAGCGAGTGACCATATTTGGCGCGATACCCTCGGCCTCCAAATACCAAAGGTTAGGGTTACTCTTGTCGACTGCCTCTGATGCAACCCACTCGCAACAGCTCGTGTGTGATGTCATCTATGGCCTTTCCACCCGGTGTAATGGTGATAGGGCGCTTGAGAGAGGCATCGGTATTCCTGTCGCCGATCCAAAATCTATATGGACCATCAGCGCGTCTATATTTGGGTACAAACGGCGTCCCTGGCACTGTGTCCTGCACTGTCCTTCCTGGCCCGTGGACGATGCACCTCATGACTGGTCGGGGCGGCCCAGATACATCTGACACCATCTCTCCCCCCCCACTGGCCTATTGCCCCCCGACGGATGTTTGAAGGGCAGAGATTGCATCGCTCGATGAGTCATGGAGTTCGTCACCGGCGGCCGCCATCGGCCCTTTTCTTCCTCGTTAAGGTGAAAGCCCCGTTCATCACAGAGAGCGAGAGGACGTAACTCACGGAGCTGACGGCTGTAACAGGCCCGCAGCTTGCAGGGCGTAATGAACACAAGCTGGATTATTGAATCGCGTCCTCAGGAAAGGAAGCACGTAGGAGGATTTTGTCTTGAGATGCGTCCTTTTGCCAGTCACGCTCTCGATATACAGAGGGCAGCTGCTGTTTTGGACTCGGAGGGCAGTGGGAGGCATTTAGACGTTAATTATTCATTACGGCCTCGTAACTGTGTTTCCCGTCAGAGCGCGAGAGAGAGACAGAGAGGGAGGAAGGGAGGAGGGCGTGGCGGGTGATCAATAGACTTCTCATAAGCGCAGCTCACACATCTTCACGTGAATATGCTTTCCAGCTCTCGTCAGCTCCTTAACCTTCCTCTTCCTCTCTCCTCTCCTCCTCTTCTCTCTCCTCTCTTTCACCCCCTCTCTCCTCTCCTATCTGTCCTCTCTCTGCTCTCCTCACTCCTTGCCCCTCTCCTTCTTCTCCTCTCTCCTCACCTCTCCTCCCCCTCTTTTGTCTCCTCTCTCTCCTCCCCCTCTCCTTCCTCTCCTCTCTCCGGTCTCCTCCCCCTCTCTCCTCTCTTCTCCCCCATCCTCTCCTCCCTTCTCTCGCCTCTCTCCTGCATCCTCTCTCCTCTCCTCTCCTCTCTCCCTCACCATGTCTGAGTTGAGTAGCAGTGTTTTCCACACAGGAAAATAACTGCAGACTGTTTTATGTCTTCCTCTTTTCTGACACATGCAATTTTAAAACTCCTGCGTCGGAGAATTAGAAGAGCGCAGTTTGCTTTGTAAAACCAGCTTAATGTTTCATGCCATTACTCTTATTAGATGTAAATCTGGGGATTTGTGTTACTTTTGTCGTGTCATCGTGTCATCTGCCCCGAACCGGAATAAAAAAGTTTGACTGCTAAATTACATGTTAATACTGGATCAGTCTCTCTCTCTCAGTCGCTCCCAGTGTGACTCTACGTCGGTCTCTCTGACTAATTTACTGCCGAGTTATCCTCTTTCTCTCTCTCTCATTCTCTCTCTCTCTCTTTTCTCTCATTGCGTTCGACAGCATCACTCAGCGTTCTCGGTACGGCCGCGCGCCGCTGCGAATTTTAGGTCACGCTCTTCATTATTCATCGCCGAGTCGACTCGGAGACGAAATCCGTTTCCGCCTCAACGGCCGCTGTCATCTGACGCTGGATGAGCAACGGCCACCGGACTGGAAACGCATTCAATTCAATTCCATTCAATTTGTTTTGTACAGCCCAAAATCACAAATAAAAGATTTGCCTGGGAGGTCTTTACAATCTGTACACATGACATCTCTGTGCCGGGACCTCACATCGGAGCAGGAAAAACTCCCCAAATCAAGATAGAAAAACCTTTTTACAGGGTAAAAATGGAAGAAACCTGAGGGAGGCTTCCTCTCCCATGATGGACAAAATAAATAGATGTCATGTGACCAGAATAAGCAACGTAGCATGAATGTGACAGAAACTATTCATATAATGAGTAGTATACGCATGGACCACGATCCAAATAGCCACAGTTCATGTCAGATCTGTGCCCGACGGGTCGGAGCGGGTGAAACTGGGTTTCCTTTGCTGATGGCGGCTGTGGCTCCCCGTGATGTGGACCCGAGGTCCCTTAACGAGCCGGGTACCAATTTTTAAGGCTGCTTTTGGTGTGCTGCTGGGAGCTCAACTCCCGGGCCTTCCTCTACCGGGACCCTGCAGTAAACAAAGAGGCTTCCCACTTCCTCCTGAAGTCTGTAACACACACACTGATACCGGGGTATCGCTGCCACTTAGCATGGAGAGCATCTGCAGGGGGACGGCAGCCCGACTGGAAGCGTCAGTTCGTTTTCCAACGGCCTCTCTCCATCTCCTCTCATTGACAGAAACAATCTGACGTCACATGTTCCAGAGGGACCTGGGCTTCACTGCAAAGAGGGATAGGGGGGAGAAAACATAAATAGCACGACAGCCGTTCGCAAAGGCGGCGGGTGTATCACGCCGACACTCCTGCATCACAAAGGAGCCGTGGATTCCCTTCATAAAACCTGCAAAAAAAGAAGAAAAAGTGCAACGAATTTGCGGACGTTATTGGCGCTTTTTTTTTTTTTTACCTGCACTTCTAGATCCTTACCCATGCTTTGAGGAAGAGGGGGAGGGGTGTTGAAGGCCGCGGTCTAATGCAGCCAAAAGAAAAGCAATCAGTTAATGGGGCGCCGCCGTCTGCCCGGACAGGGGCGTGGCCATGTCGACTCCCTCCAGTCGTCTTGCTCTCTGAGCGGTATCGTGTGACTGCATCAAGGTTAGACAGAACGACCCATCAGTGCATCTCTTCTTCTTTTCTTTTCACCCCCCTCTCCCTCCCTCCCGACGTCGTTGGGTGGGGTTCGTATTGGATTCCCAACCGCCTGCTTTCATTCGATTTGTCTGCGCGGGTGATCTGGTTTTGGCGAGCACCAGGAGGCCGCGTCTGCGTGTACTTTACGGTTCTGGCCTTTCTCCGGCAGTAAAAGACGCAATGTGACTTGGCATTTAAGCCGACCCCCTCCCCCCCACACGCCCTCCCGCCTCGCCGTCCCCGCTCAGCGCTTTGTTTTTCGCTCTCTGCAAGCAAGGCCGATGACATTTTACGCACCGCCACTATCGACGTGAAGCGATATTTACACTCTGTCGATATGTCAAGTGCAGAAAGCAATTGGTTTGAAACAAACAAACACATGAGAGCATTCGGCCTATTGATTGCCTGTCAATGAATTTATGAAGCCTGCAGGTTTGTTGCAAACAAACTCGCCTCTGCTTCATCTGGAAACTACCTCTGTGTGTCAGATTTCTAACATAAGAACATGAGGTTGCGTTACAGTCACGTGATGCAAAGGGTTCAGCTGCAGTTTAGAATCAATATCCTGAAGGGAAAGGATGAGCAGAGTGTGTGTGTGTGTGTGTGTGTGTGTGTGTGTGTGTGTTCTGGGCGCCGAAGACCTCCTGTTTTTTGTCTTGCGCGTACATAAATACAACAAGTGTTCCTTCCCATTTTTGGATGTGCAGTCGGTCGTTATGAAGACATGTTTTATTTACTGACTGTGGACGAGGCTGAAAACATGACAACTTCTTCCAGGATCCCGCTGTCAGAAGATCTACGACGCTCTCGGTGGCGGTGTGTGTTCAGCGCGGAGCTTAAAGCTCGGGAAGAAACCATCGGCCTCGCTTCCCCCTGAGCTCCAAAACACACCCGCGAGTACACTACCACTAAAAAGTTTGGGGTCACTCAGACAAATTTTCAGTTTCTTCGCAAGTTCTCACACGGAATATCCTTCATTCATAAGAACGAGAACAGACTGGAGAGTTTCACATGAAGGTTCTCTTTTTCTGGACATTTTGAGAGTTTAATGAAACCCACAAATGTGATGCTCCAGATACTCAACCAGCTTTTATAGCTTCTCTCACCAGCAGAGCTGTTTTCAGCTGTGTGACATCATCACAAGGTTTTCAAGGGTTTTCTATCCTAGTCTTCTAAGGCGATGATCAAACACAATGTACCATCAGGACACTGATAGCTGCTGGAAACGGGCCTCTATACACGATGTAGACATTTCATTAAGAACCAGACGTCTCCACCTAGAATAGTCTTTCACCACATTAACAATGTGCAGAGTGTATTTCTGATTCATTTCATGTTATCTCCATTTCAAATCAGTGCTTTTCTTTGAAAAACAAAGACATTTCTAAGTGATCCCAAACTTTTGGACGGTGGTGTTTGTAACGTAGGACTGTTCCTTCAGGCCTCGACGTCTCGGTCACGCTTCAGTTTGAACTCAACTATTCGGGACCTGAGACGTCCCGTGCCGGCGTTTTCTTGGCCGGCGTCTTCGTGGCCTTCGGATGAACCCGCTCAGGTATCTGGGGGTCTCTTTGGCGTCGGACTTCCCGCCCTCCCTCCCACGCTTCCCTGGGAAGGCACTCTGGATTCAGGCCTTCGGACGTATTACTCCCAGGAAGACCTTTCACTTCCCGCTCACGCACTCACTTACCAGGTTACCAGAAGCCGAATGCGTCACTCAAAACAGACAGGTGTGTAAGCGCTGATGCAAACCAGCGTCTCTCGGAGTCGGGTTGGAAAAATTGTGGTCATAAAAAATGCATGCGCTTCCAGAAGTCAGACCCTCCCTACATTAACTCCCCCGATGCATTACATGCTGCCAGATACTCATCACTGGCAGAACTCCACGAGTCAGCGCGACGGCTCCATTAGCAGGTGGACAAATCATAAACAACAACAACAGCAGCAGCAGCAGCCATGAAATACCAGCCGAAAACAAACAAGGCGGCGGCCTCTCAGAGACGAGTTAGAGCAGCGGCTCGGCCATCTTATTTTGTCACGTGGTGAACACGTTGGCCGTTTAAAAATGTTTGTTTTTTTTGGTCCCTAAACATCGCCACAGGCTCCTAGTTGGTAAAACTGTGAAAATACGTAAATATTGCAGCATATTTCTTTATTTTTCTAAACCCAAATCTTCATCAGCAGTAACATAATAATCCGTCTTTATTTTAAATATCCAACGGATCTGTGATATTATTCCATCCAAATATTCAGCGCGCACGGCTACATTTACATTTTTCCCCTTTATAATGAGATGCGTGGTGATTATCTACCAGAGCCCAGGAGGGTGGGAACATTTCTTTTAAAAAAAGCTGTGTAAATACCCGTGTAATAAGTGTAAATGCGGACGAGAGGTCACTTCTATTTCCCCCCAAAAGCTCTATTTGTTCATTTCCCTCTGAGTTAGAGAGAACCACACAAGTAGTTTTGTATATTTTAGCTCATTAAGTGAAATATTTTGTCGTTTCCATTTCAGCGAATTGTGTTCGAATCGATTAATGCGTTCCTCCCACGCGGGCAGCCGTTGGTTCATTTAAGTTCACGATGGGTGTGGCGTGCAACAATGAAGCGGTCCATGAAGACAAACAGCCAGTCCATCACTGTCACGCCGGAGAGTTGAGAGCAAACGCTGAACACAGAAGACTCGCTCCATGTGTTCAGACGCGAAAAAGACGCCGAGTGAACGAGAACATTGTGATAAACATGGCAGCGGGGTACACACACATCAAACCTCCACTCTGAGGCTGAAGCGCGTGATTGTGGGCGGGGTCTCACAGAGTCCTAATGGGACCGTATAAAAGCCTTTTGGATCTATAACAATGAGAAGCAGACCATTAGCCCCTCCCCCGTGACGAGGTCCACTAAAACAATAGAAAGAAGAGCCCAGATCAGCTCTCTGAGGAGCGCCCTCTCAATGTAATCAGACTCCTAAATGGATACACGCACACACACACACACATACATACACACTCATTTGGAATAATGCATTCTCTTAATCTTCATTATCTTGCTTGAGTGATGGGAGGGGTCAATGCAGGTCATTGATCAGCCGCTGCTGATGCATTCATACACTGAAAAGTTAGTAGAATAGTATTAATAAAGCCATAATGTGTACACACAAAAACACACACACACACACAGCAATAACAACATTACTGGAAGAACACTGTTTCAGGCTCAACTAGCATGCGGATCAATAAGCGTATAGATTGTGTCTGGTATAGCTGAAACTCTATCGTTCAGTTCAGAGCAGTGGCACTTTTCGAGGAGTAGATTTGCGAGCGTCGTGACGTTTGCAGTAAAGATAATCCATGGACCGGTGGACAATTTTTAGACTATTTAGACTGCGCTGTTGGGCTGGAACAATGTGAGCTGGTCCTACTTCTAAAAGAGGAAGAAAAAAAGAGGAAGAAGAGGGGAATTGTTAGACTAATTATATTTATGTAAATGCATGTACGCAGTTAATTAAATCTTGATTCAATATTCATAATTCTTTTTTTCATTGATTTACAATTCTGTAAAATAAATATGTACATCTGAAGATTGTCGTCGTCGTGACCGTTAGCATCACAGAATAATGACCTGAAGAAAACAGAAGCAGGAAGTAGTCCCTTCTCTTTTTCTTTCTTTCTTTTTTGAACAGTCATCACCAAAAAAATACCGTTCTATTATCATTTATTCCTTCCACTCAGTTAAATCAGAGCTCCTTTGCGTTGTTCCTCATCCCACCAGCAGGGGGTGCTAGAGCGCAGCCACAGGAAACACTTCTAACTGCTTCGTGGTGGCTGTGGTGCGTCCCAGAGAGCCGTCAGGCCGCGTCCTCCATGTGGAGTGATTCAGCAGATCTGTCCCTTCGGCTGCTCGCAGACTGTTGTTGTTGTTGTTGTTGTTGTTGTTGTTGTTGTTGTTGTTGACAGAGCGCGTGAAAAAAAACGCAAAAAATATGTGTGAACAGAAATAGAGGCGTGAGATCGTGCCCCTGTCCCTGGTGCTGAAATTTCAAACTCCTGACATTAGCGTCACAGACAGAGGGGAGACCTTGACACCCGTCTGCTGGTGGTGGACACACACACACACACACACACACACACACACAGACACACACACAGGAGGGGAGGGGGGGTGGTTGTGACTCACGTGGAGCGAGTGGTGCGTCCTGTGTTCTCCGCTTGCTCGCAGAAGGACAGCCTGTACCCGACTTCCCTCCGTCTCTCTTCCTCCCCGCACTCTTTTGTAGATGCTCTCCTTTATTCTCTGATGGGTTGAATCAACTTTTAGATCCTCCTCCTCCAACGCCCACCCTCCTTGTTTTTGTGTACCTTGTAAGTGCACAAATTCTCAAAAGAAAATCCACAAAAATGTTGCCTTGAACCAGCAGAAGACGAGGAAGAAACCAGCTGCGGAGGAAGTTGCTTTAAAGGTGCAAATATACGGGATTCAGAACAAAACTCTGCTGATGGGAGTTGAACATGTGGTTTGAAGCCTCTGGATACCTTTTTTTCTTTATAGCCCTCTTAGCCTAAAACTTGCATTCTCCCTCCTGGCCAGCAGGGGGCGACTCCTCCGGTTCCAAATAGACGTCAGATTGTATAGAAGTCTATGAGGAAACGACTCTACTCGTCTCTTGATTTATTCCCTCGGTAAATATCTAAACATGAGTTTATGTCTCAATCTCTAGTTTGAAGTCTTCCTTCATACATCGTGATGTTCATTTAGTACATGATGCATAAAGCGGGGTATGCTTTAGGGCGGGCTTACTGTGATTGACAGGTCGCTGCTGCTACCAGAGACACATACGTACAGCGAATTCCAAACACCAACACTTCCCTTCGCTTGGTATTTCTGATACCACCGACACTGGAGGACGCAGTGTGCAACAACCGCTTTACAGCAACACTCACCTCATTTTTGCAATGTTTTCTCCCCCCCTACCTCACCTCCCCCTCCCCTTCCTCACCCTTTAACCATCCCCTCTCCTCATGTGTCCCTCCTCTCCCTCAGGACAGAGTGCTTTTCTACAGCGGCAGAGTAGCTGTGGCTGTCAGCTGGCTTTTTGGCATGCAGCCTCCCTAAACCCCTGACACACACACACGCACACGCACACACATACACACACACACACACAAAACACTTTCCTGTGACACTAGCTCACATACACATACACACATGCTGGTCACACACACACACACACGACACAATTTGAAGCCACATCTGTTCATATGGAGTAGGGTTTTCATTTACATCTGGACTGGGTCATTCCCAGCGTGTGTGTGTGTGTGTGTGTGTGTGTGTGCGTGTGTGCGTGTGTGGGGACATGTAGGGAGTAAGCTGATGGGGCTGACTCTCATCATTCAGCAACTCTTTTCAGTCATCTTCTCATATTTTGCGTACGTGTGACGGGTTGACTTTCAATGAGCAGGAATTTACCTCTGACCTTTTTATTTTTAATTTTGTGTGTGCGTAAGAACATGGAAATCGAAGGAATTAAAGTGGAGGGACTGAACGGGATCATTTTCGGAGCCAATTCTTGATCTTGGGGATTTTTCTCCTTTTTTTTCTCAACCGAGGAGGACGATTCCTCTGAACCAATAAGAACAGCGGTATCAAAAGTGATTTTTTTTTATGTAACCGAGCAAGTTTCTATTGCTTTTTTCAATCCATACGGTAACAACACAGTTTATCTGTGCGCGTACGCGTGGATCTTCGTGTTCGTTTACGACGTGCGAGTGTTTTTTTTTGAGAGGGAGAAAGAGGTAGAGCGGTGACGTCATGGCCCACGCCGCGGCCCACCTGAAGAAAGCCCGCGAGCTCGAGGCCAACCCCGAGTACAGAGCGCTGCAGAAAGCCCGGGAGAGGAGGAGACGGCACCGAGAGAAAGCCGAGCGAAGGCGCCAGGTAAAAAAAAAAAAAAAAACGCCATTTTTGATTTAAACCGCAACTGGCCTTGTGGGTTTTAAGATTATAGCGTTGATGGTCAGGCATTGTGTGTGGGAGGGGGGGGGGAGTCGTGGGGTCGTGGGGGTTGCACAGATGTGGTCGACCGTCCATGTGTGCTGTCCTCCCCCGATGGTTTAACGTTCAGTGTGAGGGAGATGGACGATGATGGACGATGATGGAGAGGACGACAGATGTGAGAAAAGGCTGAAACTCAGAGGGAGGTCACGTGGAGCGACCTTTTGGGGGGAATATGTTTGAGAGGATGTTAGGTATAAAACACAAGGTCATGGAGAAAAGAAAAGCAGGGGACACGGTGGAGAAATCACAAGCCTGTTACTCAATCACTAGACCTCGCCGGGTGCAGTTTGATGCTCAAAGTCATGGTTGAAAACTGATTTTTGGGGGCAAACTTTCACTCTTAACGTTGTTTTGACTCTTTAACGGAGCGTCGCGTGAAGCGATCCGACGTACAATTTGGACTGACGCCCCGCCGACCGATCAGGGAAGCGATGATCGCCGGTGAACGCGATGTCTAATCTTCTCAAAAACCTTTGCGAGTCGTTGGTAAAAGTCTTTAGAGAGGAGGCGACCTCTGGAGAGATCAAGTGTCTTAAGTTTCAGTGAAAGACGCTGCCATGCACTGCGACCCTGCGTTCAACAAAACCACTTGCCCCCAATCCAATTAACACTGTGTGTGTGTGTGTGTGTGTCTGTGTGTGTCTGTGTGTGTGTGCTTGAATGTCATCATGCAGGCCATGAATTAAATCGCAGTTGCCGATGAGATATTTAGGATACTGAGTCGGACACTGCATAGTTTATAATCCAGTGGCCGGTCAAATCCTCTACAGATACAGAGATTACAGCTGTTTCTCAATCAACCCACTCTCATGCGAGTGTGTGTGTGTATGTGTGTGTCTGTGTGCGTTATCTTGGTAGGAGCGACCAACGAGACGCAGAAAGCAGACATGAAAGTGACGAAATAGCAAAAATACGGATTTACAAAAAAACATATTTGTCTGTGACAAATATGTTTTGTCTGTGAGACTATAAATATGTGATGATTGGGATTATATTGGGATTATAATGTCTTACAAAATCAGACCGGTTTCTGCACGTTTGCACAGCAGACAATTGTTTGACATTCTCCGAATGACGAACAATGTTTTCAGAGGTGCCGTGTAAGGTGATCGGGGTGCTGTGTGTTTCGAGCTGACCCTTCGGCGTTCCTGGAGAGCAACCACACACACACACACACACACACACACACACACACACCATGCGGCCTCCAGCCCCGGCTCCAACCCAGCTGTCGTGCGCCACAACCCTGGGTAGCAGAGGGGTTGCGGTCTCCACTGCCGGAGCGAGGGGTCTTGGGAAGGTAAAAATAGTCGGAGGCCTTAATCGAGGAATCCAAGACTGAGGAGTCTCTTCTGCCGCATGGCAGAGGGTTAAAGAGGAGCGGTCGTAGGGGAACGCACGGAGAAGCGTAATGGGTTGTGAGATTGATTGATGCGGCCGTCCGTCAGGGGGAAGTGGGCCGGGAAGGCTTTTTCTCCTCGAGGACGCAGAGGGAGAAACTAAGAGGACTGGACCGTAAGACACCGGGAGGCGAGGAGCCGAGGGAAGGCCGCAGGTTTTTAAGGTATCGCTGGGGAGTTGTCGGCCGATTCGGATGGTAACAATGGGCAACGCGGCGACATGTCAGGCCTGTGGATCGGATAAAACTTTAAGGACCGCTGAGAGCAACATCGATCTAAAGCGCCGCACTGACGAGGGCGATGATGGTGATGATGGTGATGATGATTCGCTGGTAAGAGGTGGTGAGTCTTCAGTGACATTGGGCGGGGGGTGTTTAACCCGTTTCTAGACCTCTAATCCTCTGTGTTTAAGTCATTGTAGAAACGCCAAATTGAATCCAATACTTGTGTTTATTGTTTGTATTTGTTCAGCAAAGTCTTGGGGACAAAATGTATATCTGCAAAAAAAAAAGCACTTTTAATATCCAGCATGATATGAGCCAGATTCCCCAGAAATGCCTCGTAGAGCGGTCAATAAGACACCTTTTTGTAAAGATTAGGACCTAAACAATCAGAATCTGCAATAAAAAATACTATAAAACAAAACCTTGGCCCGTTAGGAAGGAGTTTCAGTCAAAAAACTATGTCGGTTGGTTGGAAAATGGAGAAATATTACTTATTTTATGCCAAAAGATTG
This sequence comes from Clinocottus analis, assembly GCF_023055335.1. Classification (NCBI taxonomy): domain Eukaryota; kingdom Metazoa; phylum Chordata; class Actinopteri; order Perciformes; family Cottidae; genus Clinocottus; species Clinocottus analis. The sequence goes on along the minus strand of NW_027175998.1, from coordinate 3,334,291 downwards.
TCTGAATGGGGCATGCTGGGACTTAAAATTGGCGCGGGGGGATTTTCGTGCTTGGTTTCCAAAAGGTTAAGGAAGCATGTAGTATTAATCCCTCTGCTGCTGCTGCTGGTGTGTGTGTGTGTGTGTGTGTGTGTGTGTGTGTGTGTGTGTGTGTGTGTGTGTGTGTGTGTGCGTGTGTTTGACCCTCGATCCTGGCAAAGGGGCGGGGCTTCAGCCCAGACATGTGATGAGGAGTTTGATTGTGCTGCCTGTCAGCAGTTAACACCCATCGTGATTGAGTGACACGTCGGCGTCTTAACGCCACTAAAAAGTGATTAAAACCTTTTCAAGCTCTTTTAAATCCAGACAGCGAGCGATGCGTTGCAACAGCAGAGTTGCAACAGCAGAGTCACGGTGTGCAGCACAATATCGATCCATACACTTTAGTCCAGTATCATCTTTGTAATTGTTCATTATTAGTTGGTATTGATCAAGCAACAGAATAATAATATGTCATATTATATATAATATGTTTTCTTTCTTTATTTGATAGTAATTCAAATTTGGTGTGCATTTTTTATGACATATTTTTGACAAATAATTGCTAAATCTAAAAAAAATCATTCCCACTTCATATGATAACAAACCTATTTAATTTATAACCCTTAGTGTTTCAGCAGTCTTATAGTATTGAATGAAATTTGTTTACTTTCATTTTATAATTTCTATCCATCATTTTTTAACCCTTACTTCAACCGTAACATTTATTTTTTATATTAAATATATTTTAAGGATATTTCTAATAATTGTGTGTTTTTCTTTCGTATCACTCAGATGTGACTAAACTGCCGTTGAGTTCAAACTTAAAGTTATGTTGGTACACACACACACGCACGCACACACACACACGCACACACACACACACACACACACGCACACACACACACACACGCAGCGAAACTGTTTGTGTGTGTGTGTGTGTGTGTGTGTGTTTTGCAGCTGCTTGTGCAGCCTACGTGTGGCAGTTAAATTTAGAATAGCTTACTCAGACAAAGTTATGATACAAGCAGGAAGTCTTGCTTCCATAAATCCCAAAACACTCTCTGAAGATATCGATGTCATTTACAACAAAACTAAATATCTTCTATTAATATTCACTTTCAAATAATGAAATTAAAGTGTTTCTATACATGGATTGGAAATCTTGACACGGTCTGTCTAAATTGTAATGTTTTTTATTTAGTTTGTGTCGGTGTTGAGTTAAAAAAAAAGTTAGTTTTCATATAAGATTACAGTCTGACCTCACTGTGACCTTCATACATCAAACTAAATGAAACTAAAGCATTAAAACTTGTGCGTTCCTGTTCCTCATCGCACCCTGTTGCCTGTGTTGCAGTCTGACAGTAACACCAGCTTCCTGCGGGCCGCCAGAGCGGGAAACATCGACAAGGTCCTCGACTTCCTGAAGAATGGAGTCGACATCAGCACCTGTAACCAGGTAAGGGAACTTTGAGGCCGCTTCTGGTACCTTTTTTCCCCACCGTCGCTCACACTATTGTGCAACAGAACTCATTGGGGAACAATCTCGGGTCAAAAGGTCACGGAGGATTGAGTCTTAAGCCCCTTTGACTTCACCCGTTGAAAACTGTGGAACCAATTTTGTCTCCAAACCTTCTTTTCCCTGTGTTTGAGTCGTCGTAGGAACCCCAAAATGGTTCCAATACTTGTGTTTATTGTATGTATTTGTTCAGCAAAGTCTTGGGGGAAAATGGATATCTGCAAAAAAAATCACTTTTAAAAGATATTTTGATCGTAACTATGAACATCCAGCATGATATGAGCCAGATTCCTCAAAAATGCCTCCTGGAGCGTCAATAAGACACCCTTTAGGAAAAATTAGGACCTAAAGAATCAGAATCTGCAACAAAAATCACAGTAAAACAAAACCTTGGCCTGTTAGGAAGGAGTTTCAGTCCAAAAACTGTGTCCTTCGATTCAGAAATGGAAAAATATGACGTATTTTATGCCAAAAGATTGTCTGAATGGGGCATGCTGGGACTTAAAATTGGCGAGGGAAGATTTTACCACAGTTTCCAAAAGGTTAAGGACTTGTCCGAGTCTTGAAGTTTTTTTCCCATAATTCGGCGGGAAAATAAAGAATTTCACTAAAGTTAGCTTTTTTTACTGTATTGCTAGTAACGTACAAAAATGTAGAAAATGGCGGCAAAAAAAGGAAACAAAGCCATTTCAAAGTCAACGGGAAACACTTCTGCTTTGACTCTAAAAGCTGTCGATACATTTTGAATGAGAAGCTAAATGGTTCCTTCCTTCCGGACGGAGCTAGCTAAAGCCGGCGCCGCCGAGCTGTCAGAACCAGTCAGAACCCAAACCCTCGCTCTGCTGTGTCACGGTCATGCGACCGAGCCCGGTCAGGGCATCCCTAAAAACCTGCCAGGCCGCCGCCCACTCAAGATCATAGCAACCCTGTGCATCTACAATCCCTCAACCCCCTCTTTCCTCTCACCACACCCTCTCTCAGAGTCCACTAGCCTCTGACAGCTGCTCTTGCCCCTCCCTCACCCAGATTCCTCGGAAGAGTGGGGGATTTTAGAGGGTGCAAAATACTTTCCCCCTCGATCCCCGCCCCCCTGTCCATGTCACTGTGATTTACACGGTAGTCACAAGGTATAGCTTAAAGGAGCACGGGGATAGTGCCTACGTGAGTCTCCTCTTGTTTTGTCTCATTGCCATTGGCCCGATATCATGCTCAGCTTAATAGCAACCATTTATACACTGGGCTGTAATTGGTTGTCAGACAGGAAGTGTGCAACTGCCCACCCGTTTGTTGTCATGGGCACCAGGGGTTTTGTTTTGTGTACCGAGAGGGAAGCCTGAATGTTCAGGGCTGTGATTCTACACAGACACACACACACACACACACACACACACTACCTCCCTGCAACAGGAGAGCCCTGCCCTTCATGGTATCTGTCAGATGATCACATTCAAGCCCTTTTCAAGTGGCCAAAAATGCGAGTGACATTTTTATATTTATCCCAGTGATGCTCTCACTTTGTGCGTCTGTGTGTGTGTGTGTGTGTCTGTGTGTGTGTGTGTGAGTGTTTCAGAGAGAGAGAGAGAGAGACCAATACACTGTGATACAGTAGACTTAAATGTACGGGGGGGATAAATACCACTCGGCTCATTTAACCGTCGCTCAATTTCCTCGATTAACTTGTCACTGGGCTCTCACTTAATCGGCGTTAAATTCCGAAATTAAAGGCAGACACACTCCCCGAAACAAGTTCCCTTGTTTCACACCAATGTAAACGACTGTGTGTTTCTTACGACACATGCACGAGCTCAGGCCGTGCACGGCTTCTTTCAAGACCAGTCCTTGTATTCCTCATGCCGCCATGTTTGACAGTTTGTTCGAACCCTTTTTGTGTGTCTGTGTTGCGTTCATGCCGATGGCGGCAGGTGCCCCCCCGCCCCACTCCCACCTGATTTGATGCCATTTGAACCTCAATGGTATTTCAAGGAGATATCAATTCCCACAACCACCAGAGTGATCGTAGGACGCCCAGTTGATGAGTCAAAAGTCTCACGTTACCGGCGATTAGCAGCAACATCTCTCTTAAGGAAAACGAGTGGATCAAAAATCACGGCAGTGGAAAAGCACTTCACGCAATTACAGAGCCATTATCTGTGATAGCTCTGTCGGCGTTGCAGAGGATGGAGTCGGAGCGCCCGACGGGAGCGCCGGCAGACATGAAATGATATCAATCTAAGACGTAACTGGAAGTAACAATCAACTAATCTGCGGTGACTTTAAATGAAGGTCTGCTGAGTACAAATTGGAGTTTTGTCAGTCAGCTGTTTCAACGTATCACCGCAGTGGTACCACTCAATTATAAAAGGATATTGAATCAATAGTTTGCGATATCTGAGCTGTTTGGTAGTGCATGTATGAAGTGGTGTCCAGATGTCCAGCGGGCAAAAAAGGAACACAAATAAATTTTCTATGCAGATGATATTTTTCGACCCCGAAACTACATTAACACAGATTGTTTTCTCTTTGATCGGTTCCTTTTTACTTATATGAGGAGATACAATTCGAAATCCGAAGCTAGTTCTTGATCTGAATGAGGTCCCCAGAGTATTTGTAATAACTGGCATTTTAACTAGTTTCCATCTGGATTGTTTTTTTGGTCGTCTTGATCATCACAGTATTAGACACTATTAAACGTACTCCCTCCTACACCATGACATTTAAAATATTCTCCTTCACCAGTCAAAATTGGGTCTGTCTTTGATAGTAGAGATATAAACCTTTCAGATAATGGAAGTGCCCAGATCAATCATCAATACAGATCCAGATCAATACACGCGCTCCCTCTAGCTTTCACTCGTCTCCTTGATGGATTTAACAGCCATACAGGCGGCCGTAGAGGAGGAGGTCTGGGATCCTCTCACTCACTCAGTTATCTACGTTAAATGTATCAGAGACCTGAGCTCTTGGGTAGAAGGAGTTGTTCTCAATGCAAGCTTGACATACTCAGACAGGAAGAGCTTTACCTTATGGGATATAGGTTTACTGTGGCTTTTGAATAGCTGGTGTCTAAATATAACATATCCATCAATAAGCTCACATGGGGTGTGGGAGCCTGAAGGAAAGCGGTACCGTCATGGGACTCCATAGACACGCACACGCTCCTCATTTCATTTAGAATAATGAGTAGGAATTACTGGACTCCACCAAAAAATGGCCAGGTTGGAGCTTTGGAAGGATGAAAGCTGGTGGAAACACTGGTTGCTATATGAATGCAAAATGGTACACAGCTATTGCCAGACATATATAATATATATATATATATATATATATATATATATATATATATATATATATATATATGTATAACAGCATGAAAAGGGTCTATAGAGGGTTCGGCTGTAAATTATGCAAATTGGGGTCTCTTAGGAAAGGAGAGATGTTTGACGTTTAATCATGAAACATATCCCCCACCCCAAAATGCAGAGCAGCAGAAGTAATGTCACCCAGAAATCTTGAGTGCTGCGATGTGTCCGATGCTAACTGAAGAGTCGGATCCTGCAGAGCAGCAGCAGCAGCGGGGTGACGAGGCCAAGGGCCGGAGCCTGGCGCCGAGGGCCGAGGGCCGAGGGCCGAGGGCCGAGGGCGAAGGGCCGTCCAAGTTAGTGAAAGGGAAGCAGAGAAAGAGATACTCTTCTTGAGAGTGAGCGTATTAAGATAAATAAAACACCTTCTTGAGAGATAGCTGAAGTTCACGCTTTTTTTTCTTCCCACCTTTTTTTGTTCCTGCCTTTTTTTGTTCCCGCCTTTTTTTGTTCCCGCCTTTTTTTGTACCCGCCTTTTTTCCTCCCCCGCCTCTTTTTCTTCCCGCCTTTTTTTCCCCGGGCCTTTGTGAGCACACAAAACGTCCCATTGTGGCGTGCGAGTTCTCATCCCATACCGTTTAGTTTTCCATGGCCCTCACAATGAAAGACTTCCTCCTCTAATCTATTCAAATGCTAATCCTCGATGAGTGATATTACTCTTTTAATCTGCACGCATTTACATTATTCTCTCCCTCCCCACATTCATCCCCTTTGACATTGTGGCCTATAAAACAACACCAAATGTACGTGAGCATTTATTACCACGTGTGATTATAACTGAGGTCATAGGTCAAAGGGACGTGAACGTTAATCTGAGTTGGATGGGGCTCAGCGGCGTCCCTCCTGCCAGGAAGCGCCGCAAACTGCCAGGGATCACCGCGGCGTCGGGCTGGACGTCCATTAGCTAAATGAAGCTTTCGCCTGCAGCTCAACGGGGTAGGAGATTTGGACCAGCTCGTTGTTGGTTTTGCTCGTCTCTTCCTGGAGCGCGTAACGGCGGAGACGTGATTGAGGCTCGAGGATAAGATGTCATGCTTGAGAGTCCAGCATGTCGGGAGTGAAAGCTGAAACGCAGCTTTTTTCTCTCGCAATGTTCAAACCTGCAGCAAAGAGCTTCTAGTCTCACGTTGAGAGGTAGTTTCATCCCTCACCCGTTGATTTACGATCCTCTGGAGCGAGGGCATTAGAAGCGTTGGCATTGTGACCTCACAAACCCCATGAATGTTTCTCCATGGGAGAGAACGGAGAGAGCATCTCCAGCTCGGTGCGACCACGCCTTTCTCAAGCAGATATGTCAACAATTTACGGGTTAAAGAAGTTCAAATGTGAGGATAACAATGATATTCTAATTTGAGGATTTGCTGTCTCTGCCTCTGTTTTATGCTGTCATATAAATTACAAGAGCAATTGTAAATTGTGACTTAATGATACACTTAATTTTTGGAAAAACAAACTGAAAACGGATGGATTGATAATACAAATTGGCTGTAATTGTGTCTGTATCTGTGTACAAATATATATATATATATATATATATATATATATATATATATATATATATATATGTATGTATATATATACATATATATGTATATATAGGAAATGTATACACATAAATATATATATATATATATATATTTATACATTTCTTGCGGTATAATATATATATATATATATATATATATATATATATATATATATATATATATATATATATATATGTATTTTTTTTTTTTTTTGCTCTATGATTTCATTTAAAACTTTCTTGTTCATTTTGCACTAAAGTTATTAATTGAATGAGAAATGTAACCAACACAGACAGGAGTAACAAAATAAATGTAATACATTTAAGCATAATAATATTTATTATTTATTTTTATTAAATTACCAGAAAACATGCTGTTTATGTTATGTCTTCAACTTTCTGCATTAAGGCATGTGTGACGGCGCTCTCCTGCTTACCCTTTCAAAGACCCACTTGACCATACTTTGGCCTCTGAAGAATGCCCACTCTTTTTGAAAGGTTGACATTTTGAGCAGCTTCTAAATGTGATCCGTGTCTGTGTGTATGTGTGTTGTGTTGTACATCGCCTCTGTGACTGTGCAGAAACACGACACCCCTTTTGGCTGTTTGGCATTTGGCAACTGAGAGTAGGGGGGGAGCCAGAGGGGAGGGGGGAGGGGTGAGGGAGGAAGGGGGTGTGTGTTAACTTATTTGTGTGCGTGCATGCGTGTTGCACGTGCACGCGGGAGGGAAGGAGGCAATGATAGAGGTGTAAGCAACATAACGGCTCCTCGTCTACATCAGTGCCAGCAGAGCGTTCAGAGCCAGGAGGCACACGCCGTCTCTGTAACCCATCTGATAGAGTCCGCTAGGGGGGGAGGCGACGCCAGACTGACCCGGGAGCTTGGATCTAAACCCAGGAGAGTGGGGTTGGGAGGAGGAGGGCGTGAGGTGATAGGGGACGGAGGAAGAGGGATGGTTGGAGCTCCATCACTTCTAAATCCAGCTCAAAGCGCCATTTTTAAAAGGTGATCGGAAAAGAAGCAAAGAAAGACTTTGGAAGTGAGCTGACGCGAAAGAAAAGAAGACGGAAAGACAGCAGGAAACCTGAACTAAGATAGAAGATTTTAGAGCGGCGGGATGGACGAAGACGAGGATGAGGTGAATCCTCCTTCTGTGTGTGTGTGTGTGTTCATACGTGTCCGTCTCAGAGAAAATGTGTTTCTGCATGCGTCTGCGTCGGTCCTGAAGGATCGGAGAGGCCTTTTATTGCACATTTTCTCGACTGATCCTACCTATAGAGTACTGCTCTCTTGTCCATGCTTCCTTGGGAAAAACACCTGTCTGCCCAAGTGGCTACCGCAGGCTGGTCCGTCTGGGTGTGAATGTTTAATTCAGGACCTGATGGGCAGGTGGCGCCCTGCGTGGTAGCCTCTGCTGTGCGAAGGATGAAATGTTCTATGAAAAGAACTTTAAGGTGGCCGGAAAAGTTAAGTCCATTTATCATTTTAAGTGGCTGGACGGTGACTCTTTTCAAAGCATTTTTAGAAAAAGCATCTTTTCTCTTGTTTTCCTGCAAATCACGGCCCTTTTCTCAACATGGAGTATTTATCGACATGTTGCTTTTTCGGGTGCATATTTCCCACACAATCCTTGTGTTGTTCCCACTGCATGTAAATTGTTCCTGATGTGATGTGACTACACGGTGCCATCTGTTAAACGCAGTGGTATTCCACACCTTCCGAGACTTCCACAGCTTTACGCCACGGCGGGCTCCTCAGACGTGTGCCACTTGAGGCCTCGTTTGGTTCCTGGAAAAAGCCTGACTCTGGCGTTGCCCTCCTTGCTTTCTTCTCCACCAGAACGGCCTGAACGCGCTGCATCTGGCGGCGAAGGAGGGACACATGGACTTAGTGGAGGAGCTGTTGGAGCGAGGAGCGCCCGTCAACTCTCCCACCAAGGTATGGGGGGGGAGGAATGTGGGCAAACACATGAAAAGAAAGAAAGGAGGACGGGATGATAGTGATAGCTGGGTGTCAGATGGAGGAGATAGGGATTGATGGACGGGAGGCAGTGTGCGTGAATGTACGTAATATAAGGCGGCGCCAGTTCTACATAAATCAACGCCTCTCTCTCGAGCCGTGAAACTTGATTCTCGAGGGGCGGCGGTGGGCCTGAGGGGGGATTTAAAGAAGGGGTGAAGTTACGTCGCATTTTTAATGTACGCATTTCGACTCAGTTTCGTCAAAGTCACCGCGCGTCCTCTTGAGTTGGACGTTGCGCCTTTACTGGGGAAGGACGCGGCGGGATGACAGCGAGTGTGAGTGTTAAGCTGCTCGGCGGATGTCTAATGCGTCCGGATTAACAACGAGCAACAGTAAAAGAATCTTGACGCCCCGCTTTCTGCCCGTGTCCTTGGATTGACATGAATGTGGCCTTCGGTTTTAAGTCTTCAAAATACAAACGGATGCATTCTCTATTAGCGAATGTGTATTAGATGCTTGAGCAGCTCCCAGGCCTTTAAACCCACACGGGATGCTCAATCACCCTGCTCTCTCTCTTTCTCTCCCTATCTCTCTCCAGAAAGGAAACACCGCCCTCCACATCGCCGCATTGGCCGGACAAAAAGAAGTAGTCCAACTACTGGTGAAGAGAGGAGGCGACGTCAACTCTCAGTCACAGGTGAGAAGCGTCGCTTACGCAAAAATGGGCATCGCACCAACCGAACCCCCGCAGCATACGATGGTGCGTTATACCATGGTGCGAGTACGGTCTTTGGGTGTGTTTTTTTCCCCCACAGAATGGCTTCACGCCGCTCTACATGGCCGCCCAGGAGAATCACCTGGAGGTGGTGCGATACATGTTGGAAAATGACGGGAACCAGAGCATTGCAACGGAGGTACGGACGTCCATGTTTTTCCTTTGTCTGTCCTACGCTTTTTCTCTAAATTGATTGTACTCTAAATGTTTGTCGTACTCCGCTTGCCCCAGGACGGCTTCACCCCGCTGGCCATCGCCCTCCAGCAGGGCCACAACTCGGTGGTGTCGCTGCTGCTGGAGCACGACACCAAGGGGAAAGTCCGCCTGCCGGCGCTGCACATCGCCGCCCGCAAAGACGACACCAAGTCGGCGGCGCTGCTGCTCCAGAACGACCACAACGCCGACGTCCAGTCGAAGGTGAGGGGGGGAGCTCGCGGAGGGGGAGGGGTTTGGGAGAAGTGGTAGAGGCGGAGTCCCACGATGGGATGGACGGGGGGGAGAGAGTGCAATTACAACACACGGAGGGGGGAGGGGGGGGGGGGGGGAAACAGGAAGTGTGTGATGACGCATCGGGCTTGAGTGTGTGTTTTTTCTCGTCGTTTGATTCATTTGATCGATTACAATTTGTTCTGCCTGTCGTTTAGAAACGCGCCAGCGCCTCTCTCAGAGGTCTTTGTCGTTTGCCTCCACGTCTTCTTTCTTTTCCGTCTGTGTGACCTTATGAACTCGCCCTGCGTTGGATGTGATTCTTGTGATTAACTCCTTTCCCTAACAACCCTACATCCTCCTCTCCACCTCCCTGCCCCCCCCTCCCCCCTCCCCCTCTCTCTCTCTCTCTATGCGTCCGAACCAGATGATGGTCAATAGAACCACGGAGGTATACAGACTCTATCACCTTCTTCATATTTAATTCCCTCCTTTTGTTACGTTTCCCGACCATCTTTCAGCTCCTTTGTCCTGATCGTTCCCTCGTTTAACTCCCCCCCCCCTCCCCTCTCCTCACCTGCATGACACAATTATGTCCCATTTTTAATACGAATGCATGACGATGCTGTACACACACACACTCCTGCATGGCTGACAGCGAAAGACATCGTGTTGCTCTAACAGATCCTCAGAAAATGTTAGTTTACTGCATTTAAATGATCTTATCTCTGAATCTTATGTTTTTAAAATGTATGAGCGTTAGAGACCAGAAGGATCACGTTTCACTTTTTTCATTCACTGCTTTTTCTGTGCATAACCTGCAGCATGTGAACCTGGCAGCACATTGTTTTTCCTCTCTGAAACACGTTGTTGATCTTTAAGTTAACTCTGTTTCTTAATTAAATTGCACCGTGTCTATCAGACTGGGAAGGTAAGGAGTGAACCCACTTAACTGTGTATTTAGATATTTAGTTTCTATATATGGCTCATCTATATATGTCCATTTGTCCGTCCAAGCAGATACACGTAGCGTGCAGTTGCTTTGTGTATTTTTTCTTTTTGGTATTTCAAAAATCAAAAGAGCTTTGTTTTTATTTCGCCACTTGTTTTGGGTGTTTTTCATAGCGAGCACGGCAGGATTGCAGTTGTGTTGTTGCATGCGTGCATGCATTATGCATGGCCTGTGCTATTTTGGGGCGATATGCTAATTATTTTATGCTCCTTTTTATACCAAATGTGTGTCGTTTCCTTTTTTTTTTCCCGGCATGAGGCCTCAGTAGCGGCAGGTTTTCTTTCTGGTAAAACCGCCACAGAAAAAAACTTCCGATCTGTCTTTCTTGCGTTCTTTTCTTCGTTCTGTCTTTTCATGTCATTCCATCTTACGTTGCTCTTCTTTTGCAACTCGTACTTTTTTTTTTCCTCACCTGCTGAAAAAAAAACAACCTATCTTGCATTTTCTTCCTTTTTGTTGTTGTCCTGTTTCCCTCTCTCTCTCTCTCTCTCTCTCTCTCTCTCTCTCTCTCTCTCTCTCTCTCTCTCTCTCTCCCTCCATCTCTCTTTGTCCGCCTCAATCAGAGCGGCTTCACCCCTCTGCACATCGCGGCTCACTACGGCAACGTGAACGTCTCCACCCTGCTGCTGAACAGAGGAGCCGCTGTGGACTTCATGGCCAGGGTATCGCCCTCCATTTGAACAAATCCAGACATTTCCCCCGCTGCTGTCTATTAAAGACTTAACGTTCGTGTTTCCACCTGAAGGCGTGCAGAGAACAGTGTTCAACATGTCGTCACCTTCCTAAAATAATGGCCCGAGTCATTTTTTTCAGGTTTTTCAGAAAACACCAAAAAACTTGACTAAATGTAAGAGTGGTGCACAACAGGTATACTGTAATACCGGTTACATTATGTTATGTTGACTAATGTTATGTTCCAGTGAGATTTTCATTGACCAAAATGCGAGCAAAAATGCTAACTAATTTGCTAGCTTAAATGCTAGGCTTAAAACGCCATCTTGAAAAGCTTGTAGATTGGCCTAAGTCACATTGTCTACTGACTTAGGCAAAATAAAAGGGCCTAAGTCACACTCTTGACATAGACCTTATACTATGAGGGGTAGAATCACATAATCTGTTCAACTGAGGATGTAGACGATTTTACCAGAGGTGGCCAGTATCACAAGGAGATGATTTAGGAAGGTGACGATATTGAACTTTCCCTTTTAATCGCAGCCTTTATTGGCAGAATTTCTACCTTTCTAGCCTGTCGAATTCTTGAGCTTGGTTCATGAAGTTAGCTTCAGAAGCAAAGAAACAATTATTCAGACGGAGTAAGACTTTCTCTGTGATGTGGGACTGCAATGGGATTTAAATATTCTTGCTGTGCATGAGTATAAATATTTGTGGTATCGTTTCGTTCTCGTAACGTTCCTTTTTTTCGCCCCGTCAGAATGGGATAACGCCGCTCCATGTGGCCTCCAAGAGAGGCAACGCCAACATGGTGGCCCTGCTCTTGGACCGAGGGGGCCAGATAGATGCTAAAACCAGGGTGAGACTCTTATTTACAGCCAGGACTTGAGCTCTTATAACCTCCAGCTAATGACTGCTTAAAGCGACAGCTCACCCTAAATCAGACATACATGTTTCCCCTCATACCTGGAATATTTATCAGTCTAGATTACGGTGTGAATTGCCTGTGGTTGATGAAATAAACTGCTCACAACTGTTCACAATTTTTTGAGGTAACCAGTAGGGGTGGGGGAAAAAATCGATACAGCGATATTTTGCGTGGCGATAATGTATCGATACACGGAAGCCGAGTATCGATCTTTTATCTTATCAATTCTAAACTTTTTGGTCCTGGAATAATAAAATCAATTCATTTGTTGTTGAGAAAGTTTTCCTTTCGATACAATTTGCGGTTGAAAAAAAAGGTAATACATCGCAATACTCAACGTATCACAGTATCGTGATAATATCGTGTCGTGGGACCTCTGGTGATTCTCACCCCTCGTAACCGGGTCGTGATTTCTGTATTTTCGGCCTCAAGCCGACTGCCAGATAGTCCCGTTACATATCTTTATACCAGATGCCTCCAAAACCGACAACTCACACCAAATTATCTACGTCGATAAATAGATCTACAGATAAGAGCGAAGATATGTATAGTTGTGATTACAGGGTGAACTGTCTCTTTAATATAATCCACCAACCGTTTTGTCAATTGTTTTTTTTTCTTCCTTTCTTTAGTCAAAACAGACACCTTTTATTAATTTTGACCCTTTGTGTATAATAACGCGCGTGTGATTGTCCTGCAGGACGGGCTGACCCCCCTGCACTGTGCAGCCAGAAGCGGCCACGACCCAGCACTGGAGATCCTGCTGGAGAGAGGAGCTCCCATCTTAGCCAGAACCAAGGTAGCGTAATATGCACATTGCTGGATCAGCGCGCCCCACAATTATTCCTTCCTCACTGTCACATATTTTTCCCGCGCTTTCGCCTCCTCTTGCTTCCCGCCTCTGCCTCCGTCGCTGGCCGTCCCGACACAGAACGGACTGTCGCCGCTGCACATGTCGGCCCAGGGAGACCACGTGGAGTGCGTGAAGCTCCTGCTGCAGCACAAGGCCCCGGTGGATGACGTCACGCTGGACTACCTCACGGCGCTGCACGTCGCGGCACACTGCGGCCACTACCGGGTCACCAAGCTCCTGCTGGACAAGAAGGCCAATCCCAACATCAGAGCTCTGGTAGGAGGGGTTAACATGCACACTCGCAGCGAGACGACGATTCCCAAAATACCCATCACATCAAATTAAACAAAGGAAAATGGCGCCGTTCTCCTTCGTAGGCCACAAGGCCCAACAGTGAAAAAGAAGTCTGACGGTCGTATTGTGAATTTAGTGATGACTTATTGACAAATATTTTATTAATTCTTCGTGACTTATTATGTAAAATGCTCCTGACAAGCGCCAAAAGACTTGTGAAAATCCAATAAAGGGGGCGATAATACACCAAAACTCCATTTCCTCCTCTGTAAATGCAGTAATTTGATCAGTTTCTCTTCCGCTCTCTCTGCCAGAACGGTTTCACTCCTCTCCACATCGCTTGCAAGAAGAACAGGGTGAAGGTGATGGAGCTGTTGGTCAAATATGGAGCCTCCATTCAGGCCATTACCGAGGTGAGACGCTCAGACCCAACACCTGCAGATACAGAACACTTGAACTGTGTGGAACGTTGCATTTCATCCTCATCTCTCTCTCTCTCTCTCACTCTCTCTCTCTCTCTCTCTCTCTCTCTTTCTCTCTCCAGTCTGGCCTGACGCCCATCCACGTAGCCGCCTTCATGGGCCACCTCAACATCGTTTTGCTTCTGCTGCAGAATGGAGCGTCACCCGACGTCCGTAACATCGTGAGTACACCGACTAGGGGTGGGAATCACCAGAGGTCCCACGATACGATATTATCACAATACTGCGATACATCGAGTATTGCGATGTATTACCTTTTTTTCAACCGCACATTGTCCCCAAAGGAAAACTTTGTCAACGAAAAATAAATTGATTTTATTATTCCGGGACCAAAAAGTTTAAAATTGATAAGATAAAAGATTGATACTCTGCTTCCGTGTATTGATACATTATCGCCACGCAAAATATCACGATACCATGCTGTATCGATTTTTCCCCCCTAATACCAACAGATGGTTTGTTCAGCTCTCTTGCAGTCAGTAGTCATAATTATGGCATGAAGTCAGCAGCATTATTATCAGTATTTCCAGCATCTCGACGCTCACAAATGTCCTGTTCTTTGCGTGCCAGCGGGGTGAGACAGCTCTCCACATGGCAGCGCGAGCGGGTCAGATGGAAGTGGTCCGCTGTCTGCTGAGGAACGGAGCGTTGGTGGACGCCATCGCCAGGGTGAGTTCACCGCTCTCGCCTTCTGTTTATCGCAAACAAGCCACGTTTCATCCGACCGCCACCCACGGCGAGTCGCGTCCGCCCGCCTTCGGCTCTGCCTGCTGTCTTTTCTGAACACGGCTTTGCCGTCTCGACCGCAGGAGGACCAGACGCCCCTCCACATATCGTCCCGTTTGGGGAAAACCGATATTGTCCAGCTGCTGCTGCAGCACATGGCTCACCCGGACGCCGCCACCACCAACGGCTACACTCCCCTCCACATCTCGGCCCGGGAGGGCCAGATGGAGACCGCCGCCGTGCTGCTGGAGGCCGGAGCCTCACACTCGCTGGCCACGAAGGTGGACACACACACACACACACACACACACAAACACAAAACGTGCAACAGATTCAAGATTCTTAAACAGACTCACAAACATTAAACAGTTTAAAACCAACCTCTCCTCCTTTTTTTTCTCCTCCACAGAAAGGATTCACTCCATTACATGTAGCAGCCAAGTATGGAAGCCTGGATGTAGCAAAACTCCTCCTTCAACGCAAAGCTCTCCCCGACGATGCCGGCAAGGTGAACAGAAAACCGGGGTTATATCTACACACATTGTTTGAATAGAGACAAAGTGTGAGGTCAATCCAGGGCGGTTGTGTCTCTGAAATACACTGCATATAGAGTAGGATATAAATGGATGACAAAATCAAACAAAATCATGAAGTTTTCAGTCACTGACTCAAAGCCCCACCTTCCTACAGAATGGCCTGACTCCGCTGCATGTGGCAGCTCATTACGACAACCAAGAAGTCGCTCTGCTGCTGCTGGATAAAGGGGCATCGCCTCATGCCACTGCAAAGGTTAGCACGCCACGCACTCAAGCACTGCATCCTACTTTCAGTCTGAACCCTGTTTCCTCAGCTTACCGCAAGACCTTGTCGGGATTTTGCATTTGCAAGTTGCGATACGGAGAGCGGACGCCAAAACCTGATTCATTCTTGCTCTCTCCTTGTTTCTAGCTGCATCTGTTGATTTTTAAACCCATCCGGAGTCACCTTTTGTCCCTGAACCTAACTTGTTCACCCCCCCTTTTTTTTTCCTCTCTCCAGAACGGATACACCCCTCTCCACATCGCCGCCAAGAAGAACCAGACGAACATCGCGGTGTCGCTGCTGCAGTACGAAGCGGAGACCAACGTCCTGACCAAGCAGGGAGTCAGCCCTCTGCACCTGGCGGCCCAGGAGGGACACGCCGAGATGGCCGGCCTGCTGCTGAGCAAAGGAGCTCACGCCAACACGGCCACCAAGGTCTGTCGGACGCGGATATTTGGACACCCAAAAAAACAAAACAAAAAAGACAGGAATGCAACTTTGAATGCGCTTTGTGTGTTCCAGACCGGGCTGACGCCGCTGCATCTCGCAGCCCAAGAGGACCGAGTCAATGCGGCAGAAGTGCTGGCCAAACATGACGCCAATCTGGATCAGCAAACTAAGGTACAAACACACTAATGATGTGATATCTTGGTGTTATATGCGCTGGCTGTATAAAGGGAGTCCTCCAGCTGTGTTTTGTAGCCAGGTTTGTATGCATTTGATGCAGGGGGGGGGGTTGTGTTTACTGTCTGCTTTTACAGTAACTGTAAGGAAGCTTTAAAGGAATATATAAACTCAGCATGTCTGCCACCTGCTGGCTTCAGGGAAGTGTTGCACCCTTGAAGCGAATTGTCCCGGAACATGTCCTTCTTTGGTTTTGCAACTTTTATTTAACAAATCCCAGTTTAATAACGAGCGTACGTTTTTATCTTCAGCCCGTATACTGCACGCCTCCTTCACTGCTCTCTTAAAGAGACAGCGCTCTTTTTCCAGGAACACAAAGGAGGTGAATTTAGGAAATAACTATTTTTTGTGACCTTTTTTATCGTCTACATCCTCTCCGCTACTTCTTCAGCTGGGATACACCCCTCTGATCGTGGCCTGCCACTATGGAAACGCCAAGATGGTGAACTTCCTGTTGCAGCAAGGCGCCAGCGTCAACTCCAAAACCAAGGTAGGGTTCAAAAGTCGAGCTCCGATGTGCCGGAACGCCGACGGCTTTTGAAGTCCGGTGTCGTTTCAGTGACGCGATCTTTCTCGTTGTGCAGAATGGATACACGCCCCTTCACCAGGCAGCACAACAAGGCAACACGCACATCATCAACATGCTGCTACAACATGGCGCCAAGCCCAACGCTATGACGGTGGTAAGAAGAAAAGCATCTCTCTGATGGAAAGAAAGACTAAAGGAGCAGTCTTTCTGTTCTGTCACATGAACACTATCTCTCTCTGTGTTCCCGTTAGAACGGAAACACTGCGCTGTCCATCGCCAAGCGCCTGGGCTACATCTCTGTAGTGGACACACTGAAAGTCGTCACAGAGGAGATCATCACCACCACGACGGTAAGCTGGCGGCACCTCTGGACTCCACATGTGGAACCAGTAGGTTTTTTGTCCAAATGTTTTTCCAGGGAAAAATAATGAACTGTTCTCTATTTCGGTTGTGTCTCTATCCTCCTCCATCGGCTATGAACGGGGATCAGACGGTGACCGAGAAACACAAGCTCAATGTTCCTGAGACCATGACTGAGATCCTTGATGTTTCGGATGAAGAAGGTGAGTTACTACTGAAAAGCACAAGAAAATAAAACAGAGATTGTCCTTTTTTACAGAGAAAGGGGACTGGCTAACAATTTAAAGGCTAGACCCCCGATCATAAATCTCAAAACTGACCTTGGATGAAACTAGCCACATTGTTCACTCGTCATAGCAGTGCATTGTGGGTGATGTAGCTTTGCAGCCGTGGGTCTTAAAGCTGTATGTTTCATAGCTTTGAGGCTGGAAGACGAGCCGCTATCTGAGATGTCTGTGGAGCTGGAAGGTACCGCAAAATGTCGGCCTGGTGTGTGTGGACTTCACTGCCGTGATTGTCATCACATGAGAACAGTGTGCAGGAATGCATTCGCTACAACCGTGAATTTTGAGAGTTTTGTCGCGCTGTTCTGCATTTTCTACATCAGATTTTGAATACACAGATCTTCCTTGACTCCCACTCTGTTGATTGGGTCGTAATGTAACGGTGGAAACTAACTGCATGATGTGCGTGGGGGTGTGGATATGAACATGAGAGTTGTGATGAGTGTGGATAAATGAGGAATGCACTGGTGTAGTAATGCCAAAGTATCCCGTACACATTGTCAGGTCGAAAGCGTTTGGTTGCATTAAGCTCCGCCCTCTCGTGCTACTTCTTGTTGCAAAGAAAATCAAAGTGGATGGTCGATTGGTTTGTCGACTAACACGTTGAAGATGCATCTGTGAGTCCCACTGCGGCGCTCTAAAGCTTGTCTTTCACGTGTGGTTTATTCTGAGGAGTGACAGGTGGTCTGTTCCAATTTTGGTGAAATCTGAGCCTAGAAGTCCTCACATGATTCAATGAGCCACAGGATTTGATAAAAGAGCCCCCCCCCCTCCCTCCTTCGTCCTCCCCTCCCATGCTTCTCGTCTTCGTTGCCCAGGTGAGGACACCATGACGGGTGATGGAGGAGAGTATCTGAGAGCGGAGGATCTCCGAGAGCTGGGAGACGACTCCCTGCCGGGACACTACCTGGACAGCTTCAGCTACATGAGCCACAACCTGGACAGGTCACGAGCAACACACACACACACACACACACACACACATGCTCACACTTAATAAAATGACAGCACACGTGTAAAAGAGGAATCCGACCTGCTTCTCCGACAGGCCGCAGCACACTCCCATCCACCAGAGCTTCTGCCAGAGAGACGGGGTTCTCATCGAAGACATGCTCACGAGCCACCAGGTCAGAACCGAAGCCGTGTGCGGTTTTGTCGTTTGGTTGGTTTTTAGATGGCGAGAACATTTGAGAACGCTGTGGCTTTTTTTTGGGACCCACAACTGTCCCCGCTCGTCGCTCTGCAGGTGTCGGCGCTGTCAAGAGAACACGATAAGGAATCCTTCCGTCTGAGCTGGGGCGCCGAGCACCTCGATAACGTGGTGCTGTCCTCCAGCCTGCTGCACTCTGGGTACACACACACACACACACACACACACACACACACACATTCACACTGTTTCGAAGTGATTAAGTGACACTAAAGATGTTCATAAATTCTTGAATTGGAGACTCCATTTGTCACTTGCTCTGTTCACGATCAGGAGTGTGTGAGTCACCTCTGAATCATTATTTTTTCACTCCTTCACATCTGTTTTTTCGACACTGTTATACTTTTTTTTTTTTTTTTAATCTTTGCTGCGGTGTCTTTTTCTGTCTCTCTCGTCTGGTTTCTCTCACTTTTACTTATTCTTTATTCTCCTTTTCTCCTTTTTTGTTTGTTTGGTTGCCTCTTCGTGCACTCTCTTGTCTTGGCTGTGTCTGTGATCGTGTGTGTCTGTCTGTGTGTCTGTGTGTGTGTTTGTTGTGTTCTGCTTCTAGCCGTTCCTCTCCGTGCCTAGACCATGACAACAGCAGGTGATACTCTTTATTCTTGCTTTTGGCTACTCTCTCTTTCTTCTCTCCTCCGTGCTCGTGTTTTGGTTCTCCTCATCCTCATCCTACCTGTCCGCATGAATTCATAATGCACTTCACATTTCCAGAGTTCAGGTCGTGTTCACTCGAGATGCTCTAACCCAGTTTTTTGTTTCCTTGATGTGGATTTGACTCCTTAAATCTGGAGCATCGGCGCATACAGAGACCTAATATACTATTAATATTCATCTACTTTATACATTAGCACTATATGTTGAGAATAACGTGGCACAGTGGGGCGTTTAGGACAGCTGGATCTGAATTTAATATAGAATATTTATATATTTTTTAGATTGATTTGATTTTATAGTCAAAAAATTTGATTTTATAGTCAAAAAATCCCCTAAAAAGGTTTTTAGTTTTCTGTCCTCTGTCGCTCAGGCCTCCGAGCCCATTTCAAATCGACTTCTATTTAAAAATGGCTCAGTAATTTCCTGAAACAGTAAGTGTTATTCAAGAGTAAAGCACTGATCTGGTAATTTTACCATCTTTAAGCTTAACCCGTGTTAACCTTTCATACACAGTGACCTTCATTATTACTGAAAAGCACTTGCTTGCCTGTAGATGCCGAATATTTGATACATATTTGCACCTTGAAACACAAGATTATCCAGAAGTAATCTTGTTCGGCGTCCTCCTCTTCGCTTGCCTGGCTTGCAAATCCAATGCAAATGAAACTGGAACGACGATCGAGCTGGAATGACATGTGACCCGCTGCGATGCGCTTCTTGTTGTATCCGAACTGAATGATGTCATGGAGGTAAATCCTTCTCAATGCAATGGCTTCGTCTGCATGGAGGCTCGCGGTCAACAGAAGTATTGCATTTACTAACCACCAAACGTTAAGAGAAAAAAAGAAGAAAAACAATTACTGGATTTCCTGCCGGACCCTTTTTCTTCTCAGCTTCCTGGTCAGCTTCATGGTTGATGCCAGGGGCGGGGCCATGCGCGGTTGCCGTCACAACGGCCTGCGAATCATCGTGCCGCCGAGGAAGTGCTCGGCGCCCACGCGGGTGACGTGCCGGCTGGTGAAGAGGCACCGCCTGGCCTCCATGCCCCCCATGGTGGAGGGGGAGGGGCTGGCGGGTCGCATCATCGAAGTGGGACCCACCGGAGCCCAGTTCCTGGGGTACGTGTGTCTATACCGTGTGTGTGTGTGTGTGTGTGTGTGTCTTGACACTGTTGTGTGGTGTGTTCATACTTTCTTCTTCATTCCCCTCTTTGCTGCGCGATGGATCAGTAAGCTCCACCTCCCCACAGCTCCGCCCCCTCTAAATGAGGGTGAGAGCCTGGTCAGTCGCATCCTGCAGCTGGGTCCTCCAGGAACCAAGTTCCTCGGGTAGGACCACGGTCGGGGGGGCACCCTCACCATCCCAGAAGCGGTTACATACTCACCCATATTTATTTCCACTGTGTCCACCTGAGATTTCTTTTTAAATTTTATTTTGGTTTTCCCGGCAAAATTGTATTTATGAGTGACGTTTTTCCTTTTTCTTTTGCTAGTTCTCTTTTCTTTTGTCCTATAAAAGCTCCCCCAAGCCCGTCGCCCTGTGTTGTTGCTTTATCCCCGTTCTGTTCCTCAATAGTTCCCAAACACCAGTTGGATTCTGCTCCTGATGTAGAATGGATATTTTCTTGTTGTGTTTGATGATTATATTTTCATTTTTAAAGCATGAAGTGCACCTGATGTTTCCAAACTCAAATTTGAATCTTGTGTTTCTTTGTTTCTTCTTCTTTTTTCTTTTTTTTGGCATAAATCAACCCAGACATTTTATCCTCTGATTAAAGTCACCGCCAAACTTTTCCGGTCCAAATTTGTCTTTGATTTATTTCTTTTTTCCTCGTCCCCCATTTGCAGACCCGTGATTGTGGAGATCCCCCATTTTGCCGCCCTGCGGGGAACAGAGAGAGAGCTGGTGATCTTGAGGAGTGAGACAGGGGAGAGCTGGCGGGAACACCACTGTGACTTCACCGAAGAGGAACTGAACCAGATACTTAACGGCATGGACGAAAGTACGGGATCTTATATCTCGACCGGGACGCTAGCCGAGGCTTGTGGATAGCTAGGCGTTGATATCACAATATCACGTTAAGTTACAAGGAAGTAATGAATGAAGGAAAAACAGGGAACGATCGTTACATGTGACACTTCGTGCTCCAAACTAAATCGTCCACCTTAAATATTTCTCCTCTTCACAGAACTGGATTCTCCCGAGGAGCTTGAAAAGAAACGAATATGCCGCATCATCACCCGAGACTTCCCGCAGTATTTCGCGGTGGTGTCGCGGATAAAGCAGGACAGTCATTTGATCGGACCAGAGGGCGGGGTCCTCAGCAGCACTCTGGTGCCCCAGGTCCAGGCTGTCTTCCCCGAGGGGGCCCTCACCAAGAAGATCAGAGTTGGGTTACAGGTACGTGCCGTGCGTATTTCTTGCCGGATGTTCAGAGTTATGCCGGCGATGAAGTCGCGTTGACGCTCGTTCGCACGCCCCCCCCCCCCCCCCAACCAGGCTCAGCCCATTGACGTCGAGGTGGTGAGGAAGATCCTCGGGAACAAAGCCACGTTCAGCTCGATTGTCACACTGGAGCCGAGAAGGAGGAAGTTCCACAAGCCAATCACGATGACGATCCCCATTCCCAAGAGCTCCAACAGCGACGGGACGAGCGGAGTGTACAGCGGGGAGACGCCCACATTGCGTTTGCTTTGCAGTATCACAGGTAATGTACGGAGGGGAACGAACAATGCTCCACATTGCGTTTGTGTTAACAATAAAAAGTGATGAAAGTGAAGAAGCCGGAAAGGTTTTGGGACAAATGATGGGTCTGTGTTTCAGGGGGAACCACTCCCGCCCAGTGGGAGGACATAACCGGCTCCACGCCCCTCACCTTTGTGAACCAATGCGTGTCCTTCACCACTAACGTGTCGGCGAGGTCGGTTCTCACTTCGCTTTTGTAGAAGCTTTAACACTTTTCTTGACGTCGGTGGGTTTTTTTTTACGAATTACGTCCGTGGTATTTCTAGGTTCTGGCTGATCGACTGCAGACAGGTCCAGGAGTCTGTTAGTTTTGGCTCTCAGCTGTACAGGGAGATCATCTGTGTTCCATACATGGCCAAGTTTGTCATCTTCGCCAAGACGCTGGACCCCATCGAGGCCCGCCTGCGCTGCTTCTGCATGACGGACGACAAGATGGACAAGACCCTGGAGCAGCAAGAGAACTTCACGGAGGTCGCCCGGAGCCGAGATGTGGAGGTGGGGAGTGGGAGAAAGGATTTATCTCAAGCAGGGGTTCTCAACTTTTTTTCAGTGATGTCATATCTGTGAAATACTTTTACATTTTTTAACAATAAATAAATTCTCTGGCACACCGACAAGCAAAAAAAGTAACATAATGTCACATTGTAGCATATATGGTAGGTAATTATAGCGCTACCTACTGGCATGGAGGAGTATTTAATTACTAGGCCTGCCACTGTATTGCAGGCTGAGACAACAGCAAACTAAAAAATACTGTTTTGGACCAATTAAGTGAAATTGGATGCACATGTATTTTATTATTATTATTTAATAACAAATTTTAAAGGATTTTTGAATGGTAGATTTGAAATATATATATTTTTAAATCTCACGTCCAGCATGGAGGGCCTTCACGTACCCCCAAGGGTACACGTACCCCCTTTTGAGAACCACTGATATAGAGTACAAAGTAGGATGGAAGCATATTGAGGGAGGAAGTGTACTGGATAGTGAAGAGTGGGTGTCAGGGACACAAATAGAGGTTAGCACAGACACAACACAGCCCACCAACTGGTTCTCATCAATACATTTCACGTCCTTTTTAAAAAAAGTTTGAGATCGAAGGTCCTTGACTCTCCATGTCCACACAGGTGCTGGAGGGAAAACCCATATTCGCCGACTGCTTCGGAAACCTGGTGCCTCTGACCAAGAGCGGCCAGCACCACGTCTTCAGCTTCTTCGCCTTCAAAGAGAACCGACTGGCCCTCTTCATCAAGGTACGACGACGCATTGGAAGAAAATGTCTGAAGTGTCTACTTGTGCATGTGGAAATATCTGTCGTTGATGGAGCGACTCGTTGTTCCATCGATGGACAGATTAGAGACACGGCGCAGGAGCCGTGCGGTCGCTTGTCCTTCACCAAGGAGCCGCGCACGTATCGTACACTCAACCACAACGCCATCTGCAACCTGAACATCACTCTCCCGACTTACTCAAAGGTTAGTTTCAATTCAGCTTGTGTTTAAACAACCAAAGCACATTATGTTTAGTTGCATTGTTTGATTCCTCTCTTTCATTCTTCTCTTCAGGAGTCTGATTCAGAACAAGATGCAGATGATGAGGTGAATACTTGATATCGTACCCCAACAAAGGGAAACATTATGTCATAATTAGGTTGTCGCTAACTATGCTTTTTTAAAATCTTTTTTTCTTTGCAGAGCGAGAGGAGTGACAAGAAATGTAAGCTCAACTCTTGTTTTGCGTCTCAGGTTAACGTGTTAAACATCTTTAGAAGTTTAGTGATTCATTTTCACAAATCTTTCAGAAATGGATCATTTGAGACATTTTGCAATCCATGTTTCGATGGTTGGTGTGTGTGTACTGAGGGTGCCACTATATACATATCTAGTCAAATACGACACAATCAAAATTGCATTCACGTCACTTGACATAAGATCATAACGGTTGTAAAGTATTAGTTTATAAATATTTACACCTGTGTGTGCTAAGAAATGCACTGATTGACATATGTTACTTTCCATTTGGATTAACCCCGCTCTCTTACTTTGCTCTACTAACACTGTATTGTTACTGGAAGCTATGCTATGGCTGATGTACTCTGCATTTCCCTCACTCCTAATCCCACCCATAACATTCTCTATATAACCTCTTTCGTTAAGTCATGAATTTAGGTCAAAATAATATTTTTTTATTCAAATGGGATCAAAATTATTAAGATATTCATGTTCAAATTTCATCTTATCAGGATATCATTTTGTTTTGTAGTAATAATATGCAATATGAAAAGTATTCATTTTGACCACTCATTTCCTCTCATCCCATTCATTTAACATTTCTACCAGTGGCATGCTGGGAAACTGTTGTTCTGTAAAGAGATAATTGAAAAACATAATTTTGTTATTTATTTAAAGTGTGTTGATTTATTGCTGATTTCATTTTTATTATCACTCATTTTGTATGAATTTGGCCTCTATTTTCATTTTCCAACATTCCTTTGAGTTGCTTTCACTCATTCATCGAGTTGCATTATCAATCACATTCACATTTTTACATGATTGTTATTTTAAGTCATTAATACTTCTCTGTAGGTGAATAAAGAGGGCAATAATGTCACACAATACTAGTTCATTATTATAAAACATAAATCACTTATTTGTATGGAAAGACTTTTACTTCCCTTACAAATACTAATTATTTTAAAACTTCAAAACTCACCATCCAGTAACCTGTAACAACGACTATATTGCTTGATATTATTAACTTACTTCACACCTCCTTCTATTAAAAACCTTATTATTTGTTTGTATTCAAAGTGAATTATGCTTTCTATGTTTTAAAACATTAATTTGTAGGCTTCATGTGAGCAACAATCTTGAGAAGTTTTGTTTGTCTGTTATCCTTAATTCCTCTCCCTTTGTTCCATATTTAGATATGTATGTTCTCATCGGTTCTTTTTGTATATTCTCTTAATATGTAGTCAAACAAATTATATTGATATTATTCTTGCCCATATTCTACCTGTTTTGTTACTCCTCCTGGCTTTGCTTATGCTGTTGCTGCTCTTTCCCCCTCCAAACTCCTCTGGATCACTTTGTCATCTTCTTTTTGGTCTTCTTTTCAAGACTTCCTTATCTTCTGCCCTGTCATTCTCCTCCATACTCTGTGAACTGAAGATGGATTATCACATTGTCTTGATCACAGTTTTCTGATGTCTCTCTTTCCCACTTCATTTGTCCCTTATGTTCTTTACCCTTTTTGATTTGGAAACTTTTTTCAATTGAAGATGATGAGTCTGAATCAACTGAGACATTCTCCCTGAGAGCAAACCAACCTCTTGACCCTGCAACTCTTGCGAGCCCGGACCTCCTCTCAGACATGTCCGACATCCGATCCTCCACTGTTTTAACCGCAGAGCAAATGGAGTATGTGTTGTATGAAGAAAGAGCTAGAGCCAGAAGGTTGGACGAAAAAGAGGCTATGGCCATTGTGTTCAAAGACCGGTTGGAAAATGTTGAAGGGAGTCAAAGATGTGGCATTAATGAAAGTAGACAGGTACAAGGACGTGATGCTCCAAAAGAGAAATGGAGTTCACGCACTGAGACTGTTGAAATAAAATATTCCCCTGTGGAAGAACCTGTCTTTCAGGAGGTTTGCATTGAGGGGAAGACTTCAAGTACATCTGCCACACAGGTCAGAGACATGATGGGCATGGTCTCACACCTCAGTATCGACATGGACGAATACCTTGAGCAGAGCCCTGTCGTGACATATGGTTCTCCAGAAGACCACGTCCAAGATAAATTCGAACAGGTTATTGTAAAGCGTGACGGCACACGACGTCCCCCGGATATCAAGAAACCTATCCGAAAGAAACTTAGAGAAAGAGAGCGTTCTGGGTGTAGTAGCTCTGAGGGTGAGCTGGAAAGGATGAGTTCTGAAGAATCTTTAGACGGCGATGTCGTTCTCAAGGAGAGCGCTCTTTTACCCACCACAGTTATGGATCCTCCAGCTTCTCCTTCGGTGGTTGAAACACCTATAGGATCAATAAAGGAAAGACTTAAAGCTTTAGAGAACAAAGTTGAGGAGGAGGTGGAGGGGATGAACAAAGATACTCAGGTAAAACATTCTATTGCTAAAAAGAAGAACGAGGCAGTGATGCCAGAACTCCCCAGAGTTCCCAGGTCCCCTAAATCCCCCAAATCTCAGACAGAGAGATTAGAGGAGACTATGTCTGTGAAGGAACTGATGAGTGCCTTTCAGACTGGACAAGACCCTTCAAAAAGTAAATCTGGCCTTTTTGAGCACAAAGCAATGGCTTCTTCTGACATTTCAACATTGATATCTGAATCAGGAGGTTCTGATCAGATACGAAGGACAGAACAAAGTCCCACACAGGAGGCTAACTCCCAAGCCCAAACTCAGAGGCTCACAAGTTTCTATCCGGAGAGTTATATCAACAAATCTGACAGAACAGATGTAGATGATCAACCTGTAAGCTTAATTAGCAATAACTCAGAGGAATCCCAGTTCATTTCACATAGTGCTTCTTTTGGGAAGTCGGTCAAATTTGCTGATACAATTCAATGTGAGGACGGAAGCCTTAGCCCACGGAAAGATGTGCCAGAAAAGGAGACTATGTCTGTGAAGGAACTCATGAACGCATTTCAGACTGGGCAGGACCCTTCAAAAAGTAAATCTGGACTTTTTGAGCACACAGCAGTGGCTTCTTCTTGTGTTTCAACATTTATATCTGATTCAGGAGATCAGAAACCGAAGACAGAACAAAGTTCCGTGCAGGAGGCAAACTCACAAACCCAAACTCACAAAACCAAACTCACGAGTTTCTATCAAGAGAGTGATATCAACAAATCTGACAAAACAGATATAGATGACCAACATGTAAGCTTACTTAGTGATAACTCGGAGGAATCACAGTTCATTTCACCTAGTGCTTCTTTTGGAAAGTCAGTCAAATTTGCTGATACAATTCAATGTGACGACGGAAGCCTTGGACTACGGACAGAAAAGGAGACTATGTCTGTAAAGGAGCTGATGAAAGCATTTGGGACCGGGCATGGTCCCTCAGAAACCAAAGCTGGTGTGTCTCCTTGCATTTCAACATTAAAATCTGAATCGGGAGATTCTGAAGAGATAAACACTGTTAATCAAAATGCTTCGCAAGAGCCCAAATCCCAATTCCAAACTCAGAACCTCACCATTTCCCATCAACAGAGTGATGTCAAGAAATGGGACAAAACAGACACAGACTATCAGCCAGTGAGCTTAATCAGAGATAACTCAGAGGAATCCCTATTAGTGTCAGATAGTGCTTCCCTTGGAAAGACTGTAACATTTGCTGATACAGTTCAATGCGCAGACATAAGTTTTAGCCCACAGAGAGAGACTTCAGAGTTGTCAGAGAAGGATAATTTGTCCGTTAAAGAGCTGATGAAAGCATTCCAGTCTGGACATGATCCCTCAAAAGCTGTAGCTGGGCTTTATGAACACAAAGCTGTTGCTTCTTCACGTATTTCAACATCGATATCTGGATCAGGAGATTCTGAAGAGATTGAAACTCAGAATCTCACAAATTTCCACCAACAGAGTGATGACAAGGAATCTTACACAACGGATTTAAGGGATCGACCAGTAAGCTTAAGCAAAGATAACTCTGAGGAATTACAGTTAATTTCAGATGGTTCTCATTTTGGAAAGACAGTAACATTTGCTGATACAGTTCAGTGTGACAATGGAACCGTTAGCCAACAGAGAGATGCATCTGAGTTATCAGAGGAGACTATGTCTGTTAAAGATCTGATGAAAGCCTTCCAGGCTGGGTATGATCCCTCAGAAACTCAAGCTGAGCTTTATGAACACAAAGTGGCTTCTTCCATTTTATCATTGATAGGAACAGACTCAAAGGATCGACTAGTAAGCTTAGTCCAAGATGACTCGGAGGAGTCACAGTTCATTGCAGATGAAGCTTATTTTGAAAAAACAGTAACATTTGCTGATACAGTTCAGTTTGAAGATGGAAGCATTAGCCCACAGAGAGAGGCATCAGAGTTGTCAGAAAAAGAGACTACATCTGTAAAGGAGCTGATGAAAGCTTTCCAGACTGGGCAGGACCCTTTTAAAAGTAAAGCTGGTTTGGCTGAACATAAAGTCAGTGCTTCTACATGTATTTCAACACTGATATCTGAATCAGTAGATCCTGAAGAGATACAGACGACTGAACACAGTCCCACACAGGATCCTAAATTGCAATGCCAAATACAAAATGTCACTATTTTAAATCCCCAAATTGAGGTTGGCGAATGTGGAACATCGGATTTAGAGGCTCAAACAACAAGCTTGACGAGAGATAACTCTGAGGAATTACAGCTAGTTTCAGAAAATGGTTATTTTGGAGAAACAATCAAAATTGATGATAAAATTCAGTTTGATGATTTGAGAGTTAGCCCTCAGAGAGAAGAGCCAGAGTTGTCAGGAAAGAGCAGGTACAGGATGCAGTTAGAGGAACCGGTCATGAGCACTGGTAGGAGTTCATCTGAAGACATGCAGATCAGCCCTGATCGCCGACCTTCTGAGGACTTCAGTGCTGATATAAAGGCTGAGCTAGAAGACAGTCCTGAGTACCAGCTTTTCAAGCAGACTTCAACACCTGAAGATGTTAGCAATCAGCTGGAGGCACCTGTAGAGGAAACCAGTGCTGATTCTGTTACAAATCCAGCATCCATCTCCAGTCCCTGTATAAAAAGTTATTTTGGGGAAGCTTCTCCTCTTGAGAATCAAATAAAAGATGATCTCAGTCCTGAGACTCCCAAGCATGAAGGTATGGCTGAATCATCCTACAATACTAATGTTGACATTAGGACGTCTCGTTCCAGCTCAGAGGAGAACGAGATTCATGAAGGACTCACAGTGACACATCAAATGACGAATGAAATGCTCACTTACTCTACTGAGAGGAAAGAAAACTACGTCATACTTTCACAGGTGGGGGTACTTCATGAAGCAAGCAATGAAAGACCGACGCTTGATCATGGAAGCACAATATTCTTTACACAAACTGACACTGAAGTATCAGAAGTAGAAATCAAGGAGCCACAACTTCAGGAAGTCCAGATTGAGAGGAACACATCGAGCCAGGCATCCACTGCAGTTAAGGATATGTCAGGGATGTTGTCCTTAATGAGCAGAGACTTGGATCAGTATCTAAAAGCTAGGCCTCTGGCACGTCAGCCACCAGGAGAGGATATTGTGCAGGAGAAATTTGAACAAACAATTGTCAAAAAAGACAAAGATAAAGAAAATCTTGCATCTGATGAAAATGAAAGAACTACAGCGGGTGATGCAACAAAAGAAATAGAACATGCGCCGACAGAAGAACCTCCAATTGCATGGCGAGATGAAGAAGTAGAGAGTGAATTTGAAGAAGACAAGGACGTTAACAATACATCCGGGTTGTTTTCAGTCAACAACGATTTGAATCAGTATGAAGAGGCTATGCCTGTGGCTCGTCGACCAATAGAGGACAATGTGCAAGAGAAATTCCAAATGGTTACGTCTTTCACTGATGAAAATGAAGGAGTGACAGTAGATGGCACAATGCAAGAAACAGATTGCGCTGCAAATAAATGTAAGGTCACAGGGAAAGGTGAAGAAATGGGGAGGGTATTCACAGAGGCCGAAGCAACCTCGAATGAAGAACTCCCAATGACAGAAACATGGGTAGAGGGAGGGGCTTCATATCAGCCGTCAACAAAAGTAAAAGAGATATCAGGTATGCTATCGGTGCTTGACAGTGACTTAGACAGGTATCTCGAGGACAAGCCAGTAAAATCCATGCCTCCAGAAGAGGACGTTATCCAGGAGAAATTTGAAGAAGTGATTCTCACTAAAATCCAGAAGTCCTACAGTGATGAGCAAAAAATAACTGAGGCATCGTTCCAAGGAGTTTGCATCGAGCAAAGCACAGTCCATGAACCATCTCCAACTGAGAGGGATATGTCAGGCAGGATGTCATTTCTCAATCGTGACTTGGATCAATATCTCGAGGAAAAGCCAGTGGCAATGCAGTGCCACCGAGAAGAGGATGATCTAGTCCATGAGCACTACAAACAAGTTAGACTGACAAGTAGTGACTCAGACAAGGTAGATCTAGAGGCCAATAAATACATGCAGGCAAACGTAGTTGCAGAATTTTCACCAAGTTCTGAATTGGAAACACCATTCCAAGAAGTTTTTATGGAGAGAAAGACACAGCAACAACAGTCTGAAACTGAGAGAGATATGTCAGGCATGTTGTCCCTGCTCAGTGGTGACTTAAATCAGTACTCAAAGGAAAAGCCAGTGTCAATGCAATGCCACCCAGAAGAGGAGGTGGTCCATGAGAGCTTTGAAGAAGTTATACTTATAAAAGACAGCAACAGAGAAACTCATTCATTCTCCCCTGAACAGAAGATCATGTCACCGGATAAAAATGGAGCTATAGAGAGTGGTCGGCAGACAAGCGCCGATGAAGATGATAGACCGAAGAGTTTTTCATCTGAGGAGATTGAGGCTAAAAACTCCACATCTGCAGCAACATATTTTACTGACTCAACTGAAGTCATTAAAACAGTTAATCTGACAAGCAGTTATTGGGACGATAAGATCGGAGAAGAGGCAAACATGCACACCAATGCTGTTGGAGTCACAGAGTTGTCAACAAGTTCTGTACTGGAGACACCATTCCAAGAAGTTTGCATTGAGAGAAAGACACAGCAACAGTCTGCAGCTGAGAGGGATGTGACAGGCATGTTGTCACTGCTCAGTAGTGACTTAGATCAGTACTTAAAGGAAAAGCCAGTGGCAATTCAATGCCATGCAGAAGAGGAGGTGGTCCATGAGAGCTTTGAAGAAGTTATACTTACAAAAGACACTGACAGAGAAACTCGTTTATTCTCCCCTGAACATAAGATTATGTCACCGGATAAAAATGCAGACTTTGTGAACCTCAATGAAAAGGGATGGCAGACAAGTTCCCATGAAGATGATAGACCAAAGAGTTTTTCATCTGAGGAGAGTGAGGCTAAAAACCTACCATGTGAAGCGTCACATTTTAATGACTCAAGTGAAGGAGCAGTGGGCATTACCAAGTCATATCAGACAATAGAGGACTCCAACAATGATCATGAAGATGTTGATGTAGTTGCTGATGATTCTGTTCTCAAAATACATGACTTTTTGCCACCAACAAATAGATCTGACACATTACAACGGCCGGACAATTTGGTGAACCTAAACCCTATTCTTTCTGGTGATCCAGCTAAAGAGCGAAATCAACAAGACTCGCTAGAGGCAAGTCCTCTCATGGGGGATAGATCTTCAAACAAATCCCCTGATTCAATTGAGCCAAGCCCCCCTGGAGAATCCCCTAGTCCGGACTCTCTTGAAGGAAGTCCCACTCAATCAAAGGATACAGAATTTATGATGCCAACCAAGACAGCTGTGTACGAGGATTACGCATCCCAGCTGAAAGCATGTTATTCTTCTGACAAAAATGTTTACAGGGATGACACTGAGCAAGAAGAACAAGAAAATAACTATGAGACCATTCAAATGGAAACTGAGAGAAAGGAACTACATGCCAACTCAACAAAGACTGTAACTGATCAAAGTATGTCTTCTGACGCCAACATATCTGCCAGTGAAAATCTTCACTTGTTCATAAGGCAAGACTCTCTTGAGGCAGATGACAGTGAGGATGATACCCACAACAAACAGTTCACCCCAGAAGAGGAGATGTTTAAAATGGCTGCAAAGATCCAAACATATGAGGAGATGGAACAGGAGGCTAGAATCAAAAGAGACAAATCAGATACAGATAATCTCAGAAACGATGAGTCAGATCTGAAGCATTTGGCACAACTTGAGGCTGAGAAACCAGCAAAGGAGAGAAATCCATCTGATAAAACACCTCTTCAAACAGGTGATGAGAGAACCCCTGATCCATTTCAGTTTCAAGAGGGGAAGCTTTTTGAAATGACCAGAGGAGGAGCTATTGATATGACAAGAAGAAGTTTTGATGAAGGGGAAGGATACGCATTTTTTCATATTGGGGAACATCCAGTTGATGAAGTTGTGCCAGAGAAGACTGGAGAAGGTCAAATAAAGTATTTAGCTTTAGAGAACAATGATTATCTTACAGATTCAACCCTTGACGAGATCCCCAAATCATCTCTGACTCATGATGCTAATGACACAGCTCCTACTCCCAAACCCAGAACTCTCACCAAACCTTCAAGGGACAAGTCAGAAAGTGAGATGCCACTTTCTGAAGCTGATCTTGGCTGCTCTGTAGAGGTTCAGCTTGGTTCCCCCAGTGCTTCGGAGAGACTAACCGACATTCAAAGTGAGGTTGGAAACCTTGAAAGCCTTGGTCTCGGCTACCTAGACTCTACCATAGCTGACCTTCAAGCCGACACTTCTGCAGTTTCTCATTCAGCGTACTTAGAGCAGAGCCATGACTCCCTCTCAGACTCCTCTCCAGATGATGATGATGATGATGATGAGGACGAAGAAGATCAGTGCTCAGTCATAGAGATGTCCTTCGCACAGGCTGGCATCCCAACATATCATCAGGATTCACCCCCATCTTCAGAAATTACTAAAAAAGACTCACAGAAATCTAAGTTTGATCAGGTTAAAAGAAAAGCAGAAAAAAACTCAACTTTGGCTCGTAGGACTAAATCTGAGGCTGATAGTGGCACAAGTGAAGCCTCTAATAAGGACCGTAGGAGTAATTCTGACAGTAGTGATCCCACTGATAAATCCAACTTTTCTCCATTCAAACTTTCTGCCACGATGCCATCGAAACCTCTAGCTCTGGCAACATCCTCCTCCTCTCCCCAGAGAAAAGAAATCCAACTCTTTGAGACAACTGAAACATCGGTTAGGTCGTCTTTGGATGCTGATGATATAGGCAGTGCTGGTCATTGGAGTCCAGACTCTGTTATCTCCACATATGACATTGCGGTCTCACACAGTACTGATTCAGGGGTCAACCAGTTGTCAGGTGTGCAACCATCTTCTGGGAGAGAGGATTTGTTTCAATTCAGGCCTGCCTGGGATGCTACGATGGAAACTCAGATGCAGAGAGTCTTCGATGAGCCAGCTCCAGACTGTACGCCAGGTATGGCCAGAACTACATGAGCTTTTGCTTTCCTATTTATTTTCCTTGGCAGCAAGAGCCTCTTCCTAAGACATAGTGCCACCATTAGTCATTGTTGTGTTGTCATCACTTGTTGTGAATTGTCTTGTCCCATCTGTCATTGTGTTTTGTTGTTTGTATTTTGTGCGTGTATGTGTGTGCGTGTATATATGTGTGTGTGTTGTGGTGTTTTGCATGTTGGTAAGTCACTTTTCCATCTGTGTTTGTGTACTGTATATGCAATCTCAAGATTGAATGGCCATGTTGTCAAAAAAGTTGCAGCTTTAACAATTTTGATGCAGCTTTTCATCAATGCATCGGGATCCGCTCTACTAATACAGCTTTGCTAATATTAGCATTTACAATGCTTAATATGCACAATGCTTACACTAATGATTAAAAACATAATGTGCTAATTGTGACCAAATAATTATAGTATGTAAACAAGTCACTTCTCCTCAAAATTACAAATACAACCTTCGTGTTATCATCCATGTAAACATCACAGACCCACATCTCATTTCAGAGTATTACAGCCTGTAACATAGAATCTTCAGGAAATACAATTGTAGATCTAAACTTACAAAGTATATTATCGTGACTGGTACCTGCAATGTGAACAAAAGCGTTACTTTGAGGTATAAGTAATGGTATTCTACACCTTGAACTGTTGACCATGATATTCAAATTTAATGTTTGGCTCTGACGGCATTTTTTAGTGGATTGGCAGGATGATGCTGACAGAAAAGAGGAGACATTGGCGATTGTTGCAGATCTTCTTGGCTTCAGCTGGACTGGTAAAGTGTCAAACAATCCAATCATTTTGCAAATATTTTGTTTGAATTGGAATTGATGTATTTGTTTGCAGAACTTGGGATGAGCTAAAAATGTATCCATGTTAGAGCAGAAAAAACCTTATACATTTATTTTAACTTTTTTATTCTTTGTTTTGTTACCCATCACTCTAGAACTGGCAAGAGAACTGGAATTTAGTGAGGTTGATATCCAATTGGTGAGAACAGAGAATCCTAATTCCCTCCAAGAGCAAAGCCATGCCTTGCTGCAGCGCTGGGTAGAGCGGGAAGGCAAACATGCCACAGGTACATTGCGTGTAGGTCTGACAGATTTGAATTGACATTTGGAAGGTACTGAATGCACTTAGCCTTTTACTTTCATGCACTCCAGGTAATTATGAGAACATCTCCTGTGCAATGTAGATTCAATATAATTATACATTTGCAATTTTAATTGAATGCGCTTTTCTTTTCTTTTTTACAATATATTAATGATTGTTAAATCCTTCCACAGAGGATTGTCTGATTAGGAGACTAACCAAGATCAACCGCATGGACATCGTCCATCTTATTGAAACCCAGATGAACAAGTCAGTTCAAGAGCAGACCTCAAGAACTTATGCAGAGATAGAGAAGACACTGGATCACAGTGAAGGTAGTAACATCTCCTAACACTTAACTCAGCAACCAGTTTGAAAGCTCTATCACACACCAGGCTGTATTTGTGTGTTTGCTAGCATTCTTATTTATCATGTGTGTTTTTCAGTGTCAGTGGCCCTATCTTCAGTGCAAGAGGATGCAGACAGCCCCAGAGTTGTAAGAAGGGTTGAGTCAGACCGCAGACCACCCCCAGCTGTTTCTGAAGAGGATCTCTCAGTTGCTTCCTTACTGGATATTCCTTCCTGGGCAGAGCCTATTGGACACATCCACTCCGAGAGCATGCATGGTGACCTGTTGGAGGAGCTCGAGATCCCACAGTAATTGATTGATTTGAAATTATTCCTGAATCTGTAATACACGTAAGCAGAGTAATATAGTTTCCACATCATTTGACGTGCTTTAACTGACAGCCACACAATTTAGGCACAAAGACAAACGCTGACAAATAGAACAGTGTAATTTCCTGTCACAGAGAGGTTGCAGGCCCCATGGCAATTGTATGTGGGTGTTGCTGTTTAGTCTTGTTAGATTAGAGCTTTCACATATCACATTCATCCATATTCATATTTTGTGACCTCGACTTCTTTTTGTGTTACAGTGAATTGAACCCTAACCTCTGGACCTCTGAGGATGTAATTACAGAGGAAACCACAAGTTACGACAACTTGGATGAGCAAGTAAGTATGCTTGCGACTTCAAAAGAAGCAGCACCGGAGAGCCAAGTAACTCAGGTTTTTGACCCCAAAGTGAAAGACCAGAAAGATTGCTGCAGTGTTGATGTTCATGTCACCGTGCCGTTCCAAGGTGGTACTCAGTGCCAAGTCAAAGATGACTCCAGCCAATCCTTACCATTGAAGCCGTGTTGTTGTGAAGATGAGCAAGGGCAATCACCTGAAATTCTGAAGTTACCATCATCTATATCTATCAAAGACTTTGGTTTGAGCCTATCAGAGTCAGACCAAGCTGAGACTGACTTCAATGAGCTTTGTGATGAGTTTTTCAATCCACCACAGTATGCAGACGCTGCTAAAACCATTGTCAGAAGAATTTCTGACAACCCTAGACTGTTCCACCAATCAGCTTTGGCCATGACTGAAGATGACGTAGATGTAGCTCAAAAAAGCAAGCTCTCTCTGAAGAGTACTGATGAGATCACAGCCCAAGTACTGTCTGGTCATGACAAGATACCACAGCCTTTAGATGTGAACATGGACTTTAAACCTTTCAAGTCAAGCAAGGAAGAAAATACGAAATCCCAAGTGCACGGTGATGGGTATCCAGAAAGCCTGCCCTTCATTGATGATTTCATTGAACCCATTTTTTCAACAGCAAAGTACAGAATGGTGAAACCATTCAAAATGATGATACCAAAGACCAAAAGTGGTCCAGCTCACATGGCTTGTGACTCAACTGATATCAACCATCTTGCACAACTATCACCTGAAAAAGATGTAACATTACATTACGCTTCTATAGAGAATAGCCCTTTGAGCCCTGATTATTTGGCACATTTTTCAGAAAGGGATTGCCGGCCATCCTCACCCGATTCACAGACTTCTCAGTGCAGTTTCTCATTTCTTGAACTCTTGCTCTCAGAACCTATACGCGCCCAACTTTTGTGTCAATATTGTGATTATTATTTACTATATTCAGGAGGGAATCCACTCTCACCACTACTGACCTCAGCTCCTCACACTGCAGTATACAAAGAACTGGGTGAGGGGAGCTCTTTGACACCAGATTTAGTAGCTTCAGATCACTTGCAATATTCCATGAATGCTCCTTCATCACCTCTTAATGAATGGTTGGATGAAAAAAGCACAGATGCACATGATTTATTGGCATGTCATACGAAAGCTGAAGAAAGGGCATCTCTGTTAACAACCGTTATTTCACCAGCACAATATCTACCACATGCAGATGTCAAAGGTACCCATATTCCAGATTTAGGCTGTTCAAGTCAAACAGAAAAGTTATTTGAGCGAAGGCCGCTGTCATCTAAACCACCAAAACAACAGCTGAAAAGTAGTCAATCCTTCCTTGATTACTGGTTTTGTAAGTTTGAACCACAAATACCTGAAAACATACCATCACAGGGTCAGTCACAACTGCCTACATCCACACCAATGATCTTTAACATGGTAAAAAGACCAAAATACATTTTAAAATTTACAAATAACTCCCAAGAATCTGCAACGTCAGTTGAGCACTGTTCTTGGTCTCCTTGCATGACATTTGGCCCAATGAAGAGTGAACACTGTAACTATTACTTACAGTACTCTGAAAGTGCACCGTTATCACCTCATTCAACACTGTTAGATGTTGAGCATTCAGCATGTTGTCTCGAAGAACTGTTAAATGAAACCAGATCAGAGCCCCAGCAGTCGTTTTCATCAGACCTTGAACTTGATAAATTATTTAGTTCCAGGGCATTGTCCCCAGAATCAGTGTCTTCTGATCTTGACTTATTGCTCCTGAAGGACTGGTTGGCAGACTTTAGAGCATCTTCCCCTGAATCTGATGCATTTCAAAGTCAACATCGTTGCCTCTCTCCTGATTCACCTGTTCCTCAATTCGGATCTTTCCACATTGGTTACGATGTGGAACCGTCAAGGTACCAGTCGTTTACGCCAGAATCAACGTTGTCAGAATGGGAAGACACTGATTTG
The DNA here is from genome assembly GCF_023055335.1 of Clinocottus analis. NCBI lineage: Eukaryota > Metazoa > Chordata > Actinopteri > Perciformes > Cottidae > Clinocottus > Clinocottus analis. The sequence goes on along the minus strand of NW_027175998.1, from coordinate 3,297,151 downwards.
TGTCTGGAGACCCTGTTTGATGATACCAGACCGGAGTCCCCACAATCAGTTTTATCAGATTTTGAACTTGACAAATTATTTAGTTGCAGGGCATTGTCCCCAGAATCAGTGTCTTCTGATTTTGACTTTTTGCTCCTGAGGGACTGGTTGGCAGACTTTAGAGCATCGTCCCCTGAATCTGTGGTGTCTTTTGAGCAGCAGTCTTTTTCCACGTACATGACATCCACCCAGATGAAGGGTCAACACTGTAACTATTACTTACTGTACTCTGAAAGTAGACCAGTATCACCTCTTTCAACGCTCTCAGATGTTGAGCATTCAGGATGTTGTCTCGAGGAATTGTTAGATGATACCACATCAGAGCCCCAGCAGTCGTTTTCATCAGACTTTGAACTTGATCAATTATTTAGTTGCAGGGCATTGTCCCCAGAATCCGTGTCTTCTGATTTCGACTTTTCGCTACTGAAGGACTGGTTAGCAGACTTTAGAGCATCTTCCCCTGAATCTGTGTTTTCTTTTGAGCAGGAGTCTTTTTCTATGTACCTCACATCTAACCAGATGAAGAGTCAACACTGTAACTATTACTTACTGTACTCTGAAAGTAGACCAGTATCATCTCTTTCATCGCTCTCAGATGATGAGTATTCAGAATTTGGGATAGAGGAATTGTTCGACGCTAACAGACCAGATTCCCCTGATTCCCTTACTTTACAAGTTAACTCTAAGCACACAAATGTAAATATAACTACATTTCCATCATTGTTCGCTGCAAGACCTTTTACATATGCAGATGTTGTGCGCGGCATTACACATGAAAAACAAGCAGAGGGTTTTTTGGTTTCCAAACCATTACAGTTCACACATATCCGCCCTCCATCAAAGTTCGTTGACGAGGAGTACACTTACTCCTACATAGACGACTGGCTTACCAATATAAGACCACTGTCTTCCGAGTCAGTGGTGTCTCTAAGTGATGATAGGCCCCTCTCTCCTGATTCACCTGTTCCTCAGTTCGGCTCTTTTTGGAACGGTTATAATGTGGAACCATCAAGGTACCAGTCGTTTACGCCAGAATTAACATTGTCAGACTGGGAAGACACTGATTTGTGTCTGGAGACTCTGTTTGATGATACCAGACCAGAGTCCCCACAATCAGTTTTATCAGACTTTGAACTTGATAAATTATTTAGTTGCAGGGCATTGTCCCCTGAATCTGTGTCTTCTGATTTTGACTTTTTGCTCCTGAAGGACTGGTTGGCAGACTTTAGAGCATCTTCCCCTGAATCTGATGCATTTCAATGTCAACATCGTTGCCTCTCTCCTGATTCACCTGTTCCTCAGTTCGGATCTTTCCACATTGGTTACGATGTGGAACTGTCTAGGCACCAGTCATTTACGCCAGAATCAACATTTTCAGACTGGGAAGATACTGATTTGTGTCAGGAGAGGCTGTTTGATGATACCAGACCAGAGTCCCCACAATCAGTTTTGTCAGACTTTGAACTTGATAAATTATTTAGTTGCAGGGCATTGTCCCCAGAATCTGTGTCTTCTGATTTTGACTTTCTGCTCCTAAAGGACTGGTTGGCAGACTTTAGAGCATCGTCCCCTGAATCTGTGGTGTCTTTTGAGCAGCAGTCTTTTTCTACGTACATGACATCTAACCAGATGAAGAGTCAACACTGTAACTATTACTTACTGTACTCTGAAAGTAGACCAGTATCACCTCTTTCAACGCTCTCAGATGTTGAGCATTCAGGATGTTGTCTCGAGGAATTGTTAGATGATACCAGATCAGAGCTCCAGCAGTCGTTTTCATCAGACTTTGAACTTGATAAATTATTTAGTTGCAGGGCATTGTCCCCAGAATCAGTGTCTTCTGATTTTGACTTTTTGCTCCTGAAAGACTGGTTGGCAGACTTTAGAGCATCTTCCCCTGAATCTGATACATTTCAATATCAACATCGTTGCCTCTCTCCGGATTCACCCGTTCCTCAGTTCGGATCTTTCCACCTTATGTACGATGTGGAACTGTCTAGGCACCAGTCATTTACGCCAGAATCAACATTGTCCGACTGGGAAGATACTGATTTGTGTTTGGAGACCCTGTTTGATGATACTAGACCAGATTCCCCACAATCAGTTTTATCAGACTTTGAACTTGAGCGATTATTTAGTTGCAGGGCATTGTCCCCAGAATCTGTGTCTTCTGATTTTGAATTTTTGCTCCTAAAGGACTGGTTGGCAGACTTTAGAGCATCCTCTCCAGAATCTATGGTGTCTTTTGAGCAGCAGTCTTTTTCTACATACATGACATCCAACCAGATGAAGAGTCAACACTGTAACTATTACTTACTGTACTCTGAAAGTAGACCAGTATCACCTCTTTCAACGCTCTCAGATGATGAGTATTCAGGATTTGGGATCGAGGAATTGTTCGACGCCAACAGACCAGATTCCCCTGATTCCCTCACTTTACAAGTTAACTCTGAACACACAAATGTAAATATAACTACGTTCCCACCATTGTTCGCTGCAAGGCCTTTTACATATGCAGATGTTGTGCGCGGCATTACACATGAAACACAAGCAGAGGGTTTTTTGGTTTCCAAACCATTACAGTTCACACATATCCGCCCTCCATCAAAGTTTGTTGACGAGGAGTACACTTACTCCTACATAGACGACTGGCTCACCAATATAAGACCATTGTCTCCTGAGTCAGTGGTGTCTCAAAGTGATGATCGGCAGCTCTCTCCTGATTCACCTGTTCCTCAATTCGGATCTTCCCAAATCGGTTACGATGTGGAACCGTCAAGGTATGAGTCGTTTACGCCAGAATCAATGTTTTCAGACTGGGAAGACACTGATTTGTGTCTGGAGACCCTGTTTGATGATACCAGACCAGAGTCCCCACAATCAGTTTTATCAGACTTTGAACTTGATAAATTATTTAGTTCCAGGGCATTGTCCCCAGAATCTGTGTCTTCTGATTTTGACTTTCTGCTCCTGAAGGACTGGTTGGCAGACTTTAGAGCATCTTCCCCTGAATCTGATGCATTTCAATATCAACATCGTTGCCTCTCTCCGGATTCACCCGTTCCTCAGTTCGGATCTTTCCACCTTGTGTACGATGTGGAACTGTCTAGGCACCAGTCATTTACGCCAGAATCAACATTGTCCGACTGGGAAGATACTGATTTGTGTTTGGAGACCCTGTTTGATGATACTAGACCAGAGTCCCCACAATCAGTTTTATCAGACTTTGAACTTGATCAATTATTTAGTTGCAGGGCATTGTCCCCAGAATCAGTGTCTTCTGATTTTGACTTTTTGCTCCTAAAGGACTGGTTGGCAGACTTTAGAGCATCCTCTCCAGAATCTATGGTGTCTTTTGAGCAGCGGTCTTTTTCTACAGACATGACATCCAACCAGATGAAGAGTCAACACTGTAACTATTACTTACTGTACTCTGAAAGTAGACCAGTATCACCTCTTTCAACGCTCTCAGATGATGAGTATTCAGGATTTGGGATCGAGGAATTGTTCGACGCCAACAGACCAGATTCCCCTGATTCCCTTACTTTACAAGTTAACTCTGAACACACAAATGTAAATATAACTACGTTCCCACCATTGTTCGCTGCAAGACCTTTTACATATGCAGATGTTGTGCGCGGCATTACACATGAAACACAAGCAGAGGGTTTTTTGGTTTCCAAACCATTACAGTTCACACATATCCGCCCTCCATCAAAGTTTGTTGACGAGGAGTACACTTACTCCTACATAGACGACTGGCTTACCAATATAAGACCATTGTCTCCTGAGTCAGTGGTGTCTCAAAGTGATGATCGGCAGCTCTCTCCTGATTCACCTGTTCCTCAATTCGGATCTTCCCAAATCGGTTACGATGTGGAACCGTCAAGGTATGAGTCGTTTACGCCAGAATCAATGTTTTCAAACTGGGAAGACACTGATTTGTGTCTGGAGACCCTGTTTGATGATACCAGACCAGAGTCCCCACAATCAGTTTTATCAGACTTTGAACTTGATAAATTATTTAGTTGCAGGGCATTGTCCCCAGAATCCGTGTCTTCTGATTTTGACTTTTTGCTCCTGAAGGACTGGTTGGCAGACTTTAGAGCATCTTCCCCTGAATCTGATGCATTTCAATATCAACATCGTTGCCTCTCTCTGGATTCACCTGTTCCTCAGTTTGGATCTTCCCACATTGGTTACGATGTGGAACCGTCAAGGTACCAGTCGTTTACGCCAGAATCAACGTTGTCAGACTGGGAAGACACTGATTTGTGTCTGGGGACCCTGTTTGATGATACCAGACCGGAGTCCCCACAATCAGTTTTATCAGATTTTGAACTTGATAAATTATTTAGTTGCAGGGCATTGTCCCCAGAATCCGTGTCTTCTGATTTTGACTTTTTGCTCCTGAAGGACTGGTTGGCAGACTTTAGAGCATCGTCCCCTGAATCTGTGGTGTCTTTTGAGCAGCAGTCTTTTTCCACGTACATGACATCCACCCAGATGAAGGGTCAACACTGTAACTATTACTTACTGTACTCTGAAAGTAGACCAGTATCACCTCTTTCAACGCTCTCAGATGTTGAGTATTCAGGATGTTGTCTCGAGGAATTGTTAGATGATACCACATCAGAGCCCCAGCAGTCGTTTTCATCAGACTTTGAACTTGATCAATTATTTAGTTGCAGGGCATTGTCCCCAGAATCCGTGTCTTCTGATTTCGACTTTTCGCTACTAAAGGAATGGTTGGCAGACTTTAGAGCATCTTCCCCTGAATCTGTGTTTTCTTTTGAGCAGGAGTCTTTTTCTATGTACCTCACATCTAACCAGATGAAGAGTCAACACTGTAACTATTACTTAATGTACTCTGAAAGTAGACCAGTATCACCTCTTTCATCGCTCTCAGATGATGAGTATTCAGAATTTGGGATAGTGGAATTGTTCGACGCTAACAGACCAGATTCCCCTGATTCCCTTACTTTACAAGTTAACTCTAAGCACACAAATATAAATATAACTACATTCCCATCATTGTTCGCTGCAAGACCTTTTACATATGCAGATGTTGTGCGCGGCATTACACATGAAAAACAAGCAGAGGGTTTTTTGGTTTCCAAACCATTACAGTTCACACATATCCGCCCTCCATCAAAGTTCGTTGACGAGGAGTACACTTACTCCTACATAGACGACTGGCTTGCCAATGTAAGACCACTATCTTCCGAGTCAGTGGTGTCTCTAAGTGATGATAGGCCCCTCTCTCCTGATTCACCTGTTCCTCAGTTCGGCTCTTTTTGGAACGGTTACAATGTGGAACCATCAAGGTACCAGTCGTTTACGCCAGAATCAACATTGTCAGACTGGGAAGATACTGATTTGTGTCTGGAGACTCTGTTTGATGATACCAGACCAGAGTCCCCACAATCAGTTTTATCAGACCTTGAACTTGATAAATTATTTAGTTGGAGGGCATTGTCCCCTGAATCCGTGTCTTCTGATTTTGACTTTTTGCTCCTGAAGGACTGGTTGGCAGACTTTAGAACATCTTCCCCTGAATCTGATGCATTTCCATGTCAACATCGTTGCCTCTCTCCTGATTCACCTGTTCCTCAGTTCGGATCTTTCCAGATTGGTTACGATGTGGAACTGTCTAGGCACCAGTCGTTTACGCCAGAATCAACATTTTCAGACTGGGAAGATACTGATTTGTGTCTGGAGAGGCTGTTTGATGATACCAGACCAGAGTCCCCACAATCAGTTTTATCAGACTTTGAACTTCATGAATTATTTTGTTGCAGGGCATTGTCCTCAGAATCAGTGTCTTCTTATTTAGACTTTTTGCTCCTGAAGGACTGGTTGGCAGACTTCAGAGCATCTTCCCATGAATCTGATGCATTTCAAAGTCAACATCGTTGCCTCTCTCCTGATTCACCTGTTCCTCAGTTCGGATCTTCCCACATTGGTTACGATGTGGAACCATCGAGGTACCAGTCGTTTACGCCGGAATCAACATTTTCAGACTGGGAAGATACTGATTTGTGTCTGGAGACCCTGTTTGATGATACCAGACCAGATTCCCCACAATCAGTTGTATCAGACTTTGAACTTGATGAATTATTTAGTTGCAGGGCATTGTCCCCAGAATCAGTGTCTTCTGATTTTGACTTTTTGCTCCTAAGGGAATGGTTAGCAGACTTTAGAGCATCTTCGCCTGAATCTGTGTTGTCTTTTGAGCAGCAGTCTTTTTCTACTTACATGACATCGAACCAGATGAAGAGTCAATACTGTAACTATTATTTACTGTACTCTGAAAGTAGACCAGTATCAACACTTTCAACGCTCTCAGATGATGAGTATTCAGGATTTGGGATCGAGGAATTGTTCGACGCCAACAGACCAGATTCCCCTGATTCCCTTACTTTACAAGTTAACTCTGAACACACAAATATGAAAGTAACTACGTTCCCATCATTGTTTGCTGCAAGACCTTTTACATATGTAGATGTTGTGCGTGGCATTACACATGAAAAACAAGCAGAGGGTTTTTTGGTTCGCAAAGCATTTGAGTTTACACATATCCGCCCTCCATCAAAGTTTGTTGACGAGGAGTACACTTACTCCTACATAGACGACTGGCTTACCAATATAAGACCATTGTCTCCTGAGTCAGTGGTCTCTCAAAGTGATGATAGGCCCCTCTCTCCTGATTCACCTGTTCCTCAATTCGGATCTTCCCAAATCGGTTACGATGTGGACCCGTCAAGGTATGAGTCGTTTACGCCAGAATCAATGTTTTCAGACTGGGAAGACACTGATTTGTGTCTGGAGACCCTGTTTGATGATACCAGACCAGAGTCCCCACAATCAGTTTTATCAGACTTTGAACTTGATAAATTATTTAGTTGCAGGGCATTGTCCCCAGAATCAGTGTCTTCTGATTTTGACTTTGTGCTCCTGAAGGACTGGTTGGCAGACTTTAGAGCATCTTCCCCTGAATCTGATGCATTTCAATATCAACATCGTTGCCTCTCTCCGGATTCACCTGTTCCTCAGTTTGGATCTTTCCACATTGGTTACGATGTGGAACTGTCTCGGCACCAGTCGTTTACGCCAGAATCAACATTTTCAGACTGGGAAGATACTGATTTGTGTTTGGAGACCCTGTTTGATGATATCAGACCAGATTCCCCACAATCAGTTTTATCAGACTTTGAACTTGATAAATTATTTAGTTGCAGGGCATTGTCCCCAGAATCTGTGTCTTCTGATTTTGACTTTTTGCTCCTAAAGGACTGGTTGGCAGACTTTAGAGCATCCTCTCCAGAATCTGTGGTGTCTTTTGAGCAGCAGTCTTTTTCTACGTACCTCACATCGAACCAGATGAAGAGTCAACACTGTAACTATTACTTACTGTACTCTGAAAATAGACCAGTATCACCTCTTTCAACGCTCTCGGATGATGAGTATTCAGGATTTGGGATCGAGGAATTGTTAGACACTAACAGACCAGATTCCCCTGATTCCCTCACTTTACAAGTTAACTCTGAACACAAAAATGTGAAAGTAACTACGTTCCCATCATTGTTTGCTGCAAGACCTTTTACATATGCAGATGTTGTGCGCGGCATTACACATGAAACACAAGCAGAGGGTTTTTTTGTTTCCAAACCATTACAGTTCACACATATCCGCCCTCCATCAAAGTTCGTTGACGAGGAGTACACTTACTCCTACATAGACGACTGGCTTACCAATATAAGACCATTGTCTCCTGAGTCAGTGGTCTCTCAAAGTGATGATAGGCCCCTCTCTCCTGATTCACCTGTTCCTCAATTCGGATCTTCCCAAATCGGTTACGATGTGGACCCGTCAAGGTATGAGTCGTTTACGCCAGAATCAATGTTTTCAGACTGGGAAGACACTGATTTGTGTCTGGAGACCCTGTTTGATGATACCAGACCAGAGTCCCCACAATCAGTTTTATCAGACTTTGAACTTGATAAATTATTTAGTTGCAGGGCATTGTCCCCAGAATCAGTGTCTTCTGATTTTGACTTTGTGCTCCTGAAGGACTGGTTGGCAGACTTTAGAGCATCTTCCCCTGAATCTGATGCATTTCAATATCAACATCGTTGCCTCTCTCCGGATTCACCTGTTCCTCAGTTTGGATCTTTCCACATTGGTTACGATGTGGAACTGTCTCGGCACCAGTCGTTTACGCCAGAATCAACATTTTCAGACTGGGAAGATACTGATTTGTGTTTGGAGACCCTGTTTGATGATATCAGACCAGATTCCCCACAATCAGTTTTATCAGACTTTGAACTTGATAAATTATTTAGTTGCAGGGCATTGTCCCCAGAATCTGTGTCTTCTGATTTTGACTTTTTGCTCCTAAAGGACTGGTTGGCAGACTTTAGAGCATCCTCTCCAGAATCTGTGGTGTCTTTTGAGCAGCAGTCTTTTTCTACGTACCTCACATCGAACCAGATGAAGAGTCAACACTGTAACTATTACTTACTGTACTCTGAAAATAGACCAGTATCACCTCTTTCAACGCTCTCGGATGATGAGTATTCAGGATTTGGGATCGAGGAATTGTTAGACACTAACAGACCAGATTCCCCTGATTCCCTCACTTTACAAGTTAACTCTGAACACAAAAATGTGAAAGTAACTACGTTCCCATCATTGTTTGCTGCAAGACCTTTTACATATGCAGATGTTGTGCGCGGCATTACACATGAAACACAAGCAGAGGGTTTTTTTGTTTCCAAACCATTACAGTTCACACATATCCGCCCTCCATCAAAGTTCGTTGACGAGGAGTACACTTACTCCTACATAGACGACTGGCTTACCAATGTAAGACCGCTGTCTCCGGAGTCAGTGGTGTCTCAAAGTGATGATCGGCCCCTCTCTCCTGATTCACCTGTTCCTCAATTCGGATCTTCCCAAATCGGTTACGATGTGGAACCGTCAAGGTACGAGTCGTTTACGCCAGAATCAACATTGTCAGACTGGGAAGACACTGATTTGTGTCTGGAGACCCTGTTTGATGAAACCAGACCAGATTCCCCACAATCAGTTTTATCAGACTTTGAACTTGATAAATTATTTAGTTGCAGGGCATTGTCCCCAGAATCTGTGGCTTCTGATTTTGACTTTTTGCTCCTGACGGACTGGTTGGCAGACTTTAGAGCATCTTCCCCTGAATCTGATACATTTCAATATCAACATCGTTACCTCTCTCCGGATTCACCCGTTCCCCAGTTTGGATCTTCCCACATTGGTTACGATGTGGAACCGTCGAGGTACCAGTCGTTTACACCAGAATCAACATTGTCAGAATGGGAAGATACTGATTTGTGTCTGGAGACCCTGTTTGATGATACCAGACCAGATTCCCCACAATCAGTTTTATCAGACTTTGAACTTGATAAATTATTTAGTTGCAGGGCATTGTCCCCAGAATCTGTGGCTTCTGATTTTGACTTTTTGCTCCTGAAGGACTGGTTGGCAGACTTTAGAGCATCTTCCCCTGAATCTGATACATTTCAATATCAACATCGTTGCCTCTCTCCGGATTCACCCGTTCCTCAGTTTGGATCTTCCCACATTGGTTACAATGTGGAACCGTCAAGGTACGAGTCGTTTACGCCAGAATCAACATTTTCAGAATGGGAAGATACTGATTTGTGTCTGGAGACCCTGTTTGATGATACCAGACCAGATTCCCCACAATCAGTTGTATCAGACTTTGAACTTGATAAATTATTTAGTTGCAGGGCATTGTCCCCAGAATCAGTGTCTTCTGATTTTGACTTTTTGCTCCTGAAGGACTGGTTGGCAGACTTTAGAGCATCTTCCCCTGAATCTGATGCATTTCAAAGTCAACATCGTTGCCTCTCTCCTGATTCACCTGTTCCTCAGTTTGGATCTTCCCACATTGGTTACGATGTGGAACCGTCGAGGTACCAGTCGTTTACACCAGAATCAACATTTTCAGAATGGGAAGATACTGATTTGTGTCTGGAGACCCTGTTTGATGATACCAGACCAGATTCCCCACAATCAGTTTTATCAGACTTTGAACTTGATAAATTATTTAGTTGCAGGGCATTGTCCCCAGAATCTGTGTCTTCTGATTTTGACTTTTTGCTCCTAAAGGACTGGTTGGCAGACTTTAGAGCATCCTCTCCAGAATCTGTGGTGTCTTTTGAGCAGCAGTCTTTTTCTACGTACCTCACATCGAACCAGATGAAGAGTCAACACTGTAACTATTACTTACTGTACTCTGAAAATAGACCAGTATCACCTCTTTCAACGCTCTCGGATGATGAGTATTCAAGATTTGGGATCGAGGAATTGTTAGACACTAACAGACCAGATTCCCCTGATTCCCTCACTTTACAAGTTAACTCTGAACACAAAAATGTGAAAGTAACTACGTTCCCATCATTGTTTGCTGCAAGACCTTTTACATATGCAGATGTTGTGCGCGGCATTACACATGAAACACAAGCAGAGGTTTTTTTGGTTCGCAAAGCATTTGAGTTTACACACATCTGCCCTCCATCAAAGTTCGTTGACGAGGAGTACACTTACTCCTACATAGACGACTGGCTTACCAATGTAAGACCGCTGTCTCCGGAGTCAGTGGTGTCTCAAAGTGATGATCGGCCCCTCTCTCCTGATTCACCTGTTCCTCAATTTGGATCTTGCCGAATCGGTTACGATGTGGAACCGTCAAGGTATGAGTCGTTTACGCCAGAATCAATGTTTTCAGACTGGCAAGACACTGATTTGTGTCTCGAGACCCTGTTTGATGATACCAGACCAGAGTCCCCACAATCAGTTTTATCAGACTTCGAACTTGACAAATTATTTAGTTGCAGGGCATTGTCCCCAGAATCTGTGTCTTCTGATTTTGACTTTTTGCTCCTGAAGGACTGGTTGGCAGACTTTAGAGCATCTTCCCCTGAATCTGATACATTTCAATATCAACATCGTTGCCTCTCTCCGGATTCACCCGTTCCTCAGTTTGGATCTTCCCACATTGGTTACGATGTTGAACCATCGAGGTACCAGTCGTTTACGCCAGAATCAACGTTGTCAGAATGGGGAGATACTGATTTGTGTCTGGAGACCCTGTTTGATGATACCAGACCAGATTCCCCACAATCAGTTGTATCAGACTTTGAACTTGATAAATTATTTAGTTGCAGGGCATTGTCCCCAGAATCAGTGTCTTCTGATTTTGACTTTCTGCTCCTGAAGGACTGGTTGGCAGACTTTAGAGCATCGTCCCCTGAATCTGATGCATTTCAATATCAACATCATTGCCTCTCTCCTGATTCACCTGTTCCTCAGTTTGGATCTTTCCACATTGGTTACGATGTGGAACTGTCTCGGCACCAGTCGTTTACGCCAGAATCAACATTTTCAGACTCGGAAGATACTGATTTGTGTTTGGAGACCCTGTTTGATGATACCAGACCAGAGTCCCCACAATCAGTTGTATCAGACTTTGAACTTGATCAATTATTTAGTTGCAGGGCATTGTCCCCAGAATCTGTGTCTTCTGATTTTGACTTTTTGCTCCTAAAGGACTGGTTGGCAGACTTCAGAGCATCTTCTCCAGAATCTGTGGTGTCTTTTGAGCAGCGGTCTTTTTCTACGTACATGACATCGAACCAGATGAAGAGTCAACACTGTAACTATTACTTACTGTACTCTGAAAGTAGACCAGTATCACCTCTTTCAACGCTCTCAGATGATGAGTATCTAGGATTTGGGATCGAGGAATTGTTCGACGCCAACAGACCAGATTCACCTGATTCTCTCACTTTACAAGTTAACTCTAAGCACACAAATGTGAAAATAACTACGTTCCCACCATTGTTTGCTGCAAGACCTTTTACATATGCAGATGTTGTGCGCGGCATTACACATGAAAAACAAGCAGAGGGTTTTTTTGTTTCCAAACCATTACAGTTCACACATATCCGCCCTCCATCAAAGTTCTTTGACGAGGAGTACACTTACTCCTACATAGACGACTGGCTTACCAATGTAGGACCACTGTCTTCCGAGTCAGTGGTGTCTCAAAGTGATGATAGGCCCCTCTCTCCTGATTCACCGGTTCCTCAATTCGGATCTTCCCAAATCGGTTACGATGTGGAACCGTCAAGGTACGAGTCGTTTACGCCAGAATCAACATTGTCAGACTGGGAAGACACTGATTTGTGTCTGGAGACCCTGTTTGATGAAACCAGACCAGATTCCCCACAATCAGTTTTATCAGACTTTGAACTTGATAAATTATTTAGTTGCAGGGCATTGTCCCCAGAATCTGTGGCTTCTGATTTTGACTTTTTGCTCCTGAAGGACTGGTTGGCAGACTTTAGAGCATCTTCCCCTGAATCTGATACATTTCAATATCAACATCGTTGCCTCTCTCCGGATTCACCCGTTCCTCAGTTTGGATCTTCCCACATTGGTTACGATGTGGAACCGTCAAGGTATGAGTCGTTTACGCCAGAATCAACATTGTCAGAATGGGAAGATACTGATTTGTGTCTGGAGAGGCTGTTTGATGATACCAGACCAGAGTCCCCACAATCAGTTTTATCAGACTTTGAACTTGATAAATTATTTAGTTGCAGGGCATTGTCCCCAGAATCAGTGTCTTCTGATTTTGACTTTTTGCTCCTGAAGGACTGGTTGGCAGACTTTAGAGCATCTTCCCCTGAATCTGTGGTGTCTTTTGAGCAGCAGTCTTTTTCTACGTACCTCATATCGAACCAGATGAAGAGTCAACACTGTAACTATTACTTACTGTACTCTGAAAGTAGACCAGTATCACCTCTTTCAACGCTCTCAGATGATGAGTATTCAGGATTTGGGATCGAGGAATTGTTCGACGCCAACAGACCAGATTCCCCTGATTCCCTCACTTTACAAGTTAACTCTGAACACACAAATGTGAAAGTAACTACGTTCCCATCATTGTTTGCTGCAAGACCTTTTACATTTGCAGATGTTGTGCGTGGCATTACACATGAAACACAAGCAGAGGGTTTTTTGGTTCGCAAAGCATTTGAGTTTACACATATCCGCCCTCCATCAAAGTTCGTTGACGAGGAGTACACTTACTCCTACCTAGATGACTGGCTTACCAATTTAAGACCACTGTCTCCTGAGTCAGTGGTGTCTCAAAGTGATGATCGGCCCCTCTCTCCTGATTCACCTGTTCCTCAATTTGGATCTTGCCGAATCGGTTACGATGTGGAACCGTCAAGGTATGAGTCGTTTACGCCAGAATCAACATTGTCAGAATGGGAAGATACTGATTTGTGTCTGGAGACCCTGTTTGATGATACCAGACCAGATTCCCCACAATCAGTTGTATCAGACTTTGAACTTGATAAATTATTTAGTTGCAGGGCATTGTCCCCAGAATCAGTGTCTTCTGATTTTGACTTTCTGCTCCTGAAGGACTGGTTGGCAGACTTTAGAGCGTCGTCCCCTGAATCTGATGCATTTCAATATCAACATCATTGCCTCTCTCCTGATTCACCTGTTCCTCAGTTTGGATCTTTCCACATTGGTTACGATGTGGAACTGTCTAGGTACCAGTCGTTTACGCCAGAATCAACATTTTCAGACTCGGAAGATACTGATTTGTGTTTGGAGACCCTGTTTGATGATACCAGACCAGAGTCCCCACAATCAGTTGTATCAGACTTTGAACTTGATCAATTATTTAGTTGCAGGGCATTGTCCCCAGAATCCGTGTCTTCTGATTTTGACTTTTTGCTCCTAAAGGAATGGTTAGCAGACTTTAGAGCATCTTCGCCTGAATCTGTGTTGTCTTTTGAGCAGCAGTCTTTTTCTACTTACATGACATCGAACCAGATGAAGAGTCAACACTGTAACTATTACTTACTGTACTCTGAAAGTAGACCAGTATCACCTCTTTCAACGCTCTCAGATCATGAGTATCCAGGATTTGGGATCGAGGAATTGTTCGACGCCAACAGACCAGATTCACCTGATTCCCTCACATTACAAGTTAACTCTAAGCACACAAATGTGAAAATAACTACGTTCCCACCATTGTTTGCTGCAAGACCTTTTACATATGCAGATGTTGTGCGCGGCATTACACATGAAACACAAGCAGAGGGTTTTTTGGTTTCCAAACCATTACAGTTCACACATATCCGCCCTCCATCAAAGTTCTTTGACGAGGAGTACACTTACTCCTACATAGACGACTGGCTTACCAATGTAAGACCACTGTCTTCCGAGTCAGTGGTGTCTCTAAGTGATGATAGGCCCCTCTCTCCTGATTCACCTGTTCCTCAATTCGGATCTTCCCAAATCGGTTACGATGTGGAACCGTCAAGGTACGAGTCGTTTACGCCAGAATCAACATTGTCAGACTGGGAAGACACTGATTTGTGTCTGGAGACCCTGTTTGATGAAACCAGACCAGATTCCCCACAATCAGTTTTATCAGACTTTGAACTTGATAAATTATTTAGTTGCAGGGCATTGTCCCCAGAATCTGTGGCTTCTGATTTTGACTTTTTGCTCCTGAAGGACTGGTTGGCAGACTTTAGAGCATCTTCCCCTGAATCTGATACATTTCAATATCAACATCGTTGCCTCTCTCCGGATTCACCCGTTCCTCAGTTTGGATCTTCCCACATTGGTTACGATGTGGAACCGTCAAGGTACCAGTCGTTTACACCAGAATCAACATTGTCAGAATGGGAAAATACTGATTTGTGTCTGGAGAGGCTGTTTGATGATACCAGACCAGAGTCCCCACAATCAGTTTTATCAGACTTTGAACTTGATAAATTATTTAGTTGCAGGGCATTGTCCCCAGAATCCGTGTCTTCTGATTTTGACTTTTTGCTCCTGAAGGACTGGTTGGCAGACTTTAGAGCATCTTCCCCTGAATCTGTGGTGTCTTTTGAGCAGCAGTCTTTTTCTACGTACCTCACATCGAACCAGATGAAGAGTCAACACTGTAACTATTACTTACTGTACTCTGAAAGTAGACCAGTATCACCTCTTTCAACGCTCTCAGATGATGAGTATTCAGGATTTGGGATCGAGGAATTGTTCAACGCCAACAGACCAGATTCCCCTGATTCCCTCACTTTACAAGTTAACTCTGAACACACAAATGTGAAAGTAACTACGTTCCCATCATTGTTTGCTGCAAGACCTTTTACATTTGCAGATGTTGTGCGCGGCATTACACATGAAACACAAGCAGAGGGTTTTTTGGTTCGCAAAGCATTTGAGTTTACACATATCCGCCCTCCATCAAAGTTCGTTGACGAGGAGTACACTTACTCCTACATAGACGACTGGCTTACCAATATAAGACCACTGTCTCCTGAGTCAGTGGTGTCTCAAAGTGATGATCGGCCCCTCTCTCCTGATTCACCTGTTCCTCAATTTGGATCTTGCCGAATCGGTTACGATGTGGAACCGTCAAGGTATGAGTCGTTTACGCCAGAATCAACATTGTCAGACTGGGAAGATACTGATTTGTGTCTGGAGACCCTGTTTGATGATACCAGACCAGAGTCCCCACAATCAGTTTTATCAGACTTTGAACTTGATAAATTATTTAGTTGCAGGGCATTGTCCCCAGAATCTGTGGCTTCTGATTTTGACTTTTTGCTCCTGAAAGACTGGTTGGCAGACTTTAGAGCATCTTCCCCTGAATCTGATGCATTTCAAAGTCAACATCGTTGCCTGTCTCCTGATTCACCTGTTCCTCAGTTTGGATCTCCCCACATTGGTTACGATGTGGAACCGTCGAGGTACCAGTCGTTTACACCAGAATCAACGTTGTCAGACTGGGAAGATACTGATTTGTGTCTGGAGACCCTGTTTGATGATATTAGACCAGATTCCCCACAATCAGTTGTATCAGACTTTGAACTTGATAAATTATTTAGTTGCAGGGCATTGTCCCCAGAATCTGTGTCTTCTGATTTTGACTTTTTGCTCCTAAAGGACTGGTTGGCAGACTTTAGAGCATCCTCTCCAGAATCTGTGGTGTCTTTTGAGCAGCAGTCTTTTTCTACGTACATGACATCGAACCAGATGAAGAGTCAACACTGTAACTATTATTTAATGTACTCTGAAAGTAGACCAGTATCACCTCTTTCAACGCTCTCAGATGATGAGTATTCAGGATTTGGGATAGAGGAATTGTTTGACGCTAACAGACCAGATTCCCCTGATTCCCTTACTTTACAAGTTAACTCTGAACACACAAATGTGAAAATAACTACGTTCCCACCATTGTTTGCTGCAAGACCTTTTACATATGCAGATGTTATGCACGGCATTACACATAAAACACAAGCAGAGGGTTTTTTGGTTTCCAAACCATTTCAGTTCACACATATCCACCCTCCATCAAAGTTCGTTGATGAGGAGTACACTTACTCCTACTTAGACGACTGGCTTACCAATGTAAGACCGCTGTCTCCGGAGTCAGTGGTGTCTCAAAATGATGATTGGCCCCTCTCTCCTGATTCACCTGTTCCTCAGTTCGAATCTTTTCAAAACGGTTACAATGTGGAACCTTCAAGGTATGAGTCGTTTACGCCAGAATCAACATTGTCAGAATGGGAAGATACTGATTTGTGTCTGGAGACCCTGTTTGATGATACCAGACCAGAGTCCCCACAATCAGTTGTATCAGACTTTGAACTTGATAAATTATTTAGTTCCAGGGCATTGTCCCCAGAATCAGTGTCTTCTGAGTTTGACTTTTTGTTCCTGAAAGACTGGTTGGCAGACTTCAGAGCATCCTCCCCAGAATCTGATGCCCTCTCTCCTTATTCACCTGTTACTCAGTTCGGATCTTCCCAGATTGAGTACAATTTGGAACCGTCTAGGCACCAGTTTTCTATTGAGGAATTGTTCGACGACAACAGACCAGATTCCCCAGATTCGCTTTCTTCACCGATTGAAGCCAAGCAAACTAAATTTACTGCACTTGATCGTCACCTGCTTTCTGGTTCAAAACTCCCTACCCCTGCAGATGCTTTGCAAGGCATTAATATAGAAAAAGCATCAGCCCACAACTTATCTTTCTCTGAAATCAATCAATTATCGGCTGAAAACTCTGCCTCAGTACATGAGTCAAAGAAAAAACTGACCCAGCTTAAACCTTTCCCTTTTGAATTTGAATCACCAGACTCCACAGTGCATACTAAGGTATCCAGGATAAGACACATGCCTTTTGTTAAGAACTTAATGTCACATTTGTACGATCCACTCTATCGTGGAAAATGTTCTTCTTGTTCAATTAGATTTTTAGAATCTACCTTAAAAAAACAGTCAGTGGTCAGTGGTACACCACAAAAACATGACATAACATCTGCCAAGTTTGCAGAACAACATTTCCCAAAGGATTATTTCATGTTTCTTAGCAGATCAATTGACAAAAAAGGTGATGAGGTTCTGTCTTCAAGGTCTATCTTCACTGGTTCCGTTTCTCCGGTATGTAAGAGCGATTCTGGCATATCACATTCTGAAACAGCTGAAACAGGATCCACAGATCCTCACCAATATGCAGCTGAAAGTGAATTTAATGACAGTCCCACACTTTCCACGTACAGGCTACCATCACCTGAATTATTATTCACTCACCACAGGCCGCCTTCTCATCAATCGTTTTCCTCATTTGAAGAGTTCACTACCCTATCTCCTGACTCACCAATTCCTTATTTTGACTGTCAACCTTTTTTTTTGCCAGAAAATGTATCTATTTCACCAGACTCCATAATGCAGGAGAGAGATACCACTGATTCATGTCTTGACACTTTATTTTGTGAGATCCGACCAGATTCTCCTGAGTCCATTGTGTTTGACAATGAATTTCAGGGGTCCTTCAGTGATATGACATCGGACATCGACTACACACAGTCATTCCTTGACTACTGGCTGTCTGAGTTAAGACAATCTACTCCTCAAAGTCCTGAATCACTAGGAGATTTAGATGACATTTCAAATAAACTGCCATGTCTGCCAGAAGAGACTTCTTCTGCAGACAAATTCAAAGATTTATAAGTCAGGAGAAGGGGACCCACATTGCACAGCCAAATCTTGTCATCATGAAAACATCATACCAGACTCCAAACCATTACAGGATTCCTCAGTATCCCTCTGAAAAGTACTATAATACAGTAACAATATCACATTCTGAAATGCTGACGATACCAAATTCAACAGTTGAGACAGAACCCATAGCTTCCTCCTTAAACAAACAACCCAGTCTTTTTTGTCAAGCCTCTTGCCTGGACAGAAAATAACCTTAACTATACCATAACAGATCATACAATCATGTATGAGTTGAGTCACAAGCCATCTGTAGAACACCATTTTGAATGTCATGATGCTGTCTGGCTGGTGGAGGCTCCCCATGAACAAACTCAAACCAAAAGAGAATCAGTGAAATGAAGATCCCATGTGCACAAACATAAACCAACAGACCCTGAATCACAATTAACGATGACACAAGCCCAAGATTTGTTTTCCATGAACATGAAAAGAAAATCCATAAGCGAGGATGAGAGCCAGGCTCCTCGGTGTCGGTAAGACAGCACAAGCTCTTGCTTGGCAGAGAATGCAGTGTTGCTTTTATAAGTAATACATTTGCCAATACGTTAAGTGTGAAAGTAGAACTGACGCCTCATCTTTTTACTACTAATGCCCAGAGGCTTCGCTGTCTTGCTGTGGCATGTTTGCATTAGAGCAGAAGAAATTACCTTCTGGTGAAGCACAACTAATGGAAATTGGTGACACTTTCTGAGTGACATGAGCTTCTTGTCCAGCTGGTATGGTTGTTCGCATAAGCTGCATAGATTAATAGCTAACCAATGGAATTTGTGAACTATTTAAACTGCCTGACCTGTCTGATTCAAGCCTAAAGATATGTTCTTTTTATATGATTACAATCGACTGTTGTTGCAATAAGTTGAACAGAGCCATTTAGATCTTTGCCTCACAGACATACAAATCTAAACCAACTTATATACTTTGCCACAGCTGGAATCCTGTGCTGTCTGTTATGCATGTCTTCCAACCGAAAAACATCTTACAGAGACCAACATCCAATGGTGACCATAATGTTCCTGAACACGACTCTGCCCCATTGACAACCATTTCTAAAAAAATTGTGGAATTAAATGTGATGACATAACTGCATGCCTGTAGCAAGACATCCCTACTGCCCTTCTCCCACATTCTGTTGTCTCAAATGTCTCGGTAGGGGACCCAACATCACTTTCTTTTTAAATCATATTGCAATATGCTATTTAAAATGTTTAATTATGTTAATGAAGTGTTCTGTTGGCTGTTGTCATTACTGTAATAACAAGGTATTTACCTTTTGGAAGATGGGGCAGACCTGCAGTAGAACGGACAGTAGCAGTGTTTGCCTGTGACAAATAAAATAGTGGGTTTAGCATTGTCGTTTGAAGTTCAATGTTTCCTGCCCTTATATGATTACAAGGCAGAAAACACTAACTTGAATGGGTATAAAATGGTGCATGTCCACCTTCATTTTACACCAAATCTTGAGTCTGACTCACTTGTACCCTGCTTTTATTATTGTAAAATGATAGTGTGTTTGACTGATGTTCTTAAAATAATATTTCAAATCGTTTAAAGCATCTACATTTCTGTAGAATTTTATTCATTACCTGAATTGAAAGTGTTTAAATTGTAATTTGTAAGATAAATGTTATTACCATATATTAGATAGCACCGCAGTGACCTAAACGCAAGTGGGCTACAAGTGAATTTCCTCATTTGAGACTCTCATACGAAAAAATCATACCATTATCAAACGCATGCTTCATCACCGAAAGAAATCATGAATCATATTTATTTATATTTTTTCCATTCCATTGTATCATTTCTTGCAGGTATCAACAACATCTTCCAGGACAAGTCCTTCAGAATCTTCAAGACAGTTTTGTTTAAATTTAGGACAGGAACAGGTCTTTTCAACCGAAACATCATCCTTGGCACAGGTTTCAAACACACTTTCCACTGAAAAACTAGAATTGCCATTTCCGGGTACCTTTGAGCTAAGTAAAACACTATCTGAAATCCCATTGGCCACTCATAGTAGCTCACCACAGCAAAAAGATAATGTGACATCATTCGCCCAACATAGTGAAAATTCAGACTTAGCTAAACCAATCTCAGCGACCCCAAACTCACTCTGTCAGACAGCTCAAGAAAGTCCCGATGACCAAGTCATCACATCCACACCAACACCACCCAAGACCGGATCCCCTCAGCTTGACAAGCTGTTGTCAGATCTGGAGGAGATGAACGTTAAATTTAGCACAGACACACCTGACCCACTTCTGTTAGGATTTAGTGATGGAAGCTCTGAAGGTGATCAAATGTGTGAGTTTGATGACCTCTCACCTGAGGACCAATGCCATACAGAAGAAAGTGATAACCGAAGAGCCAGCGTGTCACCTGCTACACAGCTCGCTGAAGATACGAACCACACAAATGTAGCTGTCACAGAGCCTGCATACTTCAGAGCATCCTCCCCTGAATCTGACGCATTTCAAATTCAACATCGGCCCCTCTCTCCGGATTCACCTGTTCCTCAGTTCCAATCTCCACAAACCGGTTATGATATTGAACCCTCTACGCACCAGTCGTTGACACCACAATCAAGTTGTTCAGACTGGGAAGGCACTGATTTGTGTCTGGAAACCACGTTTGATGAAACCAGACCAGAGTCCCCACCGTCCGCTTCATCAGACGTTGAACATGATCACTTATTTAGTAGCGAGGCATTGTCTCCCGAATCTGTGTCTTCCGACTTTGACTATTTGCTCCTTGATGAATGGCTAGCAGACTTTAGAGCATCCTCCCCAGAATCTCTGGTGTCAGTTGCCGAACAAAGTGAAAATGCAGACTTAGCTAATCCAATCTCCGTGACGCCAAACTCACGCTGTCAAACAGCCCGAGAAAGTCCCGATGACCAAGTCATCACATCCACACCAACACCACCCAAGTCTGGGTCCCCTCAGCTTGACCAGCTGTTGTCACATGTGGAGGAGATGAACGTTAAATTTAGCCCAGACACACCTGACTCACGTCTGTTAGGATTCAGTGATGGAAGCTCTGAAGGTGAGTTTGATGACCTCTCACCTGAAGACCAATGCCATACAGAAGAAAGTGATGATTTAAGAGCCAGCGTGTCACCTGCTGCACAGCTTGCTGAAGAAACGAACCACACAAATGTAGCTGTCACAGAGCCTGCATATTTCCAGACATCCATTCAAGAGGAACCTGTAGTTTCCTCAGTCACTCCTGAAGAAACAAAAACCTTTGAGACAAGTGTCCCTTCAAGCATTGATAATCGTAAGGATAGCCCTTTATTTCCTGAAGAGTCCCTTTCAACTCCAAAATGTCCCCAAAGATTTGGTGAAGTGATGCTATCGCTGAACTCAAGTTTTCCTGTGGACGTATTCCAGTCCAGCAGATATGATGGAAATGCCACCGAGACACTTTCTTCTTTGTCAGTAGAAGCCACGATCCTGTCTGACATACCTGAGGAACAGCTGGAAAGACTTTGTGAGGAAGATTCTCCAACTGACGGTCTTCAAAGTCCAGAAAAACTTGAATCAGCTACTTCATGGGTCGTTGTGACAGGAGAAATATCAACACAGAGTATCCAAGATAACCTTACACATCCATGGGAGGAAACTTGTGCTGAAGCTCTTCAGACTGAAGATGTCTCTTCCCATTCTCTTTCTGAATTGACTCCCGAGACAGTTACATCTGCAAGACATTTCAGCTTTGAGGAATTGGTGGAGGCATCCTCAAGTGAGGATAGGCCAATGGCAAGTGGACAACATTCAGAAGAATCTCTGACTCCAGTAGAGTCTGAGTGGTTTGCCTCTCATCCTACTCCAGTTAAACCCAAAGCAAAGAGGGCTTCCTCAACTTCCGATGAGGAGTATAGCCTCCCATCTGGGCATGCAGAGATCTCTTCGACCACAACCATTGATACCCACATGCCTCCAGAATATGCAAAAGTTGTGCAAAGTGGGACAGACAGCCCAACCTTTGAATACTCGGACCCGGAGCCTTTCTTTGACTGCATACAGGCTGCATCCGATTCTTCAGAGCCTGAGCCTGATGAACCTGAGGCTAGTACTAGGCCCAATGAAGATCAGCCCCAGGGTCATCTCAGCCATCTTAGAGGGCTGGAAAAATCAAATCAAAAGATTCTGTTGTCCTCTGGAAGTGAAGATTATGAGGATGCTCCTCTTGTCCAGGAGCCTCCTTATAATGTACACAAAGAGAAAGAAGAATTATTACAATATTCAGAAGCATCGGATGAAGAATTCACCTTGTGTGAGGCTTCACGACCGCCCCCTGTCTGGGAAATTGGGGCATATGATGATACAGTTAAATCTTTGACACGGGTAAGACGAGATTTGGTAAACCACCCCAACTTGCAAGCTTTTTTTCCTGGAGCTGAGCTTAACCAAATATTATATTTGCTTCAGAGAGGAATGACTGCTAACCCTCTGGCCACATGGATGGGATCTAAACCTCCTCATAACCCTTATTTTATTTTGATTCAAGATTTTAACCAGTCCCAACTCAGCATGTCACGGTGCTGCCTGTAACCGGCTGTGTCACTCACACTAATAACATAAGCTACAAGTTCAAAAAATGATATAAAAGCAATAAGCACATAAGTATTCTTTAATTGAAATAAAGCATGGTATGTTTTGCGAAAATGTTTCCAAGTTAAGACTGACATGTTGTACTTTCCAATGTAATATCTGAAAAGTGTAACTTTAATTGTAATACTTAAAGACAATGGAAAGTGCACCATATCACTCTGCTTATTGCTTGCTTTGCTGCAAACAGCATTTATTTATTATACATTTATATATCCTCTATTAAATCTTAATGGACGTGTGTTGCTTGGTCAGGATATCGCTGCAGAGCTCGGATCTTTGTCAGAAAGTTCTGATGACGAGTTTCTGACCACCAGAATAGTTCGAAGAAGAGTTGTCATCCAGGTATCTGATGTAGCATGATTCATGGCGTTTTCAATTAGCATGGAGGGTGTGACTTCCTGAGTGCAACTTTAACCAGGCTCGGTCTTCACTGTCTAACAGCCTTTAATCAAAATGGGAGAAACGTGTGTGTTTGAAGATTAAACTAAATTTGGGTTCATAAGACACCTGCTCCATGATTTGCACTGATGGCTGAACCTCATGGAGGTGTTTTAAGTTGCTGTGAGCACTTCTTTGTTGTTGCCTTTTTGTTTCCTGTATCCCAAAGTCCCCGTTGTCTCACCAAAATATGACCTCACATGTACGTTGTGTGTCCTCAGGATGTTGAACGTGTTGGTTTTTGAAGTGGAGAATCAAACACACAAACTTGACGCTGATTCATTTTAGCGCTCCTGATGATTGTTGCTCTTGTTTCCCTGACAGGCCGATGAAATGCCAGAGCTCCCCACGCAGTCAGTGACGGAGGAAAAGTACAAGGATGAAAATGGTCACGTTGTTGTCAAAAAGGTAACGCAAGATCATAAATCAACTTTCACGCACACACCTCATGGCAGTATTTAAACTGAGCCCAAAAACTAAACAATGTGATTTGTTTGCGGCTTTGTGTATAATTCTTAATTCATTCATTACTTTATAAATTACATATTGTATCACAGCTGATAAGAGATGATAACTATTACATCGTGACTTCATTAACACATGATGTATCTATTTATTTGTTGAACAAGTGAATTGTAAACCTTTAAAATATCATTTGTAAAGCATATATAAATATTACAGAAATGGATGGACCACAAACCAATCATCAATCATTGATAGTTATTAACTATATGAATAAAGTTTCAAGTTTCTTTACAACGTATTTATGAAGCGTTTAACTAGGTATTACATTAATAATCAGTCATGGCTTTATAATAGCATCCCAAAAATGTTTATGGAGGATTTTAATCATTAACAAAGTGTTACAAATATCTGGTCCGTTTAATGTTCATAATGATTTGTAAACCTTTAATATTGTATAAAACATTTTAAAATCTGTGCAAGAACAAACTGTTAAAATAACACACATTATAGTATTACTAATATTCTAAAGAGTATTAATTATAATTGAATTGTTTGATAAAGTAATAAAGTAGACTAGAGTTTAAGTAACCATCAACTTCCTAATCATTAATGATGCTTAATATGAAGTGTTTCAACAAATGCTCCACTCCTAATGCTAAAGATCATGTGATTAAAACATGATCTTCTTCAGGTTACACGTAAAATAATTCGCAAGTGTGTTTCCGCCGATGGCGTGGAGCGAGAAGAGGCGTCGTCAGAAGGAGCGGCCCGGCCGCCCGGCCGCATGGCGGCTGCAGACGGATACTCTAAGGTGGTGAAGCGCACCGTGCTGAAGAGTGAGGGAGACCACACAGAGGTGTGTGTCCTGCATGTGTGTGTGTGTGTGCATCACAGTCTTCCAGAGCTTCTTCTTTCTCAACAGGAAGTAACCGACATGGCAGCATTTGGACTGGTAGTAGTAGATAAAGGACCAACACACTTCTTTCTTCTGGTTCAGGTAACATTTGCTGAATGTGAAGGTTCCTCAGCATCGAGTCAGGAGACGCTCAGCCGCGTGGAAAGAACCGTGGTGGTGGAGGGTGAACGAGCGCTGACCCACCAGGGCGATCCGTCTCTGGCCTCCGACCTCCCCTCTGCCCAGAAAGACTTCCAACAGGTTTGCTGACGCCCTCGTCACCGCCATGTGTACATGTTGTAGCTCACATCCGTACGGACCGCCAACAAGTCTCCGTTTGTTTCCATAATCAAACCATTTCAAATGAAGGGAATACTGTTTTTCTCCATTTCATGCCACCAGGCACTCGGTTATTTAAGTGGTTTTAGCAGAACAGAGCTCCCTCGTGTGGTAGAGAGAGAGACTGTCAAAGAAGATGGAACCGTGGTCAGGAGGTGTGTGAGTGAACCCGGTGTGAGTGCACGCGTGTGTTGAGCTGCAGGTTGATCAGTTTTACTAATATTGACTCATGTTTGCTTCACGTGGAAACTAGCATACTGTCAAATTATTACATTTTGTATGAATTCAAATAGAGATAACATGCAATGAACAGGAAGATGGATGTTATTTCTGTCATTATCGTCATTATGTTTACTGTGTATTGTTATGTATTGTAAACCAGAACAAGCATGCTGTGTGGACCAGACAGCCCTAAATATTCCATGTTGTTAAGGAGCCAAAGCAAAGCAACACAAACAAAGGGATGTTCATGTCAAGATGGACACAAATCCAAGAGAAATGTAGATTCTTGCATGTCAATCACATGCTGAGGCCCTCCCAGCCCGCATATCTTTTAAGTTAGAGGTCCAGAGACATGGACAGTCTGGAGGATTCCATCATGAGTCTGTTTAAAGTGTGTTATAATATAATCTATATGTTTCTGTGCATGTGATCACAATTGAATGCTGGATTTACAGCATGACGTAAAGAAGTGTTTGGCTTGTTTCCCCGTATCGTAACATGCCGACTCGTACAGCAACATCTCCACCTTTTTAATTGTATTGCGGCGGACCCTCAGGCGCATATTTATGATGACGCTGACCTCTGTCTCCTCCCCCATTTAGGGCTCACGTGCGTAAAGGTCGCACCCACAGACGAACAGTGGTGAAGAGAGCTGGGCAGCGCAAACAGGTCCTTCTAGAGCAAGTGGACGACCCGGGACAGGGGTCAAAACCACGTGACCTCCAGCAGCATCTCCACCAGCTCTTTCACCGCTACCACGAAGAAGAAGAGGACAACGATGAGGAGGAGGATGATGACGAGGAGGAGGAGTGAGAGGATAGGGAAGTGTAACACTCTCCTCCAGTCCCTGGCTCCGCCCACGCTAAAGTCCCCCCCAATCCTATGCATTAGCCACATGCAAACCCAGTGTGCACCTCAAACCACCGTCTTCCCCTTTTTAAGTCCTGGGAGATGACCTTTTGACCTTTTTGTTTCACGATTGAGTTTCCTTCCCCCTGGCTGGTGTGACGCATTCACGATTTTCTTTCCATGTTCTGGCGTCGTTTCACCTTTTTCTTGACCAAAGAAATCCGCCCGTTGTTGTTCCCCCCCCCCGATTCACGTCACTTTCCATTTCAGAATTGGTATTTTTTTGTCTTTTGAGCAAGAACAAAGAGACCGCAAAGAAAACAAAAACGCGAACCGATCGCATCAACTCGCAAACCTCCTGAGGGGAAAGAACCCTTCACCCGCTGAACTCTGGTACTCGTCTCTGAGCAGCTGCTTGGACTGAAAGACAATATCTCCGTCACACTGCACTGCCTCTCACAACCAGTTCCTCACATGTTCCTGACTGAAAACAACGGTCTCACTCACTATACTCGCCTCTCTCCGCTCGTTCGATTCAGACGGTCAAGATGTCACACAGAGGAAACCAGACTGAATTGAACTGCTGCTGCTGCTGCTGCTGCTGTGTTTTGTGTAGGCTATGTGTAATCTGTCTTTGGGAGTTATATATTATCTATAATCTAGACATTACGGACATCAGTAGCCTAGAAATTAACCACCACTCATGTGAAGTAGAGCAGGCATGACTAATCAACAGCATTATGTCAGAGCGATCCTCGCTTTGACCGCTTTGTAGTTCCTGTAGATCGCCCCTCGGCCTCTCTTTTCCTTTCTTTACGTCTTGCTTTCCACGTTATTATGTTGAACTGTATTCGCTTTTTGTCCCGTCCCTTTTCTCTCCTCTCGTTGCTCTTGACCCATAATGTATGGATGGTGAATATGTGAGCGAGGGCGCGCTGTAAGAGTGTGAGCTAAACACTGTGTCGTCAGCTGGTGTGGAGAGCGTGTTGTCAGAATTATTATAAACTGGTTTTATGTTGTTGTTTTTTTTTGTTGAAGATGTCTTTGTACTTTTTTTGATTTCGATAGCGTATTCAAATTTAGTTCAATCAGATCATCACGGCCGTGATCTGATCAGACATTAGTGGTCAGGCAATCAGGTGTGTCTGCTTTACTCATTATTAAATATTATCAGTTCATCTTCGGAGCGAGTGTTGGACCAGTTGTGTGTCCGTGAGTGTGAGTGTTGTGAAAGAGTGTGTGCCAGTTTCCGTCAGCAAAGAAAAGATTTTATTTTCCACAGACTGCGTTTCACTCTCCTGAATGTCAGGAGGGAGCACCTCCTTGCTTTTTGTGCACAGGATATAATATAAGGTAGAGTATATCTTCTCCACAGAGATATGATGATTAAATACAAGATAATAATGCAACAGACACACACACACGGTGGAGAGCTTAAACCCACCATTACTCACGGCTCCGAGCGTCGCTACTGTACGTATCTACAACGTGTAATGTGTTTATTTCACTGTCACTGTTTACTTTGTGATTTTAGAAGAGTGTCAAAAAGCAAAACTAGTGGAAGTTCACTGTGACAGGTATGCTTTTAATTTGAAAATCAGCATCCCTTTTCTGTGATGATGACAGTTATATACATATACAATGCATATTCAAATATCTATTAGGGCATGTATTACTGTATCAAAGTTCAAAAAGACAAAAACAAAATGGCTGCAGTGTGTCAATGGCTGATAGAGAATAAAAGTCTACAAATGTATCGTGTCTTTTTATTCTTTTCCTTGGGATTTTTGTTGTGTTTTGCCCGGTTTACTTGCTGATAAGAATGAACAATTCACCACCTGTGTTACCGGGTGGAGCCCCCCGCTGGGCATGAGAGGTAGTGCAATGGCAGCATGCACCAGGTTCTCAGGGGCTTTTCAAACTAAAATGTAATTCCACAATACAACTGATGATATTAAAAGCAACAAGCCAATTAGCACTTTCATATTCACATACACATCTGAACAATGAACATATTAAAATGAGAAGACAAAAACTAAAAGTCAAAGTTGTGCCCCACTGGACAGTATCCAGATGTTGAACCACATAACCAGAGTTTCCTTTCATGGAAGCAACGTTTAAGTAACATTTTGTATTTAATTTAATGTGTTAAATCAAATTTAAAACTTATATACAACTAAAACAAATCTTACCTAATTTTCCATTGGTGCAAGTTGTATCAAGGTCAAAATAAAATATTATATATATATATATATATATATATATATATATATATATATATATATATATATATATATATATATATATATATATATATATATATATATATATATATAAAATGCATATTGGCATTTTTAATTTAGTTTTTTAAGATGTTTTGGTATGCATTTTAAATATAAAATAGAGATGTTTTAAAATCTACTACTGTAACCCTCTCCCAAAAATTAGTTCTGTATTTTTACGTGTATTTAATGTGTGTGCAATACGGAAACATTTGGAAAATCAGAATGTTAAAATTGAGCTTGCTTTAGTTCTGGTGATGTATATATACATTGTGATTGTTGATAAAAAACAAACATTGAAATTGCTATTCTTGCTATCAGAGGAAATAAGAGTTTACGTAAAATCAGTTTATGAGCTACATTTATGTTTGCTATGAGCTAAGTCATACTGTTTGAATTGTCAGATTTCAATCTATAATACTAATTTAAGTGTAAAGAAAAGCAGAGCAGCTAACACTTTGCATCGAGATATGTTTGCCTTTATATCAGTGAAATAAGAAATAAGAGAATGTAGCATATATGTAATATATGAAAATTCAAGACTATTGTGTAGTGCATGGGGGGGAATATTGTAAGTAAGATCATACGAAACTGTAATATCTTCTGTTTGATTTGTGAATCACTGACTTGTTTGTTTGCGTTTGTTAATGTTGTGCATCAGTCCCGTCCCAGATGTTTCTAATGTCCTCCGGTATCATAGAAGTGTTGTCGAAACAATAACACGGTTATGGTTAACATCCAGCGTAAATATCAAAAACCTCATATCCAAGAGGAGGAGAAGTGAACTCCTTGTTGCTGAAGCGCCCCCTTACATTTTGTACAAAAATAAGAAGACAAACACATTTTTCATAATGTTTGTACTTGTATTGTATGACTGTATGTATGTATAGGGTTTCTGTTATTTTATTCTTCGTCATTTCCAGTGTGTTACTCAACCAATTGCACGGAGAAGGCGGAGGTGATGAATACGGCTCAAAGGCTCTCTGGAAGGCCCGTACGTCTGGAAGAGCATTGGACTGAAGAACATTGCAGTCACACAAGAGGAAGGTGGGACAGCAGGAAGGAGTCGACGGAGAGTTGGACTGTGATAAATGTTGGGATGTCTTCCTCGAGGTCCAGTGCTTCTACAGCCGGTGGCCTCAACGCCGGAGTCTTCGTCATGTATATATATATATATATATATATATATATATATAACATAGATAGATAGATATAGCTAGATATAGCTAGATGTATAGATAGAGATATAGATAGATATCAATATCTATCTATATCTCTATCTATATATCTCTATCTATATATCTATTTATCTTTTTTAAATCTGTCATATTTCCATATCAATTTAAATACTGATGTTTATGAAAGCCCATATGTGACTTTATGAAATTATAATGTAAACATGTGTTAATTGAGTAAAATAAATTGAGATGGAAGAACAATAAGCCAATTAAATGACAAGAAAATCAAAGTTAAAAGACAGTTTGCAGAATCAAACCATTAAATTACAGCCATTTTCAGGGGGTTACTTTTGACCACATTAACATAAAAATAGAAAAGCTGTTTAGTCGTACTCCTCTGTACAGTGGACAATATTCAAATTTGTATTCAAATTTGAAAATGGCGAGGCATTATTGAACCAGATTTTTCCATTTATTCAAGCAACATTTAGGTCAAAATGAAACTCTGAAAATGAAAGTGATCTGACAGCATCTGACATTTTATTTCAGACGTAACCTGCTCTACAGTGGATATCAATCAAACACAATAAGCATATAAATATAGTTTATATATATATAAAGTTTCTCTCATTGTGCCGTTCAATTTGATTGAAGAAATGTCTTTTTTTAATTATAGTACATCACAGTATTAAATTGATACATTTTATGATCTGTTTTACTCTATTAATGTGTAGTGGGGGTTATTTATTAAGTATCAAGCCAGACCTTTTATTATTAAAGACTATTATTGATACCATAACAGTGGACATGACTCAGATCACACAATTATCCTTGTAAACAGTATGTTGATTGGTTGCTTGGTCGTGACAGAAAATACATTCTATTTTCTGTCACTAAGCAACCAATCCATATCCTGTAATCTGAGTCATGTGACTCAACCAGAAGAGGGAGGAGTTAAGCCTTTAAAGATTTCAAAGGCAAGTTGATGATGTCATTAAATGTTCTTAAAGTGAGAGCCCTCTGGAAAAAGCACTTCATGCTCCGTTTACATTTCTTGTAAGCTCAGCGAAGTTCTACTTCCAAGACGCAAGTACTCAACCAAGAATACAATACTCAACCAAGAATACAATACTCAACCAAGAATACAATACTCAACCAAGAATAACAGCAATTCAACTATCAAAATGCAGGACCAGAGAATTGCTGCCCTTGAAGAGGAGATGGCCAAGAAGAAGATCCAATGGAAGCAAGAGAAGGAGAAAATACTTCAGGCTCTAAAGGCCGAGAGAGCGAAAAGACTCAAAGCAGAGGCAGGAATAAATAAAGAGCCGGTCAGAGCCATCACAATTTTAAAACGTGGAACCAGCCTGGCCGCAGAGGTGGAGAGGAACCTCAATCAGATGACGACAACCAAACAAGTCGTGGAGCTCCAAAAAATGATTGAGGAGTTGAAAAAAGACTTCACTCACAAGGAGCTCCAATGGAGGGAGGAGAGAGACAATCTCATGAAAACTGTGAAGATAGAAAGGGAGTACAGGAGAAAAGCAGAGGACCAAGAAACCAAAAAGCTGGAGGAAAAAGATAAAATCATTGGAGCTCTTCGGAAAGAGAAAGCATTGAAAAGGGATTCAAAGGTGGAGCAAAACGAGACAGCTCAGTGTTCTGAACAGGGTGACAACATCCAAAAAATGGAGGAGCAGATTAAGCTCCTCATGCAGCAAAATGTCGACCTGCATGAAAAGACAACAGCCCAGCTTTCTGAAAAGGATCAGAAAGTCAAACAAATGGAGGAACATATCAGGATCCTCACAGAACAAACTGTTGACCTGGAAGAAAAGACAACAGCCCAGCTTTTTGCAAAGAATGAGAAAGTTCAAGAAATGGAGGAGCATATCAAGCTCCTCACAGAACAAAATGTCGACCTTCAAGAAAAGACGACAGCTAAGCTTAATGCAATGGATGAGAAGGTTCAAGAAATGCAGAAACAGATGAAGATCCTCACAAAGGAACATACTGCCCTCCAGGTCTCCCACCTGCACCTCCAGGAGCTCTCCCAAAAAACGGATAAAGAGAAGGCGATGATAAAGAAGAAGGCCGAGAAAGAAAAAAAGGAGGCAGAGAAGAGGCTTAATAAGGAGAAGGAGGAGAAGGACAAGAAACAAAAGGAGCTAGTGAAAAAACAGAAGAAGGAGAGCGCCGAAAAGTTGAAGAACGACATCAAGGAGCTGAAAAGACGAGCCAAAGAAAGGGATTTGAGGGCGAAGAGAGGTAAGTTGGCGGGCAAGTAGAAGAGAAAGGACCAAGAATATTTTTCTTTCCCTCCCCCGTTTTTTTTTGTTTGTTCTATTTTTCTTATCATTCTTATCGTTTGTTCTGTGTTTCTTATCATTCCTTCTCCCTCTATTGTAACACAACTTGAGGATGCGTTGGAACGGTGAACCAAAAATGACGGACATGATGTCCAGACTTTTTTTTTCACCCTTTCTTCTCCCTCTAAGATTGTGATACAATTTGAGGATGCGATGGAATGACAAAACAAAAATGACGGACTTGATGTCCTGACTTTTTTCTAACCAAAACCTTCTCCCGCTAGGATTTTAACAACATTTCTGTTTGCATGTTCTCCACCTGGTTGAAGGGTTTTTACACCGGGTGATCCGGTTTCCCCCAAAACTCAAAGACATGCAACGATTTTCTTATCATTCTTTCTCCCTCTAAGATTGTGACCCAATTTGAGGATGCGATGGAACGGTGAACCAAAAATGACGGACTAATGTCTGGACTTTTTTTTCACCATTCCTTCTCCCTTTAAGATTGTGACCCAATTTGAGGATGCGATGGAATGATAAAACAGGGTTTTTTCTCCGGGTGATCCGGTTTTCCCTCAAACTCAAAGACAATTACGTCCAAAATAAAAACTAATTATAATTTCAACTCTAATCCCATGATTTTAAATTTATTTCGCTGACGCCCGCACTAAAAAGTACTTAAGGGCACTTTTATAAACCATTTCACTGATTTATCTTTTGACGGACGTGATGTCCGGACTTTTTTCTCATCATTACTTCTCCCTCTAAGATTGTGACACAATTTGAGGATGCGATGGAATGATAAAACAAAAATGACGGACTTGATGTCCTGACTTTTTTCTAACCAAAACCTTCTCCCTTTAAGATTTCGACAACATTTCTGTTTGCATGTTCTCCACCTGTTTGAAGGGTTTTTACACCGGGTGATCCGGTTTCCCCCAAAACTCAGAGACGTGCAGGTCCAAAATAAAAACAAATTATAATTTCAACTTTAATTCTATGATTTAAAATGTATTTCACTGACGTCCACACTAAAAAGTATTTAACCCTCCTGTTATGTTGGTTTTTTAGGTACAGCAATGATGTACGCGTTAAATCATCCAAAAGTTGTCAGAAAATAAAAAATCCTAATGAATATAGTTTGTACCTCATAAGCAACACCATTACGAACAATTCAATCAGTTTTTAGTGAAATTGAGTTATTCACCCCTCTATAGATCGTAGTTCAATTAGGCTAACTCATACGTTTTAATGAAAAATACATGTTCAAACAATTGTTTAGTTACATTGGAAAAACCTAGACATACAATGAATTGGTCTACATGTATTTTTTCTGAAATTTTATTTGCATTTTGAATAATTTTCTCATGGGGTGATGTAGATGTTGTTCATCTACATCACCTCATGCTGTTCAGGGTCATATTGACCCGCTCACTCAAAATCAAACCAAATGAGTCATAAAGATTTATATTGAAAGTAAAGTTTATTCATGTTTATTTATAGTGTTAAGAAACCTGAATTGACCTCAAGATGGTCTTCATCTTCAGATATTTACGCCTCTATTTCACTGTCGTGATCAACGACGTGCTCCAGGGCCGTCACCCTTTAGTTCCTGTTGCTCATGTTGTCTACAGGAAGCTGCTGAGTTGTGTGTATCTGCAGAGTCATGCTGGGAGGACTCGTGTAACCCCTTTGTCTGTTTCACCTTTTCCCGTGAGAAAACAATAGGTTCCCGTTCAAATAGTATCTGTATTTCTCGCACAAGCGGGGTACTTTGTAAGAGAGTGTGCGTGCGTCTGAGATTGGGATGAAAGTCGATTAGAAATCCAGTAGTTACATATTTATTAGGAGAGACATGAAATAAACCCTTACTTTAGTGTTCCCGGACCAATGAAGGTGTATTCAGTGAGAAGATAAGCATTGTTTAGTCTGGAAGGTTCACGTGGGTTGATGGGCACATGAAGCAGGAGACGGTTCCCATAACACACACCTGATTCTTTTGTTTGAAGTTTGTGTGTGTGTGTGTGTGTGTGTGCAAGAAAGACTGCCTCTCACATGTTCAAAGAAAGGAACGGTCTAAACTTGACACTTGTGACCCCTCATAGCCTCCACTTTCACTGCCGGGTCAAATTGACCCGAACATCACCTCTGTAATATAAACCTGCAGGGGGGGAGGTTACAAATATATGATATTTTTTGTATTTTTTCTTTACGTTGATTACACCAATTAAGGCAAGTAGAAGAAGTTTCATTCAGAAAAAAAGTACTTTAAAGTATTTTTCCGAGATCTTCAAACTTTGAAACGGGTCAAACCTATTAGTTTGATTTGATTATGAAAACGATGACACAATGATGATGTCAGGGGGCGTCAACTCCATATGTAGACTTCACCTGAGTACAGCCAGGTGTGTTTTGGCCGGAGAGCAGAAGGGCAAACTATTTAACTGCATTAAGAGTGTTTTTCTGTTTAAGATGAGTTTCATTTATTTTTCTGTTGCTGTTATCAAATAAAAATGAGTTTTGAAGTAACACTACAAGAGAACATTAATTTACAGACCGCTCCTACAGCACAGATTAATATAGGCTGTAAAATACTCTCGTCATGATAACCCTCCTGTCAAGTCCTATTTAATTTCAGCAGCCGGCACTGGCCTACTGGCGGTGCATTGTGGGACTTGGAGTCTTTTCCTTCTTTTCTCTTGTTTCTTTCGACAAGGGAATGTAATTTGAACTGAACACCTCCTGTTATGTTTCTTTCTTCGGGACAGCAATGATGTTCTCGGGTCAATGTGACCTGCCCACTGTAGGACGAAAGCAGTTTTACTCTTTGAAATGATCAAATCCTTTTTTTTAATTGTTTAGAAAATTGCTTTGTACATCTTATTTTGACTTCGATACAACTTACACAAATGGAAAATTATGTCTCTCTCTCTCTCTACCACACGAGGGAGCTCTGTTCTGCTAAAACCACTTAAATAACCGAGTGCCTGGTGGCATGAAATGGAGAAAAACAGTATTCCCTTCATTTGAAATGGTTTGATTTTGGAAACAAACGGAGACTTGTTGGCGGTCCGTACGGATGTGAGCTACAACATGTACACATGGCGGTGACGAGGGCGTCAGCAAACCTGTTGGAAGTCTTTCTGGGCAGAGGGGAGGTCGGAGGCCAGAGACGGATCGCCCTGGTGGGTCAGCGCTCGTTCACCCTCCACCACCACGGTTCTTTCCACGCGGCTGAGCGTCTCCTGACTCGATGCTGAGGAACCTTCACATTCAGCAAATGTTACCTGAACCAGAAGAAAGAAGTGTGTTGGTCCTTTATCTACTACTACCAGTCCAAATGCTGCCATGTCGGTTACTTCCTGTTGAGAAAAAGAAGAAGAAGCTCTGGAAGACTGTGATGCACACACACACACACACACATGCAGGACACACACCTCTGTGTGGTCTCCCTCACCACCTTAGAGTATATATTAAGCATCATTAATAAATAGGAAATTGATGGTTACTTAAACTCTAGTCTACTTTATTACTTTTAATAAACAATTCAATTATAATTAATAATCTTTAGAATATTAGTAATACTTTAACATATGTTATTTTAACAGTTTGTTCTTGCACACATTTTAAAATGTTTTATACAATATTAAAGGTTTACAAATCATTTGCGAGTTATTAACAAATACTTAAATAATAGATGGTAAAACATTTATGAACATTAAACGGACCAGATATGTGTAACACTTTGTTAATGATTAATAAGCAGTTTGAAAATCCTCCATAAACATTTTTGGGATGCTATTATAAAGCCATGACTGATTATTAATGTAATACCTAGTTAAACGCTTCATAAATACGTTGTAAAGCAATTTTAAACTTTAAATAGTTAATAGTTTAGATAATTAATAACTATCAATGATTGATGATTGGTTTCTGGTCCATCTATTTCTGTAATATTTATATATGCTTTACAAATGATATCTTAAAAGGTTTACAATTCACTTGTTCATCAAATAAATAGATACATCATGTGTTAATGAAGTCACGATGTAGTAGTTATCATCTCTTATCAGATGTGTGTGATTCATAAAGTAATTAATGAATTAAGAATTATACACAAAGCCGCAAACAAATCACATTGTTTAGTTTTTGGGCTCAGTTTAAATACTGCCATGAGGTGTGTGCGTGAAAGTTGATTTATGATCTTGCGTTACCTTTTTGACAACAACGTGACCATTTTCATCCTTGTACTTTTCCTCCGTCACTGACTGCGTGGGGAGCTCTGGCATTTCATCGGCCTGTCAGGGAAACAAGAGCAACAATCATCAGGAGCGCTAAAATGAATCAGCGTCAAGTTTGTGTGTTTGATTCTCCACTTCAAAAACCAACACGTTCAACATCCTGAGGACACACAACGTACATGTGAGGTCATATTTTGATGAGACAACGGGGACTTTGGGATACAGGAAACAAAAAGGCAACAACAAAGAAGTGCTCACAGCAACTTAAAACACCTCCATGAGGTTCAGCCATCAGTGCAAATCATGGAGCAGGTGTCTTATGAACCCAAATTTAGTTTAATCTTCAAACACACACGTTTCTCCCATTTTGATTAAAGGCTGTTAGACAGTGAAGACCGAGCCTGGTTAAAGTTGCACTCAGGAAGTCACACCCTCCATGCTAATTGAAAACGCCATGAATCATGCTACATCAGATACCTGGATGACAACTCTTCTTCGAACTATTCTGGTGGTCAGAAACTCGTCATCACAACTTTCTGATAAAGATCCGAGCTCTGCAGCGATATCCTGACCAAGCAACACACGTCCATTAGTACAGTAGTTCTGTATTTTTTATGTGTATTTAATGTGTGTGCAATACGGAAACATTTGGAAAATCTGAATGTTAAAATTGAGCTTGCTTAAGTTCTGGTGATGGATATATACACATTGTGATTGTTGATTTTTTTTAAAAACAAAAACATTGATAATGCTATTCTTGCTATCAGAGGAAATAAGGAGTTTACATAAAATCCAGTTTATGAGCTACATTTATGTTTGCTATGAGCTAAGTCATACTGTTTGAATTGTCAGATTTCAATCTATAATACTAATTTAAGTGTAAAGAAAAGCACAGCAGCTAACACTGCATCAAGATATGTTTGCCTTTATATCAGTTAAATAAGAAATGAAAGAATGTCGTATATATGTAATATATGAAAATTCAAGACTATTGTGTAGTGCATGGGGGGAATATTGTCAGTAAGATTCCAGATTCGATCGTTCTTAAGGACTTAAGAAGGCTCTTAAGAAGGGTTTGGCTAAGAAGGAGCGCTAAGATGGGGTGTTGCCCGGACACTATCTTAACTGCCTTCTTAAGATCCCAAAGAAGCTTCTTAAGAAGCTCTTAGTGGGAGCTGTCCACCGCCGTGGTGCTGAAACTATATCAATCGATGCCCGGCAAATCGATCACCCACCACTTTATCACACATAAATCACACACAACACACTGTGGTCTTCAGCAACGCCTTTATATAGACAAGTAGGTGGAGCCTCTCACCGAGTTCAATTACACCTGTCAGTTTCCCTGATATCAGTGAAATACCACAGGTTTGTTGATGTTTTTATAGCTAAGGTAAACTGATATGCAGAAGCCGAATGTGTGTGAAAACATAATGAGTGATAGGAATGATGATTCTTTTTATGTATGTAGCTACAGGAACACATGGACAATTATTTATTTTTATATGGTTATTTTTATTCTTATTCTATTATTTTTCTTGCGTCAGTGTTCTGCAGCTGTCGGCGCACATTCATCATTACACATGGTTTTAATATTCCTTTGCGGATCAGATATAACTTTCCCTGACGCGGCTGCAGTGAGCATTTGGTCGCTAAGAAGGCTGTTAAGAGTGGGTCAGACTGATCTTACGTTTCCTTCTTAGTGAAAGATCTTTTTAAGCTAAGAACGACTCTGGGAAACACATCCTTCTTTCACAGCGCTCTTAAGAGCGCTCCTAAGGAGTTCTTAGTGCTTAAGAGCTTCTTAACGAATCTGGGAAACGCGGCTAATATCTTTCTCAGCCAATTTCCCAGAGAAAGCGGAGGTGATGAATACGGCTCAAAGGCTCTCTGGAAGGCCCGTACGTCTGGAAGAGCATTGGACTGAAAAACATTGCAGTCACACAAGAGGAAGGTGGGACAGCAGGAAGGAGTCGACGGAGAGTTGGACTGTGATAAATGTTGGGATGTCTTCCTCGAGGTCCAGTGCTTTTACAGCCGGTGGCCTCAACGCCGTTACAGTTTGCTCTTTCCCACTCGTCGGTCTCTTCTTTTGTAAAGGGGAAAACAGGATAAACATTTTTCTTTTGACGAAACATATGATGTCAATGCGGAACACCACTCCGTATATGGTGTGAACCTGTTGCCGGCACGGCAATGGATGGCTTAACATGTTTAAGAAATAAATAAATCAGTTTCAAGATGTGATAATGAATGACCTCAAAGTTGTTAGGGTTAACCCTAACAACCTAACAACTGTGTATGTCAGGATAGGAGTTTCGGTTTCCGGTTTTATTTTGTAGTTTGTCTCTTGTTTCCTCTGTGTCTCTGAACCTCCTGCCCCCTGTATGCCTTGTCCTTGATTGTGCATGTATGTCTCCTGATTGTTAGAGTCCCTACACCTGCCCTCAGCCACTCCCGTGTCCACTGATTGTTTTATGGTTTACGCCTGTGTCCCCCTCGCCCCTTCTTAAGGACAACCAGCAAACAAGACAGGGATCTAAAAAAAAAAAAGTTGAGTTGGCTTTAGAATAAGCCACCCTTGAAAAACAGATCTGTGACAAGGAGCTCCAATGGAAGGAGAAACTCAATATATTGAAAATTGTACCAAACATGAAGTGAACCAACTCGTCCTTAAAACGGAGTAATCTTGAAGAAAAGATCTTGGTGCGCGAGGCCCAGCTGAGCGGGGCAGTGTGCCGGATTAAATTTATGGAAGAGCAAAAGACAAAGTCCAACAAATGGAGGAACAGATCAAGCTCTTCACACAACAAAGTGTCGACCTGCAAGAAGAAGTGACAGCTCAGCTTGCCATAAAAGATGACAATGTCAGTCACCTGGAAGATAAAATGAAGCTCCTCACACAAAGCAGATGGCAAACAAAAAGCTCCAATGGGAGCAGAGGAAAATACTAAATACTCTGAAGGTCAAGAAAAAAGAAAGAGCCCTTGATAGCGATTAAAATACTGAAACGTGGTACCAGCCTTGCTGAAGAGATGGAGACACACCAAAACCAAATGACAACCAGCAAACAAGTCGGGGACCTAAAAAAATATATTGAGTTGAGCTTTGAAAAAGACACCCTTAAAAAATACTTTAGTAACAAGGAGGAGAAGCTCAACATATTGAAAATCGTGAAGCTTGAAAGAGTACAAAAGAAAGGCAGAGGCAATGGTACCAGCCCTGCTGAAAAGGTGCAGCTCCAGGAGCTGGCCTTCAACAACAACAAAAACACCACCCTAAAAATGCATTCCAATGGGAGCAGGAGAAAAATACTAAATACTCTGAAGGTCGAGAGCTAAAAGAATGAAAGCAGAGGCTGCCATGAATAAAGAGCCGTGAAAGTGATCACAACACTGAAACCAGCCTTGCTGAAGAGGTGGAGAGACACCAAAACCTAATGACAACCAGCGAACAGGTCAGGGACCTAAAAAAAAAAAAAAAGGAGCTCCAATGGGAGAAGAAGAAAATAATTTAATACTACTAAATAATCCAAAGTGAGGCTGTGCAAGATCAAACTCATGGCAATGCAAGAAGTGATGACAGGTCAGCTTTCCCCAAAGGATGTCAAAGTCCAACAAATGGAGGAACAGATCAAGCTCCTCACATAACAAAAACTGACGACCTTTAGATCTTTACAAGTAAACAGAACCAGGTCATCCTTGAACAAAGTAATCGTATCACAGAAACAAGTGAAAAAAATGCTCTTGATGAAAAGATATTGGAGACCGACGCCCAGCTGAAAATGATAAAGGACAACAACCAGAGCCAGGCAGAGCGCAAGATCAAACTCTCGGCGATGCAAGGAGATGTGACAGGTCAGTTTGCCGTAAAGGATGACAATGTAAGTCAACTGGAAGAACAGATCAAGCTCCTCACACAAGAACATGTTAACCTTCAGGTCTCCAACCTACACCCAATAATTTACCGAGCGTTACTACAATAAGTTGAAAATAGCCCACGCCAGTTAACGTGGAAATGAATGAAGGTGGCACGGAAGGTTGCTGTCGTTTTAAATTGATCTGGACTGCGGCCAGAATCTGATTTCACCGATACTGTGAGTAAACGAGCAGACGTGCCGTTTTCTGAACCTGGTTACGATCAAAAATTAAACACTTCCAACACTAAGATCATTTTCCGTCGATTTGACATATTTCTTAAATTCACTTTCTAAGGCACTTGCATGTAAGATACATACCCATGTTTTACATCATAAATTGCACTCCAATATCAGCTATCTATGTAATGAAGCACCAAGGCAAAAGTGTTTTGGAAGTTCTTCATATCTCTTGTGAAAATATAGCTTAACTCCTGTGGACGAACTGTTTTGGTGATGAAAATTGGTTTACCAAAAGTTTTAGGTTCTCAGAGCCTGCTAAATGCATGTAAATAAATGTAAAACTACATTTTGTATAGTTTTTTGAGTAGAAATGTGGTCTTTTACACCTTTCACCAATATTATAAAAATTGGACTGAGAAATGACAGCGACGCTGCGTGTTGTCCACTGCTGCAGATGTGAATCCTGTAAAATACATGACTACTGGTCACTACTAAGTTTGCCATGCCCGCCACGGGTACATCTTTATCGTGACACGGACATTTGTGCCAACAGCAAATGCAACTGGTTTGGCCTTGTCGTGATCTGGGGGTCCCCCGTAAGTTTCTGCTGCCCCATTCCTCATCTTCCTGGTGGGAAATTGAACCATAATTCCAGTAGTTTGCAGAAGGGGTTGTAAATCCCTGCATTCTCAGCTACTCCTTCGAAAGTGACGTCAGTCCCTCCTGCTCCCCGACCCATCTTTCTATGGTGGTCTGCTTCCTGGAGAGTATGCAGGGAGGCACTGCCGGTGTCCATAATGCCTCGTGATGTTCCACGTCGCTCTTTGACGTGAACGATGGGAGCCGGCTACTGATTTATATATTTTTGTTTCTCTCTCTGGCCCAATCCCAATCTCCACCCTAAATCCTCAGGCCCTGACCCCTCAGGGACTCACTGATGTCAGCTGCTGACTGGTTGAGTGTGAGAGGGCTTGAGCTGGTGTGAATATGAATGGGACAGCACTTTGCTGCAACATCACGTGACTACATTAAAAAATATTGTGTACAATTATGTATTTATTATATGGTTTAAACATCTTCCTCACAACATGAGAAGTCATTTTATTTTATTTATTTACTGGTTTTGGTCAAACTAAAATGTATGATTAACGTACAAAAATATATATATTCTGCTGGCGTTCCTCTAATTCATGTGTTTTTATGTTCCATAATGTTGTAAAGGTATTTTATTTGGCTAAATGCACACGTGCCTCTTTGTTTACCTTTTTTTTTTTTTTACGTCTCCATTCTTTCATTGGGAATTGCGTGTTTACGCTCACGTAATTCCCTTAGGCAGTATCTAACGTTGACTTACGGAAAGGGTTCATAAAGGGCTCAAAATGTCCGCCACAGAGCCCTCAGGCCATCCACCATGTGACAGTGGGACACCCCTAAAGCCTAGTTTATGGTTCTGCGTCAAGTCGACGCCGTACCTACACCGTCGACGTGATGCCGTCGTTGAGCA
This sequence comes from Clinocottus analis, assembly GCF_023055335.1. Classification (NCBI taxonomy): domain Eukaryota; kingdom Metazoa; phylum Chordata; class Actinopteri; order Perciformes; family Cottidae; genus Clinocottus; species Clinocottus analis. Next base: position 3,255,504 of record NW_027175998.1, on the reverse strand, counting down.
TTCGAAGTTCTGCAACCACCGGAAATTGCGTTCGGAGCTGACCAATCACAGCGCTTGCGGTCCGCGTCAACGCGACGCGTAGTGAGGATTTTCGGGAGGTGCATGTGAAGCTACGGCTTAAGGCTGATTTATACTCGGGTTTTACGCAGAGACGCAAGCACGCAAGACACGCATGGCCGACCTTGCGTGGTGAAATCGGCCATTTTGCGTGCATGCCTGCGTCACCCCAAATTTCTGACTATCCGTCAAAGGAACGCAAGCCCACAAAGCTGTGATTGGTCCGCTAACCACGTCCTTTCTGAGTCTCGCATTTCCACTGTTTTTAAAAGAAGAAACACAAACAATGGATCCCGTTGAAGAACGTTTGGCTGAATATGAGCATTCATATAACCCGTCTGACGGAGTATAAGGACACGCAGATGAGGTGAATTCCTGGAGGGAGATATCGGTGAACATTTGTGTGCACGTCGACTCTAAACGGCCATTGCGCCACCTGCTGTTCTAGCGTATGGAAAACGCACGGGAACTATAAACCGAAACGAGTCCGTCGACGTGGCCAGCCACAGTTGTAGTTGCAGAAGTATAATTCAGCTTTAGGTTTAAACGCTCACGCATCAAAAGTCTGTGAGTCCGTAAGGGTGGAGATTGGGATTGGGCCTCTCTCTCAAGGCGCATTTGATTGGTCAATACGTGTGGCGTCATCTCTGCCTGCGCTGAGCAGAGGGGGGAGGGGCGGGACTTACACACACAGCACATGAACAGGAGGCGAGTCACGAGAGAGAAAGAGAGAAACTGACTGTAAAGGTAAAACAAAAGTTGATAAAATGAGTGTCAACACTCAACACTAGAGTCTGGAGACTAAAATCTCAGATCGAGTCACCTCAGAAGAGAGAATCTTCTCCAAAACAGGGCAGATATTTACGGAGAGAAGAAACAGGATGAGCCCCTCAAAGCTGAGGCACTTGGGCTTTCTCAATGTAAATTTGTTAAGTATTAAAAAGCTAAAAGTTTAAAATATTTAAAAGTTAGTTAAGTTCATTTGTAAATTGTTTTTTTTTTTACACTTTCTTATTATTTTTTTCACTCTGTAGAGTGTATAAATAAGTGTATTTATATAATAAACATTTTTACATTAGTAATTCATATTGCGCATAGTTTTACATTATTGTTGGTAATAAATTCATTTAAGCACCAAACAATCTGAAGAGCCATTTGGGAGCCGAAAGAGCCGGCTCTTTTTAGTGGTTTTTGCCATGCGTGTGAAATTAGCCTTGTTTTTGCGAGAGTACCAACATTGTCACACAGACTGCTTTGAAAGATACAAGTTTATTCTCATTTTGGTGTACATGAGCAATATTTTCGATGCTCTTAATCATCTCAATCGTCAGGTGCAGGGCGGTGGAGTCAACATCATCGAAGTGGAAGAAAACCCAAAGGCGTTTAAAAAGAAAGCTACCTTTATGGAAACAACGAACAAATGCATACCCATGTTTTGAAGAAATCAAATTTATTTTTCCAATTACGAAGGGTTCGGTGAATGCACTAAAGAAGCGTGCAGGGTTCAGTACCTCTAATAAGGTTAAGAACCACTGCCTTACGCCGTGTTCACGCCAAAACACTTGCGAATATTCGCAATGCTTTTTCACCTGATTTTACTCGTTCAACACGACGTGGTTAATTCGCTTTTTCGCAACCAGTTGCGATTTAATAATATAATTGTGCAGTGCCTATACACACACACACACAGTTTGGAGTAATGTATGATATATGTATTTCGATATATAGCAGAGATCATGAACATAACCAAACACAGCAGCTTACCTCCACCTCAGCAGAGGGTACAAAACACAGACAACTTGGAGGTCGTTCATTATCACACCTTGAAGCTGATTTATTTATTTCTTAAACATGTTAAGCCATCCATTGCCGTGCCGGCAACAGGTTCACACCATATAAGGAGTGGTGTACCGCATTGACATCATATGTTTCGTCAAAAGAAAAATGTTTATCCTATTTTCCCCTTACAAAAGAAGAGACCGACCAGTTGGAAAGAGCAAACCGTAACGAATGACGAAGACTCCGGCGTTGAGGCCACCGGCTGTAGAAGCACTGGACCTCGAGGAAGACATCCCAACATTTATCACAGTCCAACTCTCCGTCGACTCCTTCCTGCTGTCCCACCTTCCTCTTGTGTGACTGCAATGTTCTTCAGTCCAATGCTCTTCCAGACGTACGGGCCTTACAGAGAGCCTTTGAGCCGTATTCATCACCTCCGCCTTCTCCGTGCAATTGGTTGAGTAACACACTGGAAATGACGAAGAATAAAATAACAGAAACCCTATACATACATACAGTCATACAATACAAGTACAAACATTATGAAAAATGTGTTTGTCTTCTTATTTTTGTACAAAATGTAAGGGGGCGCTTCAGCAACAAGGAGTTCACTTCTCCTCCTCTTGGATATGAGGTTTTTGATATTTACGCTGGATGTTGACCATAACCGTGTTATTGTTTCGACAACACTTCTATGATACCGGAGGACATTAGAAACATCTGGGACGGGACTGATGCACAACATTAACAAACGCAAACAAACAAGTCAGTGATTCACAAATCAAACAGAAGATATTATAGTTTCGTATGATCTTACTTACAATATTCCCCCCCATGCACTACACAATAGTCTTGAATTTTCATATATTACATATATGCTACATTCTCTTATTTCTTATTTCACTGATATAAAGGCAAACATATCTCGATGCAAAGTGTTAGCTGCTCTGCTTTTCTTTACACTTAAATTAGTATTATAGATTGAAATCTGACAATTCAAACAGTATGACTTAGCTCATAGCAAACATAAATGTAGCTCATAAACTGATTTTACGTAAACTCTTATTTCCTCTGATAGCAAGAATAGCAATTTCAATGTTTGTTTTTTATCAACAATCACAATGTATATATACATCACCAGAACTAAAGCAAGCTCAATTTTAACATTCTGATTTTCCAAATGTTTCCGTATTGCACACACATTAAATACACGTAAAAATACAGAACTAATTTTTGGGAGAGGGTTACAGTAGTAGATTTTCAAACATCTCTATTTTATATTTAAAATGCATACCAAAACATCTTAAAAAACAAAACAAAAAAATGCCAATATGCTCGTTTCATAATGTCCAAATACAGTGTGCAGCCACCCGGTGGTGGGTTTCGAATGATGTCCATTAATAAAATGCCATAACAGTAAAATGTATTAATAATACTTGTATCCTGCAACGTCATGTCCCTATAGAAGGGTCAAGGGTCGGGGGAGGGGGGGTTGGCTAGTTGGCTGCCCTACTAGAGATTCAATTTTTTTGATCACGTCGATATTCCATTAACTGCAAACAAGGAAAAAGAGAGAGAGAAAGAGAGAGAGAGCATACATGTGAATGCGTACTGACCGGGGACACGAGAGAAATATTAATAGACACTTTTTCACGAATGATAATAGGATAAGTAGCAGGAAGTACTGGTGTAATGAATAGCATCAAAAGGCCCAGGAACAATACCGGAACGGCTGCCGTCTTACTGGTATTGCTCACTGGGAATTTCCCATCCACACCCATTGTCCACCCACACATGTGGGTGGACCACTCATGGTCATTCTTGTTGCACCTGTTGAGGCGGAACATCCTTTATGAACCTTTAGGATTTCTCTTTGTATAACTGCGCCCAACATTTTCCAGGGCAGGACGTTGAGATGAGCTGTGGAACGACCTGCCTGGGTGTGCTCAACGGAAGAGGAACACTTCCTCCGTGCATGTGAGTGGGAAGTCGTGAGCATGCAGATGGAAAAACGAGACTTGGAGTAAAACTGCAAGAATGTGTCCGAGTTCACAAACGGAGGTTTTGATATTGGTTTTGCTGTTAAAAGCGGCCTCCGTTTCCTTAAACTCATCAAGCATTTCTCCTCAATTGATATAAAAATGGTAAATCTTAAGGATGAAGTATTCCTTTCCAAGCTGGAAAGCATAATCTCGTTGACCTTTCTAGTTGAACGTCTCAAGTCTGTGGCACCTTTGACCACTAATTGATGGATGTTTCAGTGTACTGACCACAACCTGGACTATACCTGCTAAACTCCAACCCGGTGGAGACCTTGACCCACTAAAAGGTCAAATATAGCTGCTGTTTAGGTCCTCTCCCTTCGAGCCTCCTCCTGAGTGCGTCGTACTCACTGGGAGGGGATGCTGGGCGAGCCCGAGCGGTGGAAGTGGATGTTCTGCCACTTGCCGTCGCGGCGGTGCCACACGCGGGTCTCCTCGGACTGCATGGTGCGGGGCATGCCGCTGGTATCCATGTACTGGGTCAGTCGAATGTAGGCGATACACGCGGCGTTTTCCCCGATGAGGTGCACATGTGGATTCAAGAGGATGGTGTGCACGGGCTTGTTCCCTTTGGACAGGGCTGCAAGGGAGACAAAATGGCTGATTACAGGGATTCAGTGCCCTCTGAGCAACACACAGTCAACGCATGTATGGATTGCATCCAGTCACTCGGGTTCGGGAAAGTCGAATGCTGCATGATTGTTCAAAAACTAAATGCTGGATCTTGCTGTTGAGGAATCTTAACTCAGTGTGTGAAATACTTTACTGGGCCCCAATTTTGTGGACACAGTAACTAAAGTAAAGTCCATGACTTTGTCGATTTGTGAGCTAGAATATGTTAACTGTGACTTGTGACAGAGGTGAACACACAAGGTGATCTAGTGTGTCAGTGTGCTGTGTGGATTCTGTCGCAAAGGCACCGTTGTTGAGGTCGGGTGTGTAGTTGTGTGGTGGCGTTAGTGACCTTATTGCCAACTACATTAGCATTGGCAATGTGTGTGCAAAAAGCCTCGTTGGTCACCTCGGCTTCCATCCATGAAACTTTGAGGGCCTTTATCGCGTACTGAGTCTAAGCCCCCCCCCCCTCCTCCAATTGCCACCAGGTATTTCTCACACTGTACTCAGCGACATGACAAGAGGAGGAAGTTAAAGTCTCCATATGTTGATGTCGGATAGTGGACAACCACAGGCTCGCCATGTGATTGAGGTTTCTAGGGCATATCTGTTTTTTTCTGAACTATTTTTACCCTGACTGAGGACATTCTGCCATTTATAGCCGTCATTCATTAGTCATTTTAATTTTTTTTGCTCCAAGGTTAGTCCACGCACGGCCATGCCCTTGTGGTGCAGCAGCAAACATGAACTGTAAACCTGTAAATAGGACTAAATATTGATATAGAACAAACTATTTCTCCCACAGCCACTCCCAGCACTTTAAACTCTCTCTTTCATGCAAACGAAAGGGCCAATACCGCTGTCACTACGACAGGGTTCTGCATTAGACTTGTAACCCGCCTGCACAGCTCTTTATGCTACATTGTGGGGGGAAAAACCTCACAGGGGGAGAAAAAAAAGGGAATTTAGTACACATGCTAGCTCCTGTATAGTATAGTGGAACAATATACTTCATTCTGTCGTTATATTTTATTTAAACCTTTATTTAACCAGTAAAGTCCCATTGAGATTAAAAATCTCTTTTTTGAAGGAGACCTGGCCAAAAAACACATAGTTACAGACAGAAAACACAGAACAAGTTAAAGTCAAAACAGTCAATTTAAGAAACGTTTACATTTTAGGGAACCTGCTGCTATTTCTTTCATTCTCGATTTAAAAGCGGTCAGTGGCATCAGTTCTTTGAGCTTTAAAACATTCTGCAACATATTCCATGTTGAGGGCGCAGAGACAAATGCCCTTTTTCCCCATTTTGGTTCTGGCATTCAGGACAGTAAGCATAAAAAAAGTGCTGTGAACACAAAGAGTGTTGTCGGACACTTGTCCGCATGATGAAAACACACAGGTAGCTTGGGAGCAAGCCAAGGATTGCCTTCGAAATAAAAGTGATGGCTTCTGTCATGACTTGATGCGTGCAGTGTCACTGTTTAACCAGAGCGTCACATCGTAGTCAAACGGGAGCTTTTTGTTTCCCCGCGGTGCTTCAGCGCCAACAACGGATGCATTAAATCACGCGGCAAATCATGCAATTGTCCGCAAGCGAGAAAAAAAAACCAACGAAATGAATCTTTTGTTCAAAATCTTCCAGAGCAGCTGGAGAAAACATTAACAAATTGACGTGAAAGACACACTGTCGGGAAAATTTCTAGCCAAATTCCCTTTCTCGCCGTCGTGTTTGGGTGCGGAGCCAGCAGGCCGCACACGAGCAGACACCATGACTAATTCCCTCTGAACTCTGGTGGAGGCTCCACGCTATTATATTTATTTACTTTTTTAAGTTGAGAAGGTTCCAGGCGACACACACACAAAGTCACGAGCGACGGCTTACCGTTCTCAAAGTAAAAGCGGTGGAAGTCGTGTCCTTCCACCAGGTTGCCCAGAGCCTCGGGCTCGAAGGAAGTTAGACCGGGGTCACAAATCTTCCTGTGGGACCAAAAATAAGAGAATACAGAATTAGCAAATGACGTAAAAAGAAAATGTGCTGCTGGTGGTGGAGGAGACTTACGCATAGGACTCAAAGTCTCCGTTGTTGATGGACTCGATCAGCTGCTCGGTGACTTTGATGATCTCCTGTTTGCGGGCTGCGACACAAGATCACACAACATCATGGGCGACGGCAAAAAAAACAAAAAACGGACGTCCGAGTCGGTCGCCGTGGCGGCATTTCAGGCAAAGCGCAAAGATACGGTCGAGTCGGACATCAATTCAGCTTCTAAAGGGTTCTAAAGGGTTCTAGTTCTGCGGGGATTTCGGAGTTCTTAGAAATGGTAGGCGCTCCAGAAAAGGCGTTTCGCGAGATGTTTGTTCTTTCAACATCGGAGAATCGAAACGACAAGAAAGCCTCCCATGACTAATGGTGATATCAGGCAGCAAAATGCAAGACGACACGATTCCTTTCACCCGACAAGAGATCAAAATGAACAAAAAACAACAGATCAATGCAGGTATTTGCTAGAAAAGCTTGTTTCAACTAAGTAATGTTGACAGTTACCTTTATGGTTATTGGTGCAGGCTGGGGGGATATTAGAAACAGAGCACTTAATTTGTGCAACAAGAAGACATGTCAAACAGTGAGCCACAGCCGTACGCTACAACACCGAGTGTGAGTGTGTGTGTGTGTGGACACAAGTCAGCGTTTTACTGTGTTTGGGTACGTCAGAGGGCAAAGAGAGGAGCGAGGAGAGCGTCCGTGTCGACGAGACACGAATACACAGCAGGAGAGCATCGACTTCCAAATACAGAGGAATACATCGAGTGGAGGGAAGCAGAATATTTTTTATCTCACTGGAGAAGGGATGGTCGGACGAACAATATGGAACCATAAACGCTATCAAACACAGGAAGCCGAGGAGATGACGGGAACGCGGGATCGGAGACACTTCACATAGAGAGATCACTTTCCCTTTCAGTGACGACAGTGATGGGGAACAGGAGGGGAACAAAAGCAGCCCCCACTCAACACACACACACACGCACACACACACACACACAGCGGAGGGACTTACTCTGAACTGAGGAGGTGGGAGTCAGTCTGGAGTCAGACATCTGTGAGGAACGGCTCTGAGAGCTCAAGATACCGCTCACTAAGCTGCTCAGACGACGGGCTGTCAGCGGAGGCACGGGGCGGGCGTGTGATTGGGTGGGGGATGTAACACAGATAACACAGATGTGCGAGTGTGTGTGTGTGTGTGTGTGTGTGTGTGTGTGTGTGTGGGCAAAAGGCAGGAGAGGAATTATGGAAAACATTGAGAGAAACCGTGAGAAGGGAAAGAAAACAAGTGTAAAAGAAAAGAAAGAAAATTAATGAGAATAACATGAAGAATTTAGCAAAAAAACTGAAACTGGAAGATAAGGCAGGTGTTTTTGTTTTTAAATCAGACAGATGAGGATGGAAGATGAAACTTGAGGATGCGAGGAAGGGGAGGACAGGAAGAGGACGGGGCGGACTGCTTTGTGACCACAGCGAGGGGCTTCGGAGCGCATTTGAACTGCGTCACGAGAAACAGAGCGAGGAATAAACAGCAGGAGCGAACAGTCCGACCGGGAGCGCTGAGGCCGGCTGCCGAGACCTCGCAGCCACAAGGCGGCCACGCAGGTTTCCTCACCTTTTACGTCCTCGTCCTCGATGGTGGTGTTGGCGCTCTCGATGGACTCCTGACGAAGAACGACAACGGATTTGCATTAGTGAAAGTACACGGGACCGTTTATGCTCGTGATGTCCAACGAGTGTTGAGATAACGCGCTTCAAGTGCTTTTATTATCAATACCTTATTTCCGTCGACAGGGTTGTGGATCACAGTGGTCTGTGGTTCCTGAAGAGAACAAAAGACGGAGAACTTGTGGGAAGAAATAACGATCGAAGGACAGAAAAAGTATGATGGCACAGAAACTATGAAAGGAAATGTATCTGTGTATTTAAGAAATATGTATGTATGTATATGGCTGTTACATTATCTATCTATCCATATAGCCATCCATCGATATATCTATTCATCCATCCATATATCCATCCATCTATCCATTCTTCTATCCATCCGTCTATTCATCTATCCATCCATCCTTCTATCTATCTATCCATATAGCCATCCAAACATCCATCCATATATCTATCATCCATATATTCATCCATCCATCTATCCATCCATCCATCCATATATTTATCTATCCATCCATCCATCTATCCATCCATCCATATATCTATCCATTCTTCTATCCATCCGTCTATCTATCTATCATCCATCCATCCATCCGTCTATCCATCCATCCATCCTTCTATCTATCTCTCCATGCATCCATCTATCAACATTCATAAATCTCTTTGTCTATTTTTCACAATGAATCTGACAAAGTAAACCTCTAATAATCCAATCGCCAGTGTCCACTTTGTGTTTTGTCTCTCCCCGCATGACATCGTTGCTCAATATCTCGTCTCGGTCTGCTTCCCCTCCCCGTCAGCGCTCGCCAGAGCCCCGCCCACCCGGCCAGTCAGACGTCTGGACTTTTGTGGAATCGATCCTGGTGACCGGATCAGTCCTTCTAATCACTTACCCCGATTACACTGGATTATAACATCAGCTGCCTGCATCTGTCTGTGTGTGTGTGTGTGTGTGTTTGTGTGTGTGTAGATGATGACGGAGAGGGAAAGAGAGAGAGAGAGAGAGAGAGATGCCATGTGTTCATGCGTAATCGCCTCGACAGCGAATGGAGAGGAGGGGGGGGGGGGGGGGGACAGAAATCCTTTGACATCAAGCAGAGCAACAGTCATGTGGCCTGATGCAGACAGCCAGTCAGCAGACACCGTGCGCGAGCCAATGAGTGACAGCCAAATCACTTGTGTGGGGGAGGAGGGAGGGGAGGTGGGGGGGTGGGGGGGGGTCATAATGAGCCCAAGGAGGCGACATCCTCTCACTCCAGCCGTGCACGGGCAAAGCAGGCCTGCACAACACAGCCGTGCATCAACCAACACAAGTGGAAGCGTACAGTTCATAACATGAGCAGCATGCACGGTGGAGGGGAGTCAACGGGGGAGGAGGGAGGAGGAGAGGTTGCCCTTGACAACAGATTCAAACCGACACTAGTAGTCAAATCCGTGTGCGTAAAAGGCGTATTGATTCAGCAGCATGGACGACATACAGATCCAGATACTGCCTGAGCTCTGTATGCCTCGTGCGTGCGACGCAAAAAAATCCGGAATGAATTATGAATAGTTTCTTTTTTTTCCCCCACCGGATAATGCATCGCACAAAAAAGCTTCTACACGCCGTGTCGTTCAGGGGGCAGCCGGATGCCGAGCGAGACGTTTCCGTTTTGGCGCCTCCCTCTGTTCTCACCCACCCCGGTTAAGTATTTAAACGACACGCAGAGAGATCAAACAGGAAATGATCTGAGCCGACGTGCAAGGGGTGATGGGGAGCGAGGAGGGGGAGGAGGTATGGAGAGGATGAAGAGGATGAAGGTGCAGGTGTGGGAGAAGTTCTGTGTTCATATACCAGCGCGGGGGCAGGGCCAGTTTCTTTGGGACTGGTCACTGTGTTGGCTTTGTTGTTGACCTGCAGGGGGCAGTGTAAAGGGGACATGACACACGTGCACACTTTTCAGACAGCACATTGGTGCTCTCTCTCTCACACACACACACACACCCAAACACACATATACTCTGGCTGCGGTCCACTCCGAAGAGATCATCTCAGCTCGTGTGATGTAACTGAGATGTTGCACCGCTCCCGGCCCGAGACCTCGCTATGAGCTCTGCGGGGTTTTAAGGCGAGCGCTTAGTCGGGGAGGTAAATGTGTCGAGGAGAGCTTAACTTCAGACGGGAAGCAGGAGAGGTCAGTTAAACTAGGCTGCGCTGAGTGTTCGGGAACAAATGTCACAGAAGCAGCCAGAAGGAAATGATAATACATTTGAATTCGGGAGCCAATTTTGATTGAATTGTAAAGAGCCAGACGTAGCATTTAGCACAAAGGAGGCTGCGAGTCACTACACGACCCATCCGGTCCGATAGCTAGAATAACATTTCTTCAGTGGAAACTTTCTATTGTGGGGATCAAGCTAAGAGATAGCAACCATTCTGGTCACATGACATCTAAAGCTTCTGTCCATCCTGAAGGTTTCTTTTCCTTTTTCCCTGTTAAAGGGGTTGTACCATCTTTATTTGGGGAGTTTTTCCTGATCGGATGTGAGTTCCCGGGGCAGGGATGTCGTGTACAGATTGTAAAAACTTGTATGTGTGGTTTTGGGCTATACAAAATAAAGGTGTGCCTGTCCCTGCGTGATGATGCGGGTGAGGGCACGTTGCGTAATAATCATCCAGAAAGCTTCCCTCAGACGCCTGAAAGTTCCAGCAAACTAATGCTTAAGTAACGAGGCATTTTTTGCTTGTTCCTTCGCGGGTGCAAAGCGACTCACCTTCACGGCGTCCGCCTTCTTGTTGAGCAAACTCTTGGCTGCTGTGGAAGGACAGAAAGAGACAGGACTTCAGCGCCAGTGGGGTTCTCCCAACGGAGTCCCGCCGGCTACGCTAACATGCAAGCAGGCGTATCGGTCGGCCGCGCTTATCTTCAAACTCCAGGTGCACGATCTGAGCGCGGTACCCATAATGCAATGCAAACAGACTCTCGGAGTGGCATCTTTATTTCGGCGAGGCTGTTCCTCCCACCGCACACTGACTGTCATGTGAAGGGGCTGGAGGGTGGGCGGTTGATCGGGTGTGTATTTAGCGAGTGATGAAAGGGGTAATCTACCTATCAGACCCACACAGCATTCTTAAAATGGCATTTGCACACATGCACTTAACAACTACACACACGCACACACACAATCCTGCCACCCGTCATTGTGTTTCTTATGGGATAAAATAATCCAACCACACTGGATTGCATCTCAAAGTGCATGCCGTATCCTCGTCTAAATTGAATTCTTATCTCATTTTTACATTTTTTGCAAGCGTGAGCTTCAAATGTGTGTTTCACCTCGTCCTCATGCATATGCGATTAGCTCTTATAAGAGTGTGGGAGGTCTTATACATCACAACTATTTACCCCACATATTTCCCTGTCATTCCCCCCCAAAAAAGATCTTACCTCACACGGAAACCACAATCCAAACAAAAGAAGGAAAGGAATTTGAAAAAGGAAGAAAATGATGAATAAAAAGAGACACAAATGCACGAATGCCTTTCACAGTAGAATGAAGAGAGAACGCAGGCTAGTAAGAGCGTGACAGAATAAGAGAGGTCAAAAAAAAGGAAGTGCATGCAGAAAGGTATGGCAGAGCACAACGTCGAGGTAAAGTGATAGAGCAACAGCTGGAGAGATAAAGGGAGATGGCTCTGTTTGCTTTTCTTCTGGAGAAAAACAGACCGAAGGCCGTCAAAGATAGGTTCAAAAGGTCGCTATTCGATAGAGAAGTCGAAGATTGATTGCACCTTTTTCTTTGCAGTGCCTCGGATCTGTTTTCCTCAAGACTAGAAGACGTATTTTTCAGAGTAAACCTCACCAAACCACCACCGGCATGGAAGGCCGAGAGGTATTTCAAGCTTTGTTTTTGTTTTTTTTAACATGAATGGTTTTAGTTCAGAAGATATGTTTGAGTGTTCCAGGTCTTGGACACTAAGCCGAGAGAAACATACCTGAGAAGTTTCTTGTGACCAGCAAAGTGGTCAAAATGGCTCCCTGCAGTCACGGGGGAAAAGGAGGGAGAAGTAATGATGATGGAAGGAAGGAAAAGGGAGAAAGGAAGGAAGAGACAGAAATAGGAAGATTGATTAGAAGGTCACGGCGAGTAAGAGGAGCACACGGAAAAGGGCAACTTGAAGGTTTTTAGAGAACAAAGTCATCATTTCCAGCGTGCAAAGTCCAGAGTGAGGGAAGGAGAGATGTCCGGATGGATTGTTCTTGTATAAATAGAACGGTGAAGGATTGACAGACGTCTCACCTTGAGTTTCCTCCTGGCGTTGAATTTCTTCAGGCACTCCACCGTCTCCTGCCTGTGCATCATGGAGGCCACAGTGGACCGTTGCTGCAGGAAGAGGATGAGAGGATTTGAGGATTAAGGGAGAATGGAAACAATGGATGGGAGGAATGTACGTATCAGCGTGCGGATCTTTATTGTCTTCTGTGACTGTAAATGTGTGTTTGTATGTGTGTGTGTGTGCCACATACGCAGATCCAGGGATGTTTGAGGGCCTCGGTGGCAGTGATGCGTTTACTGGGGTTGATGGTCAGCATCTTGTTGATCAGGTCTTTGGCCTCAGGAGTTACAGTGTCCCACTCAGGGGACGGGAACTGTTGGAAAAAAGCAGAAAGAACGTCGAAAAAAACACTGTAAGGGCCAAAATATGGCATCATCAGATGTTCTTTTTTGCTTTTAGCGAGGCAAAAGAGAAGAGAAGTGGAAAATGAAATGTGAAAATGCAGAAAAAAGAGTGTAACAACGCTCTGAGGAAAAGAGAGAACCCTCAATAGAGAGTGTATTTCTATTTTGTCATTTTTGCAACAAATGCGGTTAATGTGTGATTTTCTCTGACAAAGAAGATGAGGTTCCTTTTACAATATGTTCGGGTGATTTATATATTTTTTCCCCCAATTTCCAAATTCAAAGCAGAGGAAGAAATGAGCGCGCCACACTGAACCGACTTCCTGACGTCGAACCTTTTGGATTGGGCATCACACACAGCAAAACCATGGATAATAATGCCCCTTCTTTATGGTTATGTAAGACGGGATTTCATTTTGTGAAGATGTATTTGGTGGATAATCTTCTCTGGTTTTTTATTAAAAATAATTTGAATAATTTATTCATGCTGCGTTCTTTTTTATTAAGACGGAGAGCTACGTAGCATACCACGGTGCTTGTAGCGTTAGCAGTGGTTTAAGGTTGGATTGCTACGACATGTGGTGACAGAATGTGGTGAAAGTGGACCAAGTATTGATGACGAAGGTGTCTATGAGTAGTTTTTAATCAGTAACTACAAGTTTGTCAGTGATTTCCCCAACAACAAATCCTAAATTGTCACTTCGACAAACACATTTCAGGGTTGGGCCTTTCCTACTTTATGTATTATCCAAGTTTGTACTGCGCTTACATCGTAGGCCCCAGCCTTGATTTGTTGGTAGAGGCGGTGCTGGTCCTCGTCCCAGAAGGGAGGGTAGCCCACCAGCAGGATGTATAAAATCACACCTGTAAGGAGGAGGCGTGCTCAGGTCAGCGTGTTGACAGAAAACACCACATGCTCTACATACTAATGGCTGCTGCGATACCAGTGGTTCTCAAACTTTTTCTGTCCCGCCTCACTTTGGAGGAAGCAGAACGTTCGGGCCCCACCGCCCCAACAACACGGGAACAAAACGGTCCAACTCTTTGAGACTCCTCCATCCGTGCTTTTTTAATTAATAGATAAAAGAAATGTAAATCCCTTTCAAGTAAACCAGATTGCTCCATCTGACAAAAACTAATAACATGCATCACCTTTGTTAAAACAATGCAAATAAAGTGATATATGTGCGAAAAATATCTCATATTTGGCAAAAAAGATGACCAAGGAAGTCGGTTGGGTCCCTGTTTTCTCCCCATAGTTTCATGTTGAAGTGTCCTTGAGCAAGGCACTGAAGCCCCAGAGCTTCACAGCAGCACAAAGCTGCTTCATTACTCAGGATGATGAGTGAAATGCAGAGAATAATTCCCCCACTGTGGGATTAATAAAGGACTCTTAAAAAAAAAAAAAAAAAAATTAAAGAATCTGCATCATTCCTCGCGTCCCACCTGTAATACCTCCGCGCCCCACTAGAGGGTCGCGCCCCACAGTTTGAGAACCACTGTACTATACTATTCACTACTATTAAACAACACTTTTTCTGCTTCAGGCTGGAGCTGGAGTGCATCCAGACAGCTGCAGTGGGAGCACTGGTTTTCGGAGGTATTTACCGCAGGCCCACATGTCAACTGGCTTCCCGTACGGGTCTTTCCTCAGGACCTCTGGAGACAAGTAGCCCGGGGTGCCGGCGAAACCTGGAGGAGTGATATGGAGGGAGGGAGGAGATGTGGAATGGTGGGCAGGAGTGGCCGATTCAGTGACGGGGGATGCTTCTCGGCCGACTCAAACTGCGATCGATCGCTCGATTCACTGATCGACCGATTGGTCGGTTGCTCGTTGGAAACTGATTCAGGTTGGAAAAAAAAAACGGATGGATGAATACTCACCAAACCATGCCTGCTGGTCCCCCTGCACCTCGATAGCCAGCCCAAAGTCAGCCAACTTGACCGCCGCCCCCTTCAGCTTACTGGCCAATAGAAGGTTCTCAGGCTGGGGGGGGCGGAGTCAAACAGGTTAGAGGTGAGAGGTCACGCGCTCTGGGAACAAGCCGCCCGCAGACACAGATCTAAAACCAGGTTAGCCAAAACCAAATCCTAATCCGAGCTCTTAGGGGTCAACGCTGCTAAACTGCTCTTAAATCAGTGTCTGAGGCCACGCCCTTTTCTGCCACACAAATGACAGAGAAACATCAGAAATGGGCACGGGACCAAATCTCTATACGTGACAAAAGGTGGGAGGGGGAGGAGGGACCCTTTTCCCACGGCGTAGCGGTGGACTCGCTTCCCGGCGTCTCGTGGATTCTGAGCGTTCATCGGCGTGGCGGGCGGGCGGCCGTGCGCTCGCGCGCCACAATGGCGACCGAATCGGCTGTTAAAATCCACGAGTGGGAGCAAAGTGCACGCGGCGGGGAGAAGGACACAGGACACAGGACACAGGGGGGGAGGAGGTGTGGTGTAAAAACAAGTGGGTAAAGACAAAAAAACGCTGGCCGCACACTGACACAGTTTAGCACAACACACTCACACAGACACACACACACAGAGACACGGACACAGGTGCAGAAAGGTCTTGGCTGACCTGAGGCCAGTGAGACACTAATGAATAATACATTTCCTCACAGTTCGAGACTCTCCACAGCGTCAGTTTGTGGCAAGACACACTCAACAACCGACAACCGCACACAACGACATGTCTACGTTGTCGTCTCCAGAGCGACGAGAGCATCCTGATCGTGAAGCGTCTGAAAGCGCATCATCCCCTCGGGAAAAAGAAGGATATCTGCTCGAATAAAGTCAACGGATTTGGGAAAATCTCATGAACCGTCGCGGTTATCCGGATGTTTCTCGTGGCGCAGGTACGCGTTCAACAGAACCCCCCCCATTTTTTTTTTAGTTCATGCTCTCGCATGTGATGAGGATCCAGACAATAATTGGAATATTCATGACATTGGAAATCTTTTCACATCTCAAGCTAATTTTGACATAATTATGCAAATGGTGATCACGCCTCGGCTTCTGGCGTCGTGATTGCTCCTTATTCCTCCGTCGCCGGGGCGCCTCGCAATCACACGCACACGCGAAGACGCCGGCAAGCACTCTGCGACATTAACGGAGGTGGGGGGGGGGGGGGGCGTCAGAGGAGGATCCGCAGTCCTGACATTGGCAGGGACGGGTAATTAAGCTCAGAACATCCACTCCACGGGGTTTCACTGGAACAATGGAGGAGCAGAGCCTCCTCCTCCTCCCGCCTCTGCACTTTGCCGCGTTTCAGTTCTGCCGCGCCACGATCCTTTTACGGCCGAGGCAAAGGTCAGACTCCAATAACTGTTCAAAGCTAGAGATCGAGAAGGAAGAGCGGAATGATGTGAAGAAGAAAAAAACGCCACGATGATATTTCTGTCCTCGCATCGAGAAGACAATCGTCAACTGAATGTCAATTTAAAAAAGCGTGCGGATGCAAAGGGCGAGGGCCTCGAGGGGGAAGTTTCTGAATGTCGCCATCTGTTGGCCTGAACGGGGGCCGCGGGGCCGTGGTACAAACCTTCAGATCCCTGTGGACGATCCCGTTCACGTGGCAGTGGTGGACGCTCTCCAGGATCTGCTGTATGCAGTGGCTGGGAGAGAGGGGGCGAGGAAAGGAAAGGAGGAGAGGATGGAGGGGCAGAAGAGAAGACGAGGGAGATTAATTGAGGGAAGGGGGGAGAAGAACCAATGTATCACATGCCCCCTCTCATTAGGCGTCTTTTGTGTGACGCTACTTTCTCGACGGCTGACATTAAGTCCCGTGAAGGTAGGACATTCTCCACAAGATTGATTTCTATTACACCGAAGAGATACAAACTCTCTCTCTGAGGAGGAGGAGGAGGAGGAGGAAGAAGTACGCTGGCAGCGTAAGTGAAGGCTGCGTATGATTAATTCCACCGGCTATATGTCGTGAATCACTTTTATAAATAACTGTGGGAGATGCTCCGGACAAGGCAGCTGCATCACACCCTCCGAGAAGAACATATGTGAAACACACAAATAGAGCGCACACCCACAACCAGTCACAGGCAGAGATGCATAATGGCTGCTGTGCTCAGCAGTGTGTGTGCGTGTGTGTGTGTGTGTGTTACCTTGCATCGGCCTCACTGTAGTACTCCCTGGCTACAATGTCTTCAAACAGCTCTCCTCCTGTCACCCTGGGGAGAGACGGAGATGGTGCGCGTCACACTGAAGCTTTCTTTCTCTCTGTATCCATGACCCAAACTAACATTCATAGAGATCCTCACACACACACACACACACACAAACACACACACACACACACACCACACAGTTATTACATGTGCGCATATCTTATCAAGGTTTATATGGGCACCGATTTGCCTCTAGGGCTTTCTACACACACACACACACACACACACAGGCTGATCCAACACACACACACACACACACACACACAGGAGGAGGGGATATAGGTCAGGAGCCTATAACACGTGTTCTTAATAAGTACTATAACCTAGATGTAGCAGAGATTCATGCTTTTTCTTCTTTTATTAACTCTTGTGCAAAGATTAGTTAGATCTATCCATCTATTTATAAATAGATGGATAGATGGATGGATGGATAGATGGATAGATAGATAGATAGATAGATAGATAGATAGATAGATAGATAGATAGATAGATAGATAGATAGATGTACTTTATTATTAATCCGCCAGGGAAAATTAGCTGTCATAGTAGCATCCAACACTTTACAGACACCAAATGGAATAAACAAACAAACTAAACACACAACATAAAATAAAATATAAGAACAGGGATGACAGATATATACAAAATAAAAAATTATATATACACAATAGAATACAAATAACTGCAGTGTGTGTGATGGAAATTAAATTAAATTAAATTAAATGTAAACAGTGTGCAAAATGTGTAAAATATGTATATGTATATACAAAATAGAATACAAATAACTGTGCAGTGTATTTAGGGACATTAATTAAGTTTAAACTGAGTGTGCAAAATGCAAAGTATGTGTAGCTTCCAGGTGGAGCTGGTGTGTAGCATATCACCAAAATAACACACACACAGTATTTTACTTCCAAAGCCTGATTTCACACCGACTCCAACTGCATATGTGTCCAAAAAGTGTGAGTTCAACACATCACGTGGGCCCTTACAACACTTATATTCAGTAGCCATGCTACAGTTGTGTTTGTGATGCAGCTGTGGCTTCCTGCCTACACAGCCGGTTGCTTTTACTGACCAGAGCTCCAGATGTTTGAGATGTCAGAGTCATGCGTGTTGTGTATAACAGGTCATTTTGGGGGCAGTTAAAATCTTTACTCGACATTCCTTAAGTCAGGGAAAGTAAAACAAGCCAAAACATGTGAAAATGAGTGTGTGTGAGAGAGAGAGAAAGAGAGAGTCTGCTACTCACAGATCAAACACCAGATAGTGGAAGCCCTCCTCTGATATGCTGTCATGGAGTCGCACTGTCGAGGAGATTGAACAGAAACACGAACACAGGGTGGGAAAAAGTAAAGAGACGGAAGAAGAGCTCAACGCCAACACCGCCGTTACTCATTACCGACACTTCCCTCGGTGCTGCCGTGCCGAGACACAGTCGTCATGTGCCAAAGAGGGCAAATGAAGTAGAACATCGTTAGTTACGGATAACAAAGCTTCAGCTGGAGAGGCCGTAACAAACCTGTACTCGCTCAGTTAGCCTCGTTATGAAGGAATATCAATATCATTTAAAAGCTTGTGTGTGTGTGGGGGATATCGGGTTTGATGCTGGTTAACTCTTCCATTTAAACACAGTGAGATGTTTGGATCCGCTCAAACGTTTCGGAGAAAAAAAAGAGAAAATAAATATGTGCATTGGCGGCCACTTTGGTCCTTGATCCTTGGAGATGTGCGTTTTTTTAATCCGACGTATTAACACACACAGGACTTAGTATCGACATAAGAAAGTCCATAATGCCCTCAAAGCCCTCGTTCCGCTCTTAAGACTTGAGAATTATCCTTCACCGTTTCTTTGTAGTGCCTCTGATATATCACATCACACCTTATTGTTTATTTGAGGAGACACTACAAGTGAACATGGAGAAGTTGTAACAAATAGACACAATCACATTAAGTATTTGTTATCCAAGTTTCCAGATTAGTTGTTTTTGTAAGTATTCAAATAAGGCTTCATCTTATTTTTTGGGGCTTATCTCTTATTTCCAGAACAGAAATCAGAATATTGGACCAAGACATCGTTCATTTTGTTGAAATCTGAGAGTCAATTGAATCTGGGATGAGTTCTCCCAGCGCTTCTCCTTCAGGACTTTCTTCAGACTTTCCTTTGAGCAGAAGCTATCAGGAGGAAACTAAACGGCAGCTCTGGTGCAGAACCGACGGGTTTTATCAGAGGTGTAATGAGGAGGAAAGAGTGGAACGGGTCAGTCGTATAGCGGGAGGGGTTTCTGAAGATTCAGCTGGGAGAGCACACAGATACATCATCATTACATACCTTTGTACATGTGTACACACACACACACTTGTTTTCCTCATAAATGTGTCTCGAAGATGAATAGCCATAGCAGGATTCACCAGGGACCTGAACTGTGTGTGTGTGTGTGTGTGTGTGTATTCTAAGATCGAGGACTCGCAGCTCACCGATGTTGGGGTGCTTCAGTAAACGACAAATCCTCGCCTCTCTCTCCAGCTTTTGATGATCTGAAAGAAAACAAAACAAAAAAACACAAACGGGTTATTTTTGAACGCTCTTCGTTACGCTCGACTGTGATTGGCTTTCGGAAAACCAGGAAACCAGGAAGTTGGCTGCAAGTTAGTTTGGACTCAGCGGAGGATGCTGTCAGAGGGTGTTTGTGTACTTGACCTTCACACGTACAGTATGTAAATGTGCGTGTGACTATGTGAGAGTGTGTGTGTGTGTGTTGGCTTTGTGTCGGTGCTGTCTTTTCCCTATCGGAGCAACAAACACTTGACAAAGAAAACTTCTACAATCTGCATTTCAATTCACATCCTGAGGCCAAATCCAAAATGTCAAAGTAAAGAGCGTTAGCTTCCTCCGGGCTCTGAACATGTATTTGCTCACATACAGCAGGCCGGGAATGGGCGATGTCATAAAATACACTGAGTTTTGTAGCCATCGCAGTCACACGGTTAGCATTTCGTTCCAATGAGCCAATGAAAAACCAATAAAACCTGTAATAACTTGTTTTCTGTGTGTGTGTGCAACAGGTTATGAACACCACACTGACATACCCGCTCCCTTTTAGCTCTGATTTTGGTCTCCACCAGCTCCTGGGGGAAATATCTGTCTCTTTGGCAGCTAAATGCTGCACTTGTTCAGCAGTGAGTCGCTAACTATGTGTCTCTGCGGTTTGGTGCTGAGCCAGTCGAGCACACGATGTCTTTTTTTTCCAGGCTTGTCACCACAAACAGCTGGCTGCTGTAGCTGAAAACGACACTGTCGGAGTGGCGAGAGCGCAACAAAACTGTGGGAATAGTCGAGGCCTGACGACCAAAAGCTACGATGTAGCGTGTGTCGTTTTCAACCGACGCGCCGCGAGGGGGAGTGGGAGTCGTGGGCCTCCAATCGGCAGTTGCACTTATTTTTCTCTGCACTGCGCGCGAAGGCAAAACTTTTCCGAGCTGGACAACGCGCCCCCCGTCCTCAAGGACAGCAGGTATTAGCGGGTTAGCGCTCCTTTCCGTGGGTACCGGCCCTCAGAGAGACTCTCACACACCTCAATCTCTCCTCGAAGAGACCAGACCGATTCTGTCTGACCTGGCGAGAGACAAGGAGCGACTCTCAACTCTCCCCCACCAGTCAGAAGACGCCAAAGTCCAGCGACTCGGACTCGGAAGAAGCGAACGGGAGCAGCAGTCGCTATAATGAGTGTTGCAGCGCGGCGCTGAGGCGACCCATTTCAGCGCTGCCTCGGGACACAAGAGAGTGTGTGAGAGAGAGAAAGTGAAGGAGAGAGAGAGAGGGAGAGAGCAACGGGTTCAACTTTCTTTCTTTTTTTTTCTCCCCCCAATAAAATAGGACGCCTATTTTTTCACTCTCGTCCGCCTCTCTTTGCTCTGCTCTTCTGGATGCTATGGAAACTGTCGGACTCGAGAGCAGCGGAGAGCAGCAGGCGGCGCGTTCCCGTTATAGAGACGGGTATGTCTTTTGTTTGTCGCCCCGGTGCATCCGTAGGAAACAACAAACTGAGGAGGGGGGAAGCAGGATTTTTAAAACAAAAAAACTTGGTGCGCTCACAAATGCTTAAGTAAAAAGAATGTTTTTTTGAAAGCAATGCCAGCGCGGCGCGGCGTATGTGTGTGTGTGTGTGTGTGTGTGTGTGTGTGTGTGTGTGTGTTCGCTGCGTCTGAAAGACGCTTCACCCACACCAGAGGGTGGAGTGTATGAGGCGCAGTGGAAGAGAAGGACGCCAGCATTAAAATCCCAACAGTGAAATGCAAAACAAATGCAGGCTGAGCGGTGGCTGCGCTCCAGTTAAAGCTAAAAATACAGGAGGAAAGAAGTTGATTTTAAACCTGCCCTGGTACAGTCAGTAACCAGCACACAGACAAACTCAAAAACTCCCCAAACCAGCGTCGAAGCGGTCGCCGTGTGAGAAATATGTTTTTTTTATACAGCGAAATATCACAAGTTTGCTTCAAGGGGCCTTTTGCATCGGGACAGCATTCGGCGCGATGCTACAAGAGGTGAAATGAGGTGTAAATGAAACCAGAGGGCCGGCTGAAACCAACAACAACAAAAAAAAGGCTGCATGCGCCGCAGCTAACGGGCCCCCTCGCCGCCATTTTGCCTGTGAGAGGGCGCCAATTTCTTTTCCCCGCTGGTGTCTGAAGCGAAGCGCCGGCGTTCCAGACGGGCCGGCGTATCGGAACAGGCAAACGGGGCATCCTGACAGGAGGCCTGGAAGCGAGGGGCAAACGTAGCCGCGAGGTCGCGGGGTCGCGGGGCCCTTTCGGTTTGTTTCACACGTTCATTTAACAAACAATAAATATGTGTTTCAAAGCTGGACAAGGCAAGGTCACCGCCGATCTCTCCGATATCTCACTGTCACTGAAAGACACACAAATGTTTGCATTGATAAAAATAAACATAATACATAAAACCCCAACGATTAGTCCCAGTAGTTTTCTAGTTTCCTGTTTTATTTTGCAGTCCTCGGCCCAATTCCAATCTCCACCCTTACGGACTCACGAACTTTGACGTCCTTGATGGTTTAGTCCCGTTGTCACATTGTGGAGCGCCTGAGGGCTCCGTGGCGGACATTTTGAGCCCTTTATGAACCCTTTCTGTAAGTCAACATTAGATGCTGACTTTGCCCAAAGGCAATTACCCACAGTGCATTGCCAGGTGAGGTTAAACGCGCGGTATATAGTGTATTTACAGCGTTTGTCTCCTGCCCCGGTGTGGGATTGTCCTGTGTTTTTACCTCCAGCTGTTCTTTTGGAAACCTTGCCTTGTTTTTCAATGAATACATTGACTTTGCACCTCGCGCCGGCATCTGGGTCCTCTCTCTGGAGCCCTCACCTGACACCGGCAGTCAGATACCGTGTGCTCATTTACAACTTCCTCACTTTCTCATTCCCGCGACAAAAGCTCCACTTCGTAATTCCTCGTCGCGGCTCT
The DNA here is from genome assembly GCF_023055335.1 of Clinocottus analis. Lineage (NCBI taxonomy): Eukaryota > Metazoa > Chordata > Actinopteri > Perciformes > Cottidae > Clinocottus > Clinocottus analis. The sequence continues at coordinate 3,232,980 of NW_027175998.1, read as the reverse complement.
TCTTCAGCGGTTTCTCGAAAGCGTACACGGTGCTGCGCTGGAGTCGGCCCGGTCCACATGTTCAGCCCCCAGCAGCCGTGCTCCTACGCACCGTAAAATAGATCCGGCATCCCACACACACACACGCATCACTCACCATCGCACCCCAAAATAGTGTTTGTATTTTATTTTTTTTGAAGTTGTGTTCTCTGGCCGTGGGTTGGAAAGTGTATAATAAATGTATTGAAATCCTCCAGAACTTGGAGATAGCCACATGAGCTAAATCATGACTACCTCACTGATCCAGATGTATTATTTTATTTTCATATTTTTATTTATTACTCATTTCCTAAGATGTTCATTATGATATCAACGAAATGCAACGTTTCGCAGCAAACTCAGGTTTTGAATGTCAAAGCTCCAAAATATAAAGATATAAAATATTTTTTAGAGCATGACCTGGGAATTAAAGTACATTTACCACATATTATGATCCATTTAATATTATATATCAGTCCCTAGCAAAGTTTGTTTCACACAAAAGGATTTGATATGTTGCTTTCATCCGTCGCAGAATACCTGCGAGTTATGAAAAAAAATGTTAGTATTGTGATTTTAGGCCTCCAGAAGGAAGACTAATAAAATAATATGAATACTTCAAGGCATAATCCTTCCCTTTAAGCTATAAAAACACAACGCAAAAGGTGCATTCAGAGGCGGTCACGATAGGTTGGATTTCATCTTCCCGACGCTGCAACTCACTGAACACAGTAAACGTCTGTCATGTAACAGCCTGCTCGCTCCATCATTTCCCACCTCCACTTTCCTTTCACTCTCTCTCTCTCCCCCCTCTCGCTCCCTTCCTCTCTCTCTCTCTCTCTCTCCCTCTCTCTCTCCCTCCTCCACAGGTAGTCCAACTCTCAGCCGGCTGGACATCTGTTGTCTAGCAACTCCTGCACCAATCAGAGCGTCGGGGGCCTCTCCTCTCCTCTGCAGTGGAACCAGCCTTGCATGCAAATGGCCGACGTCGAGAGTTCAGCGCGCAACTACCGAAGAACTACAGAGCAGCGAGGCGGAGGCAACTCAACACCGCCGGAGCCGACGCACCTCGCCGAACACGTGTCACTTGAACGCGTCAAAGCGTCTCGTGCACGCCGCGGGAAAGAAAGAAAGAAAAGAAAGAATGAATTGCAACCGTTACGCGACGCTAAAAGGAGCACACTGTAAGGAAAGGACAGTAAGTGTGTGTGTCCACGTTCAGTGCTTTTGTTCGGACGGTCGCCCGCGCGTGACATTAAAATCGCAACTTTGCTCTTTTTGACAGCAAAGATGCAAGCTCTGCAGAACGTGTGGGACGGCTCCATGCTGTAATCTTCAGGAAATAGACACCTTCGCTGTGACTCGTAACAACTTGAGTGTCCCGGATCTGTCGGAGACTTACTGTCAAACAGAAGAGCGCCGGCGTCAGCTGAAACGAATAAAAAATGTCACAATAGCGTGGACGACTTGTCGACAAGTGAGCGATTAAAAAAATGGGATCAAATGAAAAAGAAAACGTCGTCACGAACACCTCAGATCTCCCCGCAAACAGGCCCATGATTGTAAAAACGATCAGTCCCCTTTGATATCACGAATCATAAAGCCAAAAATGGTTTCAACTCGTTTCAGTGCATTTCTTACTATATCTGCGCTACTGCTTGGTGGCCAGCAGGGAGCCGCCTTCTTTCCGTGTGGAGTTTGCAAACTTCTCCCCGATTCAAAGATATACACACAAGCCACCGGCATTGGAGCACAGAAATGGCCGCATGTGGGAGGAAAGGGGTTTTGACGTTCGTCCGCATGTTTCGCCTGACAGAGCGTTTTCATATCTGAATGGCGCGGAAAATCACATCTTACAGATTCAGCTGAAGCGACCGGCGCTGCAGTCGACTCTTGAGATTCAACTCTCTCTCTCTCTCTCTCTCTCTCTCTCTCTCTCTCTCTCTCTCTCTCTCTCTCTCTCTCTCTTTTTTCTCTCGGAGAAAAGACTCAAGACTGACAACAATGAGTTTTGACTGGCTGACAAAAATGTTGCATGAATGTACCTGGGAGTGTGTGTGTGTGTGTGTGTGTGTGTGTGTGTGTGTGTGTGTGTGTGTGTGTGTGTGTGTGTGTGTGTGAAAGCTTGAGCCCTGCTGCCACAGCCACTGGCGAGAGGCCTTTTGCTTACATAGTTCGAACTGACAGCAGCATTTTCTGCATAACGTGAAGCCGGTGTAATTGTGCAGACAAATGTGAAGCCACCCAAGTCAGCTGTTATCACTCAGGCATTCTGTCTGCACGGCGGCCTGTCGAGCGGCGAATAACTTACACGTAAAGAAATATATCGCAGCGAACCTCGGGAGGGAGACTTTACGAACGGCGAGCGGCTTCTTTTCTCTGGCGCTTTTCTTTAAGTTGTTTTCTTACATTTATGAAGTCGTTGTATTGCATTGTGATCGTTCGGCTGCAATATTTATTTGCGCCATGAAACGATCCAACAGATTTACTGTGAAATCGGACTTTAAAGGGTCCTTTATACTCGGGTTTTACGCGGAGACGCAAGCACGCAAGACCCGCAAGGGCGTCTTGCGTCGTCCCGTCAGCCATCTTGCGTGCGTCGCCCAAAATTTCTGACTATCCGACAAAGCTACGCGAGCCGTTCGCAGCCCCCTAACACTGTGATTGGTCTGCTCACCACGTCCTTTCTGAGTCTGGCATTTCGGGTTTCATAGCATAACACCGCCATTTTTAAAAGCCGTAGCAGAAACAGGAACAATGGATCCCGTTGAAGAACGTTTGGCTGAAGAGGTCCTGCAAATATGAGCATTTATATAACCCATCTGATGAAGTATGAGGACACGCAGATGGCGTTGAATTCCCGGAGGGAGATACCGGTGAACGTCGGTGTGCAGGTCGACTCTAAACGCTCGTAGCGCCATCTACCGTTCTGGCGTATAGAAAACGCGGGAAACCCAAACGAGTCCGTCGATGCAACTGCGTGGCCGGTTGTAGTTGCAAGAGTGTGTATCGCCCTTTAGACACACAGTGCGCCGCAGCAGCAAGACGTGCTCGTAACGATGGTGTTATTTGGTTGTCCGGCGATCCCGAAACGTTCTCGAAAGCGTCGGCGCGTAATTATACGTCGCTACGTCATGAACGCAGCGACTCGCTGACCCTCTTGCTTTGCTCTCGCCATAAACCGTCCTGTCGAAAACAATCTACTGCTGCAGGTACGTCGCCTCCGCCCCGCCCAGAGGAGGATGTCACACTTCTCAGCATATTTAGGACGGCGTGATTTTGGGTTCGTCGACAGCAGCAAGCAGGGGAGATTCCTTTCTGTCTCTTTTGTCTCAGCGACAGACGTTTATTGCTCGAGAAGTGTTTCCACAGGCTCTCTTCTGTGAGTGATGCGTAGTTGCTATTGAAGTGGCAACTTCTCCTGTTGACTTCAATCAAATAAGATGGATGGAAAGCTGCTGGATGAGTTATGGTGTCAATATGCTGTCATTTTCTGCTGCCCATAAACCACTAATCAGATGAACAATGTTGTCTGGTTTTACCAAGCGAGAAAAACTGTGTGCGCGAGTCAGAAAACAGGATGATGGAAAGCAAACAATATATTTCTTAAAAGAACATTTAAGGGTGCTACGAAATGTTGTGGAAATGATGTCACTGTGACTCGAGAATGTGGAAATGTGCTGCAGGCCAACAGGGAAGTGGGCCTTATTGCGAAATAACCACTGAACGCTATCGAGGATGTTGATGTGAAAAAGTCAGGCCCGCTGATTCACATGAATATTTCCTATGACTTTATAGATTTATTACTATCATTATTTATACTTGGGTTATTTGCTTTCATGACTTTACATTTACAAGTGCAACGAGCCGCTGACGTCAAATGATATCAACAATTAACATTCTGCTTCATCCTGCAGTCATTTGCTTTCATTCCAATTTGTCATATAGACAAACAATTTAGTTTGTGCAAAATATATATTCATCAATCATATGTTCATATTGATTTGTATAGTACTTTTGATACAAACAGTAGTGAGCAATATATGTATGTATATATATATATATATATATATATATATATATATATATATATATATATATATATATATATATATATGTATATGTAGATATAGACATATATATACTGTATATGTGTGTGTTGAATAAAATCTGGACATCCTTATCACATTGTGCAGTTGTGAATAATGTATAATATAAATATGAATAAGTTATAAACACTGACGTCTTAAACAGCGCGATAAAAAAACAATGGACAGCCGATGAAGCTGTGACACGCGTCATATTTAATTGTCGTCCACTTGAAGTGACGGCTCTGAGGCGAGGATGCCTCATTCTGTTGACGGCCTGCTGCCTCTATAGCGTCTCCTAGGAAGGAGGAAAGGAATTAAGGAGACACGGTAGCGTTGCAGAAAGTGTTGCAGGGGGCGAGAGTCTCGTCGGACAAAACGTCCTCATTCTGCGAAGCCGCGCCATCAACAGGCTGAACTCTAAATCTTCCAAACCGGACCTCGTCAACCTCCCCCCTCTGTTTCCCTCCCCGCCTCCGTTTCCTCTTTCGGTGAGTTTCTGATGCGTCGCGTCCGCGATCCGCACTGCAGCAGAGCGTACTGCGCTGCGTGTTCTCCGCGTGCGCTTTTTAGTTCTTCTTTGGCCTTTTGTAGTTTGACGTCCTGTCAGTCTCAAAACTAACCAGGTTCAGGGACGGACAGAGGAGACACAGAGAGGACGAATAGAAAGCAGGAGAAGAGAGAAAGAGAGAGAGGCAAGGGACAGAAATAGAGACGGAACAAACACCTGACAGGAAAGGAACAACATGTGGTGTGGCGTTCACTTGAAACGTCTTCACTCCGGTTGACAAAGTTGTGGTGGTTACCTCCCTTCTGGCCTTTTTTTGTTATGGATCAAATCCACGCGGCATTTTCACTTCACGGACAAAAAGAACGGTACGTTATTTTGGTCCGGCGCTGACACCGACGGCTCGCAATTTCTATTTCTGATAACTTATATAAACACCCGGTTCAAATGCCTCCACTCTGTATCGCTGTTTCAACCGGCGCGACGCGCAGACCTCTCCTGTAAATGCGTTAGCATCGACTCTGGTTAATTAAGTGGCTGGTAATGGCGGTGCGACCTACAGAGCGACTTCATACCGAGTGGAACACTTAGCTCCGCCAAATGTGAAGACAGGGTGACATTTTTAACTGCAGGAAATGTTAATGGAAAGGTTAGACTTCTATTTTATCAAGAGATGTTAAGCCAAAAAAAGAACAGATAGTGGGGGAGTAAAACTTAAAGCAGCAATATACAACATTCAGAGCGTTAATGTACCAGTAAAGGACCATCATCGATCGAAAAAATATAGCGGATGTATCGGTCTACCTGAACAGAGAGGGAAGCCGCTCCAGCTCTGCGTTGTTGATATAGCCGGGACGGATGTACACGCTTTCTGTAGGTTTGAGCGTACGTGAGTGTGAGACGCGAATACCTGCTAGTCGCTCTCGCGTGGCGCCTAAGGCGCTAACACCGTTAGCTCTGTGAGGACGTTTGCCGCCGTTTATCCTGTAAGAGCAGTTAGCGCCGTTAGCTACAAGGCCTCAGTCGTCATAGTATGCAACTTTTAAAAGAGGAGCATTGAATTACTGTGCTGAAAAAACACAAAATTAAAATGTGCCAACAACAAACATGCTCTGCAAAACTAGCTTGTATGCTAAAAATTGATCGATGAAGATGAAGACCAATACTGCGGCCTCACTTCGACCGCAACAACACATTTTTACACTATTGTTTATGTATTGTCATACAATAGGATACGCTGAAAGGTAACAGTGCTGGCCAGATTACGTGTTCTATCAACAGGAGGAGATTATGAATTAGCTAGCGTGTCTGAGGAGTTGCAAAAATGTGGCTGCAGTCAAATGTTCACCGAATGGCTTTGTACAGAAAAGTCTGTGGTCTTTCTTTAAATCCAACCACAGAGGGGACTTCCTCCAGTCAAATATTATTTTTTCGTTTTATTTGTTTATTTTACAAGGACAATACACACTGATCAACAGTACAACTGTAAGTGAGCCAGAGTTAGCCATAGAGGCTAATTTTTATCTGCTGTCCCTGGACAGTTTTTTTTTATGGCAGCCTGAAAATACATTTAAAATAACACAAAATAAATTCAAATATAACTTAATAAAAGTCCACTCAGTGTTTTTGTTGGACTTTTGTTGGACGTTTTTGTTGGACTTGAGTGAGAATTGGACCCGTACTTGTATAGTACAGATCCAATAGTACTGGAGAACAATTTAGTGAGCATAATCACTGAGGGGAAAGAGTATACACATTGGAAAACATGTTTATTTTATTCTCATTATCAAAAATACCAACGTTTTGTTGGTGAGAGCAAATGTTTGACATTGTTGTCCTTTGGCTATTTTTGGACAAAATGAGCAGTTTGAAAACATCCTGTGGGAAATTAGAATGTTGGGCGTAATTCAATTAATCTGTCCAAGCGGTCAATAACTTAATGGATCATAAAAAATAAACCTCAGTTGAAGTCCGACCCCCTCGCGCGCCAAAGCAAATCGACCTGCTGCACATGCCACAACAGGGTTGCTAAAACAGTTTAATTAAGACTTTTAATTGAAAGGATGTGGTGGGGTGTAAGTAACATCCTCTGTGGACAGCAGCTAAGTAGTCCTCATCCATGCGGATCCAACCCCCCCATCCTCCTTCCCCTCCACAGGACCCCGAGGGTCTAATGAAACCATCCAGGATGCTGAGACACCGTCACCCTCCGCTGGTTCCCAAGAGGGGAAGAATTATGAGACTGATAACTTCCTTGCTTTCTCTTCTGAGGAGAAACAAAAGGTGGCTGGTGTCAGAGATAAAAAAAACAAAAAAAAATGTCCCCAGAGTATTCCCGGGAGCCTCGGTGACGTACGGTAATGTCTGCCTTTATCTTCCCCCGGCGTAATGCAGCCGCACGCACTTTGGACAAATGTGTCAAAGTGCTTTAATCTGAGGGTGGCGGTCTGGATGAATCCTTTTTTCACAAGGAGAGACACACAACTCACATTTACAATCACGCAGAGAAACAAAAAGCTGCAGATTCCAAAAAACGCAGCCGCGGCGCCCCGCGGCACGGAGGATGCTGTTGCCATGATAGTGTTCGCACATCGGTTGCCTGAGAAGCAAAATGATGTGCTCAATCACATGACCGAGGAGCCTTCACAGGAATATCCTTTCTGCTATTAAAACGGCAGTAATAAAAGCTTGTTTGTAAATGTTCCTTTACTTAATAAAAAAAAAGAAAAGGAGGCAGATTATTAACTGGGTGGCTCCATGGTTACAAGAGCTGGCATGGCAACCGGCAAAGGATGCGCGGCAAGGTTACCTATGCAATCTTTGAAACGGCGCAAACCCACAAGCCCACACACCTTTGTTGCTTTTTAATACTTCAAGGAACATTCGCCGTTTTCTACAATCTACCGGAGAGAACTTCTGGCTGCGTTGAACCCCACGAACTTTACCGACGGGAGCCAGATGTTTTGCAGCCATGTTCCACGCCTAGTGCAAAGAAAGGCGGAAAAAAAACCTAACATTTAGGTATCTCTGCAAAGCGAGAACCTGTGGAGCGGTACTGTACATATCTGGGAATGTGGAAATGTGTCTGCACACTTTGTGGCGGCAGCGCTTTACCCATCTCCATCGGTTTTAATAAAAAAAACATTTTAAAAAAGAAAATAGGAATAGGACTTTCGGTATTAAGTGTTTTTGCCGTGAGTGTCACTTTAGTGCCTTCCTTAAGCGCACATTATGCCAGTGTCGATTTGGGTTCTGTGGGGAATAAATAATCATGATGTCATTGTTATCTGCAGATCCTTGTCTATTCATATGTTATAACATCACTCCTTCTTGGTTGGGAGCACTTGAGACTAAAGCAAAGCGGTGAATGCGTGAGAGGCAGGAGGAAGAGGAGGGAGGACAGAGAGGGATTGTTGAGGGGGGGGTAAATCAAACAGAGGTTGAAAAGAACAAAGGCAGAGCGAGAGAAAGAGAAAGGAATAGACAGAAGGAGATGCTGTACTCTGTAATTAAGAACGCCCTCGCTTCTCCACAGAGTCTATTACTCTCGTTCGACACCATACTGTGGCTCCTTTCCGGGCCGAGCGACCGATCGCTTGAATATTCCAGATTCCGGACATTTAGGAAACGCAAGCGCTGCAAATTTTGAGTATGGTTTACATTATTAACGACGCTTTGAGGCGGGACGGAGGATGTGGGAGGGGGGACGGACGTTTTATCTGGCGACAGACGAAACTGTCCTCTAAAATGTACACGCAGCTGAAACTAACGAGCTGCAAATGGAGCTACAGGTTGCCGTCTGGTTGACGTGCGCTCTTTGTGACTCGACACCGTCTTCTTTTCCGTCGGGTGGCGTCGGTTTGGTCGAGGAAGGAAAACGCCCGACTGTATCATTCTGACGTTTTGAAGTATACAGAGTAGACACTGGAGATGGGTCTCTACTTTAATAATCCACCACTGGTAACGGCTATTAGTAGGTGGGAATCACCAGAAGTCATACAATACAATATCGTCACAATACGATATTATCGCGATAAATTGAGTATTGTGATGGAATGACATTTATTTAAAAAATGTCAACCCCAAATTGTCCCCAAAAGGATAACTAAATCAACAAAAAATACATTGATTTCATTATCATACGACCAAAACGTTTAGAATTGATTAAATAAAACATTGATTCTTGGCTTCCATGCATCAATACAATATCGCCACGCAAAATATCGTGATACTATGCCGTATCGTTTTTTTCCCCCACCCCTAACGGCTATACAGGTGGTTATCGGGGTTGTGAGAAATCAATCCGAATAGCTACGTTCAGCCTTTAAATGGCGTGGTCTTTTTTGGGGCCTGTGAGGTGGGATGTCCTGTCAGCGTACGCTTCGCTTCCTGGATTTCTTCCAGAGCTTTCACGTACATCCATCAGCCTTCATTAGTGGATTGAGTTTGCACTTGGCAACGAAACACTAAGTGAGCAAAATCTTTCTGCTGACGAAGGCCGGGCGAGAAGTGACGAAGAGTTCTAAGAAATCAGTAAGGAATTATTTTTTTCTCTGCATCTCTAACAACGTCACATGGAACATAACGCCTGACTAGATGTGAGCTTCTTTGACCAGCCGTTGCGTTAACGGTCCATCAATAGCAAAAGACAGATTCTCCAAATTGCCTTTAACACTAAAAGCATTTCGAATCCCCGATAACGTCCAAAAACACCTGTGCTACGCATGTTCCAGGCCTTTTTAGTGCGCTTTCTGGTTCGCCATACAGGTGAGCATCGAGGGAAACCAAAAGCTGCTTTCAAAGGATGGAATATTTTCAATACTGTGTGCATGTGTGTGTGTGAGTGTGTGAGCGAGATAGAGACACCGAGAGTGAGAGAATGACCAACATTTATTTTTAGCACCCAGTGAGTCATGTGGTCCCCCTCCCTCCCTCCCTCCCTCCCCCCTTCTCCCCACTGATCCCTCCTTCCTTTCCTCCTCTTCTATCTCTCTCTCTCTCTGTCGCTCTCCCCTTATCTTTCCCTCTCTCTCTCTCTCTCTCTCTCTCTCTCTCTCTCTCTCTCTCTCTCTCTCTCTCTCTCTCTCTCTCTCTCTCTCTATATATATATATATATATATATCTCCCTCCCACAATCACATCCTCTTCCTCTCCTCCCTCTCTTCACTTCAAAGTGAGGCGAAACAGAGTCACAGTGACACCGGAGGAGAGCAGGAATAAAGACCAATAAGGGAGGGAGGGAAGGCAAATGTTTATCTCGTCTAATGAGGGAAAATGCTCAATATACAAAAAGAAAGCGTGCATATATATATATATATATATATATATATATATATATATATATATATATATATATATATATATATATATATATATATATATATCACTGAGGCAGACTAGCTTACACCTCAGCAACAGCTATCATCTCTGTTTCCATGACATTTCCACATGAAAAAATAACAGTAGCGCTTCCCCTCTCACTACAGGAAGCGTCCATACGAAGGCGGGTCGGTTACGGCTCGCTGGATTGGAACGCCGGGACTTTAATTAGCGCGGGACACGTCCAGGAAATGGACTAGAACGTAGCGATGACGGCGTAACGAAGAGCGTCGTCAACGCCGTCTCACGACAAGGGGCTGACTAAACCTTTTGATTCCTCCCTCCTCGGAAATGGACATCTATTTCTTCGCCCTCTCCGCTTCCCGAATGCAGCGCGACGTTGAGATGTTTGTTTTTTTTCCGCATCGACAAAAATGAAAAATATCTTCACGGCTATGGATTCAAAACGCTCCCCCGACGGGGTCACGCAGTGGGGAAATGAAGCCAGTGTGCAGATACACAAACAAGAACGATCTGAGGGGATTACAGACACACACACACACACACAGAGACACACACACACACACACACGGCCCATCACAAGCAAATACAAAGTGACAAAAGATTGCAGACAGAGTCATAGTGACAGGACACTGACGCATGCATGAAGGGAGAGGGCAAATATCCAACTGCTGTGAGGGATACGACGTGCACACACACACACACACACACTTAAATGTTGACTCTCCCTTCTCTTCTTCTTTCTCTGATTATCCCCCTCCCCTCTTCTGCTTCCTATCCTTTCCTTCCCTCTCTCTCTGTCATTCTCTCACCACTGCTTCCTCTCATTCACTGGCTCATCTGCTGCTCCTAATGAAACGCTGCATAATCAGGATTGCAGATTGCAAGACTGTGACTGGTCCTATACAGGCCCATGTGTGTACCCAGGAACACCAAACACACACACACACACACACACACACACACGCACACGCACAGACACACACACACAGTGCATTGATCTGCCCTAAACCCTTTTTAATTTGATATACACACATGCACATGCTGTGCAGAACACACGGCGGTGGGGTTGGGGAGGGGAGGGGCGGGGTCATGATCCTGCCAGGGAGAAGGGAATCAGAGTTGCGATTCTCGGGCTTATCGCAGAGAAAGAGGGTAAGAGCATATCTGACACGCCAGCACGCCCCGGTACGTAAACCTTGACACGCACGAGCGCACACGAGCACGCGAGCGCACACCCGCAGATCCATCACGCGTGGGGAGATGAGCGATAACCCTTTGCAGTATTTTTGGAAACTCTTGGTCCCGGCGGGCGAGCGACGGGACACTGATCCGTCTGTCGAGGTGTCTGTAACCGACCCCGAGCGGGGAGGGGTCAACGCGGGCAGGAGGAGAGGCAGCAATGGCGAGGGGGGCTGAGGGGGAGAGAGAGAGAGAGAAGGAAAGAAAGAGAAGGGAAGAGAGGAGCATGAAGGGAGCTAGGAAAAGAAGAGGAGGAGGAGAGGGGGTGAGGTATAGGGGTGGTGCAGGTAGGAGGGGTGTGAGGCGGGGAAAGCAACCTGCTGAGCAGTATGACGGTCTTGTAAATCAAAAAGAGGCAAGAGAGAGAGAGAGAGAGAGAGAGAGAGAGAGAGAGAGAGAGAGAGAGAGAGAGAGAGAGAGACAGATATTTTTTTTAAAAAGGCAGGCAAACGCTAAATAGGGAAGAAGAGTAAATGCCAAGGAGCCGAGAACATGCAGAGGGAGGAGGAAGCTGCTGGAAAGGAATAAAAGGTAAAATACTGCAAAGAGGGGGGAGGAGGGAGCTGCTCGGTGATGATACCCACACACACACACACACACACACACACACACACACCACATCACTGTGAGACACACATCACGCGTTGCCACCGATGAAACTATAGGCGCTGGCACAGCGAGTGCAACAGCAACAGTCAAGGTCACTTCCAGCAAACTATCACAAATGAAATTAGACGGGCCCGGGTCTGGCGTCCGCCGAGGGCCCGGGTCTCGCGTCGCGTGGCGACAGCAGCTCATTGGCCGTCAGCGGGGCGCCAAGCGAGCCGGGACAAAACCCGCCATTGGCCGATGGTGAATGGGGGCGGGGTTCCACAGCAGAAAAAGAAAAGCACAACGCTCCATTGGTTAGTAATCGTGAACACGCTGTTGGCGGTTCCTGGGTCACGTGCGTGCGAGCGAGCGTGCGTGCAAATATAAGTGTGTGTGTGTGTGTGTGTGTGCGTCCAAAGCCCGCAGCAACCAGGCCAACGGCTACAATTACAGTGACGGATGTGAAAGAACTGGGTCGGCTTCGCGAAGAGAGCTGCTTGCCCCTGGGAAGACGAGACCAGCCAGAGCCCCTTGAATCAATACGGAGCACATGCGCACACACGCTCCCAAGGTTGTATGTGACAAACATTTGCATAGAAAACCCTAAAAAAAGGGACAGATATGAATAACTCAACAAACAAAAACACAAAAAGGAGAAGACATTAAAAAAAAAAGCGGGAAAACGCCATTTACTTGACACATTTGCTGTTTTAATCCATCCAGATGTTGCTACGAGCTAAGCTAACCCACGCCGCAGTTTGGGGCGTGTTTTTCTCTGCTCTGTTGTTGGCGTATATATGTGCACGTTGTGTGTTTCTGTACATGGTGTGTGTGTGTGTGTGTGTGTGTGTGTGTGTGTGTGTGTGTGTGTGTGTGTGTGTTCCTCTTACCTCTGGCGGAGAGCTTCTTGGTGTTGATGATTTTGGCAGCAAATTCCTGTCCAGATGAGATCTTCACACACCTCCGGACCACAGAGAATGCGCCCCTAGAAAGTAACACACACACACACACACACACACACACACACACACACACACACACACACACACACCCAGATATAGTTAATGAAAAAAGCTCATGAAAAAAAGCTTACGTGTGATGATGAAAAACTAAATTACCAAAGTGTACCGTTTTGCTTTAGGAAATCAAGCACTCAATAGTATAATAATATATAAAGGTATATATTATGTTAATACATATTGCACATTTCAAACTAATTGAATGCAGCAAAGCACTTTGCAAATTATTGACCAGACGAAAACAAGATGAAATGTAGAGAAGATTGAATGAGACCTTCATATTCCAAATTACGTTTAAAAAAAAGCACCAATAGAATAATATATACTGTATATACATATACATATTAGAATTAAATAAGAAATAAAACGTGTTGAAACCATATCATACAAATACATAACACACTGAATAAAACCAGGCTTTAAAATAAGCAATACTACTTTTTTTTTAAACACATAAAATAATAAAACACCACACAAAAGACAGACTGAAAAGACAGGTTTTGAGTTCCTTTTATAGAATATTAATATGCAGCTACTGTCAGGAGCTGAACATCCTCTGGAAGGCGCTCTGGCCGCTCTGGAGCTCTAAACGGAGGTGAGTATCAACAACCATGGCTCCATGGCTGAGCTCCAATGGAAGTGGTACAGTCACACTGTACCGCTGAACTACACAAACGCGTGGGATGCGCTATTCCTGCACCGCCTCGCCCGCAAAGGCGTAAAGCACACGCTGTCCTCATCGCTGGAGAGAAAGACACGGCCATGAGCCTGCTGCTGCTGCTGCTGCTGCTGCTGCTGCTGCTGCTGCTGCTACTGCTGCTGCTGCTGCTGCTACTGCTGCTGCTGCTACTGCTGCTGCTGCTGCTGCTGCTGCTGCTGCTGCTGCTACTGCTGCTGCTGCTGCTGCTGCTACTGCTGCTGCTGCTGCTGCTGCTGCTGCTACTGCTGCTGCTGCTGCTGCTGCGGCTGCTGCTGCTGCTGCTACTGCTGCTGCTGCTGCTGCTGCTACTGCTGCTGCTGCTGCTGCTGCGGCTGCTGCTACTGCTGCTGCTGCTGCTGCTGCTGCTACTGCCGCTGCTGCTGCTGCTACTGCTGCTGCTGCTGCTGCGCCTGCTGCTGCTGCTACTGCTGCTGCTGCTGCTGCTGCTGCTGCGGCGGCGGCGGCGGCTGCTGCTGCTGCTGCTGCTGCTGCGGCGGCGGCGGCTGCTGCTGCTACTGCTGCTGCTGCTGCTACTGCTGCTGCTGCTGCTACTGCTGCTGCTGCTACTGCTGCTGCTGCTGCTGCTACTGCTGCTGCTGCGGCGGCGGCTGCTGCTGCTGCTGCTGCTGCTGCTGCTACTGCTGCTGCTGTTGCTACTGCTACTGCTGCTGCTGCTGCTGCTACTACTGCTGCTGCTGCTGCTGCTACTGCTGCTGCTGCTACTGCTGCTGCTGCTGCTGCTACTGCTGCTGCTGCTGCTGCTGCTGCTACTACTGCTACTACTGCTACTACTGCTGCTGCTGCTGCTGCTGCTGCTACTACTACTGCTGCTGCTGCCGCTGCTCTGCTGCTGCTGTTGCTGCTGCTGCTGCTGCTACTGCTGCTACTGCTGCTGCTGCTGCTACTATTGGTGCTGCTACTACTGCTGCTACTGCCGCTGCTGTCGCTGCTCTGCTGCTGCTGCTGCTGCTGCTGCTGCTACTGCTATTGCTGCTGCTACTATTGGTGCTGCTGCTATCACTGCTGCTGCCGTTGCTGCTGCTGCTACTACTGCTGCTGCTGCTACTACTGCTGCTGCTGCTGCTGCTGCTGCTGCTGCCTAAGCCATGCGTGGTTTCCGGTGTTCCGGGCAAGTGTATGAAGATAAAAAAAAAATATTAAAAAAAACTAGGTCAGCTATATTTGAGGGAGGAGAAAAGCAGAGTGCTGCATCCCTCCATCTCCACGCGCAACCATCCACAGAGAGGTCCGCCTCGGCTCACGCATGCGGGCCTCCATGCCCCCCCCCCTCCCCCCTCCTCCACACACACACACACACAAACACACACACACACACACACACACACACACGCCTGGCATCCGGACAGCATCCAAAACAGTGAAAACACCGGAAAGACAGGAGGATGTTCATCACCTCACATGACCCCTTCTGTCCCTTACTGTACTCCTGAGTGTGTTGTATTTTACGGTTAAATGAGTGTTACCAACTGGGGGCTTTGCGGCCATATGCAATCTGTGCCGAGTCGCCGCAACACGCCATAAACACGTTATCTAACGTCCTGTGGAGCGAGCAGCTTGCCACTAAAGCTTACCTCTAATTTATAGAGGATTTGGTCAAAAGGAAATCATAGCATAACATGTTACGCAAGAATGGGACTTGACTATACGCTGCGTAGTGGCGCTGACACGGCACCGGGAAGTGCAACTGCCAAGCTGAGTCGGCACAGGGATCCGTAGATAGAAGTGTGTGTGTGTGTGTGTGTGTGTGTGTGTGTGTGTACAGTGGATTTGCACACTTTTGCATTGGAAAGTAAAGACGAGGCCATCCAGCTGGGAGCGGGTTGCAGGGCGAGCAGCCCAACCGTGAGGAGGACGATGCTGCGGTCGTGTTTTCAGGGGGATTTGTTTTGGAGGAAAACACTGTTGCACGACTTAATCGTTCAATTATGAAAGGATTTTTTTTTTCTTTCTTTGAAAGAACACCCGGCTTCATCCTCAACAAGGTGCCGGAAGTATGAACAAGCTCAAACTGATCCGGTGCAGAGAATACACCGCATGCTAGCTTTCTGTCTGGAGGAGCTTCGGCGGACCTTGAAGTATACGAAGCTCCTTCAGGAGCTAGAATAAAGTGTTTATCTGCATCCATGTAAGTCTGCGGATGCCGATTCTGACCCGCACGTCTCTTATTGCACGCCTCATCGACACGTTACAGCACAGAATGTCCAGGATGTTCTTTCATGCCACTGAAAAAAAAAAATCCAACCATCTCCCATATAATATTAAAAACTATACTGGAGGCCGCTGAAATCAGACTCTGGGGTGTGTGTGTGTGTGTGTGTGTGTGTGTGTGGGGGGGGGGGTGATCAGGTGAGTTAAAAGGTAGGCTACTATAAAAAGTCATACACTGCCTGCATTATTCACCACAGATGGTGCACGAGATGAGGGAGATGAACCTCCTCCGGTTGGATTGAGACAAAACTCTGGGAGTACATTTCTCTCTCTCTCTCTCTCTCTCTCTCTCTCTCTCTCTCTCTCTCTCTCTCTCTCTCTCTCTCTCTCTCTCTCTGTGCTTTTTGGCTCCAGATTGAGCAGACTGTGGGTCATGACCACACAACGCGCGCGCGCCTGTATGCGCTTCTCTGTCCATCTCTTTCTCCCTCTCTCTCTCTCCATCTCTTTCTCCATCTCTCTCTCCCTCTCTCTCTCTCTCTCTTAGGGGTGAGGAATCCCCTTGGTCTGTGTCTGATAATTGACCGCAGCTCTGCTATGGAGGGAGGGAGGGAGGGAGGGGGGGTAATGTGTCATCGCCAGCGACATGGTCTGCTGTCGCATTACCGAGCGTGTATTTCTGTCACGCGGGGAGGAGGAAGAGGAGGAAGAAGAAAAGGAGGAGGAGGATTTGGGGAGATGGAGGTAGAGAGAGAGAGAGGGAGAGAGAGAGAGAGAGAGAGAGAGAGAGAGAGAGAGAGAGAGAGGGATATTTGTTACCAAATGTCACCGGTTTTACATCCCTCAGTACATTTCACCTCGGTTCAGTGTGCAACACGGAGCTCCTGGCAACCCCCAGGAGGTCCAGATGCAACATCCGGGTTCCGCACGGGATCGGGATCGGAGGCAAATGACGAAAGGCTCGGTTCTTTCGTAAACAAGAGGGATTATAATGCCATTGCACATCCATGCATGATATGTGATAGCGTATTTATCCCTCCCCTCCCCTTGCTGCATCACAGGTTTCATGTGTACACTCGCATGCACGCACACTCACACACACACACACACACACACACACACACACACACACAGAGAGAGAAAGAGAGAGAGCCCGGAATCCGCGTCCCCTATAAGCCAAGCGGCCTATTACATAACAGGCTGACATTTCCTCCGGAGATCACTCCAGAGGATACAAGACATATACATATTTGTGTAAATTGATATGCTTCCTTACTTCCCCAGCTCCTCGAACAGCTGATATTCGTCGGTGAATCTCGTGCAGATCGTTAACGCCATCCTGAAGGAGGTGCCGGAGACGCGGGATGGGGTGCGCTCACAAACGGAAGGGCTGTCCAACGCACTCGCTCGTCAACGCCGCCGGGTGTGTGTGTGTGTGTGTGTTTGTATGTATGTGTGTGTGTGTTTTTGTTTCCTGGACCCTGCGAGCCAAACGGAGGGATTCATGCACGGCTGGAGCGCGTCGGTTGGGAGGGAGATGGTGGCTCTGGTGGTTGAGGATTGTCTGCGGTAAAAGACGCGCGCGTGTTGTGCCTCAAACCTGGACGAGCGAGCTTCCGGCGTCTGCGGGTGTCTTCAGCTTCCTCACATGCGGCGGCTTGTCACGGCTCGTAGACGCAGCATTTTGTGTGCATTCCGGGAGCTCTGGTGCGCGTCGAAGCGTGTGCGAGTGTGTGTGTCCGTCGCTCTGCGCGCAATCAGACGCAGCACTGTACCGCACCTACCACCGGCTGTGCGCTCAGCCCCGCCCACTTTGCCTGCATCCTCACGCGGGCCAATAACACACAAGGAATGATATGATGATGATGATGATGATGATGGTGGTGGTGGTGATGATGATGAAGATGGTGCTGATGATGGTGGAGGTGATAGAAATATTATCAATAGTAGTTGTATTGTGTTAATATCTACCTTTACAGTCCTTCCTTCTCGCTGCTGTCAGGCTGCGTAACAAGCTGAGCTCACAGTTGACCACAAACACGAAGAACACTATAACACTTTAACATTTTAATCACTTTTGGCCACTTTAATTACGTTTGTATGGAAGCCCATTTCCACCACAAAAAAATAGGTCAAAATTATGACAACAACAAAAAAGTCAGAATTATGACAACAATGAAAAAATAATTATAACAAAAAAAGTCATAATTATGAAAACAACAAAAAAAGTCAGAATTAAGACAAACAAAGTCAAAATGATGACAAAAAAAACGAAATTCATAATTATGACATAAAAAAGTCATAATTATGACCACAAAAAAAGGCACAATTATAACAACAGCAAAAAAAAAAGAAGTCATAAATAAGACAACGACAAAAAAGTCAAAATGATGCTGCTCGTCTTCACACGTCTCTTCATCCCCTCGCTGGTCTAAACATGCTAACTATGCAAGCTAACTGTTGACGTGTTAGCTCAACAGACAGCGTTGCTTTTAATGTAACTGTTGCTGTGTTTCTTAAAGGGGGCGACCGGCACCACAGACTGCAGAGCCCTTAAAACAAGAGGTGGTGACATCACACCTGTGATGTCCTGCTAACGCTAATGCAGTGTGTTGTAAAGTAACGCACATATTGTAAAGTAACGCACATAACAGTTGTACTCTGTCGTTTCGACGGGCGCTTTGCGGTGCAAAGTGTGTTAGCACGACACCATTTAGACAGAGAGAGAAGAACAGCAGTGAGTCTCCAGCATATTGTCGCGGCCCTCGGTCAGGAAAGCTATGAGACGTTATCTTGCTCATTGTGTGGTTTATTTTATTTTTATGTTTAATTATGACTTCTTTTTTCGTCCTAAATGGGCTTCCATACATGAAATATATAATATATATAATATTATTTTCATTCCGTCTGTATATTTAATATTGTATTCTTCTTTACTGTTTTTATTACTGTTTATTTATATTACTTGATTTTTGTGTGCCTTGTGTCTTGTGTGCGTTGCTGCTGTAATCCTGCAATTTTCCCACTGCGGGACTAATAAAGGATTATCTTATTTTACAGCATGGTGCAGAGAAAACAATGAAATGTTTTTTTTTAAATTAAATGTATCAGGAAAGCTCTAAACTCTCAGGCTAAAAAAGTTGATTATTAAAGCATTTATTAAGTAGTTATTTCAAGGCTGAAAGAGAGGTAACCGACTGCATGCAGTCAATAGTCAGTGTACTGTGTGTTCTCTTAGAATTGTGGTTGTTGATTTGTTGCGTGAGAATCTGTTCGCATGGCGTCAGTGTAAAGTTCTTATAGTAATCTAAGCATATACGTTGATGGAGAATACGCAGAGCTTCATCAACTGTAATCTTCTTCTGCTGCCAGCTGTAATCCGGGCACGGCTCCGGAGAGACCTTTGCCAGCTGAGGATGAACGCCCCATGATGATGTCATCCGGGTTGTTCCGGCTTGATGATAGCTTTGTAAAAAAAAAAAAAAAAAAAAAGCTGAAACACATCAATTACTTTCTTTATCAAGTCGTCTGCAGATTATTTGGATCAAGCTATAAATCTATAAAATATCCCCTCCCTCACCCCCCCCAAAAAAAACACTAAACGATCATCACAATGTCTCAGAGTCCAAGTTGACAAAGCTCCCACACATCTTGAGCGTAGCATCATGGGGAAGCTGGAACCAGTGAAACGTTAGCTTTTGTTGTGTCTAATGAAACACAAAGATCCAGCCGGACGTCCCCACGATGCAGAGAGACGTGAGCCTGCTGTTTCAACTCAGGCCGCTCTTGTCCAAATCTGTCAGCGGTGCTTTTTAGTTGTTTATTTCTTTTTTCTAGGGACGAGCCAACTGCCTTTTCACAGTCTAAAGGACCCATTGTCCCAGCTGTAGCGTCTCGTTGACTTAACAAATCTGCAGGGATTGGCCGGCACAGGCACATGTTATTCCAAGTTTACTGGCTTACCGGATTTATTGGTGCACTTAAGAAGTGCGAGTATGGTCCGATTGAAGTCCGCTGACAGACTCATGCAGTTAGCTTCATTAATCTGCGGGAGAATAAACATCGGGTTGGGCCCCGTGAGAGCACAGCGCTGCTCATAGGTGTACCTGCTGTTGACCGCAGTCCCGTAAGGAAGTGTTTGGTGTTGTTCCAGGACACACTCACCCCTTTATTGTGTGGAAGAAAAGGGAGTGCGTGGGTCAGACGTTACATTGGTAACAGCTGTGTGTGTGTGTGTCGTGGTTTTAAGTACTTAAAAGGTATTAACCATCGTATATTTAAAGAATTCTTAAAGTCTAACTTCAATTGCAATTTTAAAGGCCTTATAGGGCTGCATGATAATAGTTCGAAGTGCTCATGAATAATGCTTTACGTCGATAATCATAAAACATGATCAAGCATTTTATATTGACGAGGTCAAGTATCACAGTATTTCATTCTTGCTGGTCACTCAATGTCAACTTTTTTTTTTTGCAATGATCATCAGTGAATTACATTCTAATCCCCATAACAGTAAAACATTATAATATTTAAATAATGGATAATCATATCCGCTAAGATGCATTGCTATGTTATATAAGTTGCTCTAATTGACCATTGTTTGCTTTTGTTGAGTACTTTTAACATAAAATTGTTTGATTGTGTTGAATTAAAAACCCCAAAGTACAGCGGGTCCAACAGACCCACAACACCTGCTGAGTAACAAAAAAGTGAACACCATACGAGCGTCGCAGAAAGTGTGACCAGTTGAGTTAAAACTCAACTCGTGACTAAAACCTCTGAGCAGAGAACACTAATAATGTATTTTAAAAGAAAGAACAATCAAAGAAATTTGATAAATATACTCTTTTATTGCAATGACATTGAGTTTAAAATAACATTGAGTTTAAAATACATTAACATTTCATAAATATACCAATAAATATAAACTCTTAACTTACGGACAAGACAACAGTTGTGCAGTTTTACAAACTCCAAGCCGAGTGGCATCGGGGAGGAAATGACTTTAGCGCACAAGAGACACACAAACAAACACAATGCTTCTTAATAAGTAACGTGTTTGATACAAACACAACCTCGATGGTTGACTTCCATCTTTTTTTCTAACACTCGATCGTGACAAAATGAGTGCCTCGTGGGAAGACAACAAATACTTTTGCGGTACTTTTCATCAGTGCTCAGTCTCTTGAAGCTCCTCACATCTCTGGCCGGTCCGTTCAGCGTGTTTTGCTGCAGAGGAGAAAAGAAAAAAGGAAGAGAAGATGATTATTTTGCGCGTCGTAAGTGATCAGCGACACCATTTAAAATCAGCACCGGCGCGGTCGGTTTCGCTGCGTGTGTTTGAGCGCACTCACTTGGCCATGATCCTCTTGATCACTCTCTTCACCCAGTGAGTGTTGGGGTTCAGGCACACCTTATCTGCGGTGTTTTTCAGAGTAGCACTGCAAACAACAAGAGAGGAAAAAAAAAACATGAGATGCGTTCGGAGGACGAGTCGTGCCAAACCAACGGGTGTCGAGGAGCTCAAAGTGTCAGCATCTCCGGGCCTCTCGAGATGAGCTCTTACATGATCTCGGTCTTTCCGCAGTGGGAGTTGATGGGGATCAGCTCCAGCGTCTCGATGAGGGAGCGGATGTCTTTGCTCTCCGTCTTGATGCATTTGCAGTGCAGCTCCACTCCCAGGCTTCTCAGGCTCATCCCTTCAAGGTGACAAAGGAGACACACACACACACACACGGTCACAAAGTTGCAATGGAGCATGTGCGGAGAGACGTGCGAGGCCAACGGCGTCGCGTTCGGTGCAGTGAACGAGGGGAAAAGAACCTTTACCTTCGCTGGCGGCCAGGAAGGCCAGGAGCACCACAATGGAGGCGGCGAGGACTCTGCTGCTGGTCATTTTGATATTCTTCTTCTGCGACAATGAACTCTGAAGAGGAGGAAGTGCTGTCAGGAGGCAGTGCGATGAAGCTGGAATGTTAGTAAAGTAGAGAAGGAGGTTGGTTGAGATCTGCTTGAACTCTTCTTCTGCTCAGTTTCTTCCCTCCTGGGCTGTTTGAATCTAGCGCTGGAGAGGAGAGTCTCCCTCATTTATAGCCGGCACCCTCCCGGACATGACTCACTTCCAATCGCTGGGGCCGGTTGCGCAAGGCGGGGCCGTCAGCAGCTGAGTGGGAATTTTTTTTTCTTCCCCCTGTGAGTTTTTGACAGCTGATTTATCAAGAGGGCACCTTGCTCCACATTTTTCAATAATGGAGTTATCACTTGGAAAAACACAGTGACTAAAGGGTTTGTTTAACCAATTTGCCCGTGTGACAAAGCCGCTGCAAGAGAAATTCCTTGTGCGTTAGACTCGACTGTTAGCGGCGTGATGCAGCGCTGCTCACGTTAAAGATTCATGATTAACACATAACAGTAGCTGACGAATGTAACCCTCAAGAGGGGTGGGGGGGGTCATCTCAAACTTTTCCTTCCAGAAAAGGGGGCTTTGGTGGAGCATGAGGGACTTTTTGTGTGAGTGCGTACGACCTGTGTGAATGTCAGCAACACAATAACAAGCATCTCCACACACTGAGCTGAATGCACTGCAGCTGTTACGGTTCAATGATGTCAAAAATGCTTCCCAGAACTCGTCTTTTAAAACAAAGAAAGGTACAAAATCCACAAGGTGGAGAAAAAAAAAACACAGCAAAAAAAAAAAAAAAGTAGCGCTATACGTTGCAAGAGAAACGTCACACATATTTAAACTGCGTTCACATGACATAGTTTACAGGAACATGAGCTTTACATTCCTGAAGAGATGTTTGGCCGCGAGCCCAAAAAAAACAACCTTCATGAGAAAAGATTCTGGGGCAACTTCCGACAGGTTCAGACATATCTGCCCCGCCGTCACTTCAGTTTTCCCAAAGAGGAAGTAAGTATGAACAAAGACGGGGCAAATCTTGCGGTTTGACACATTATGTCATTAGCTGATTATGTCTGTGAAGCATGTGGCAACTTTCATTTGAATCATTTCTCTCTTGAAATTTGATAAACCTCAGAAAGGCCTTACAGTTGGGACGGAAGAGGCATGCAGATGTCATTTAATTCATATAAGCAATAAGAGCTGAATACTAGGAACACAAGTCCTGCTCTCAAAAACCTCACTGAAGTAAAAGTATGTCAGCAAATTGTACCAAAAGTATTGATTGTGCAGCAAAACGTTGTGCCCCTCATTGTTTTACTATTAGATATAATGCTTTTGGATTAATATTACTGCATTAATGTGCATTTTAATGCAACACATTCTAGGAGTTTACTTTTAATGAGTTTTACAAAGCATTTTCCAGCTGATCCAAGAGTTTTTATCTAAAAATCCTTCAGTTTATCATAAACATTACAATTCACTAAATATGGAGTTGGCGGACAGGAAAAATTGTAATCTGTGTACTGGCTGAAGCTGTCGGATCAAAATGTGAGGTGAGAAATAAAAAGGACAATATTTGCCTCTGAGATGTGGCGGAGTAGAAGTAAAAAGTTGCATCCAATTGTTGACTTAAGTTAATAAATTTCCACCATCGATGGAAAGTTATTAAGATGATTGAGATCTCATGTCAGACTTGACGATCATGTGCGAATGTTAGCCAGGAAAGTTTCTGATTTGTGGTTAAACGCCATGTGGATGTGGAGGAGTGGCTGGCAGCGCCTGACTAACATAAAGTTAGGACACGTATTGGCCATTTCCCCCCCCGCCAAATTCACCCTGCAGGAAGTGTGCTCCATTTTTACTTTCTCAGAAAAGAGAAGTGTTCAGGGTGAGTGTATATATTGCGTTTTTTTGCATGAACGCAGCGAAAAAGACAAATAACAAAACCCATTTTTACTAAAAGCGTTCCATCATTTTGTAGAGAAGGATCGATATTACAGACACACACAAACACACACAGTATACACACAATATACACACACTATACAGGGTCGGTGGCTTCACGGGATCGCAGAGGAAGTATGATTACATTTTCTCTCAAAGCACGTGATGTTTGGATATTCCCCTTTGAGCCGCGGCTTAACCTTTCCTTCGGGGATGAGACACCACATTTCAGATTTTGTGTCAACTTCTGACTTTGATCATGTGGAGGCAAGAAGCACCGCAACGTGATTGAGGATGTATAATTTACTGGAATACTATGAACCGAAGGAGAGATCTGTGGACAGATAAATAAAAAAAACGCCAATATATACAAATCCGGTAGTTCTGGTAAATATTGGGATGGACGGGAAACAGAGATATTGAGGATTTTCAGTTTAAAAATGCCACCCCCGCCCTGATCCTCCTCTAGCCAAGTGGTTCTCAAACTTTTTCTGTCACCACTTTGGAGGAAGGAAAATGTTCGGGCCCCACCGACGCAACAACACGGGAACAACACGGTCCAACTTTTTGAGACTCCTCCATCCGTGCTTTTTTAATTAATAGATGAAAGAAAATGTAAATCTCTTTCAAGTAAACCAGATTGCTCCAACTAATCACATGCAATCGCTTCGTTAAAACAATGCAAATAAAGTTTTCTATGTGCAAAAAATAACTCATATTTGGCAAAAGGTTTACGAAGGAAGCCGGTTGGATCCCTGTTTTCTCCCCATAGTTTCATGTTGAAGTGTCCTTGAGCAAGACACTGAAGCCCATGCAGAGAATAATTCCCCCACTGTGGGATCAAGATAGGATTCTTAAAAAATAAAAATAAAACTTTTTTTTTTTTTAAAGAATCTGCATCTCCCACCGCGCCCCACTGAAGGGTCGCGCCCCACAGTTTGAAAACCACCGCTCGAGCCCCAGCAGTTGGTTAAGGGAAACAAATACAGACTGTTGGCTTGCACAAGCTCCGTTCAATTGTTTTGGTTATGTTTATAACACATTATTTGGAATAATGTTGTCATCTACTTGGTACACATATACACACTTAAGCTGCATTACAAATTGCAGACCTTTTCCTCTCCCTTCCTTTCACAAGGACTGTGTAGCCACAACAAAATGTGACCTTGTAATAGAAAACCCTGGTATTTTTGGCATACTATGTATTGGGAAATGCTTGTTCGTTTTTTTTTTTGGCACACTAAAAAGTAGAAAAGTAGTAAAAAAAATAAAAGACAAGCCAGCAGAATCAATAGCAGCTGCACCACTAAACCTTATTAAAGTCTTGTTAAGTCCAGTCTTTGGCACAGAATACCTTCTTCAGCAATGGTAAGGCATTGCATAGCATCCGTAGCATAGCACACAATGCAGGTTCACAGTACAGTTTGTTTGAGTGCAATACTGCACATTTGGAACATTGCCGCCTCATCACAGTATGGATTAACCAAACAAAACACAGGTACACACACACACGATACGCCACGGATACTGATAACAAAAGACCGAGAGGGCGAAGAGGAAAACAAGAGCTGGGAAAATCTGGAATGAATCATGAACTTGTTGGAAGCAGGTTTTTTTCTTTCCTTTAGGCGTCTGAGAGGTGAGCTCATAGGTGTGCGCTACTTCCAGTGAAAGCTCGCCGGCCTTGTAACAGGAGCACAATAGCAAACAACACATTTCTGCTCACCAGAGGTTGGACTGAAGTTAATATTGAACATGAGGAAGTGACAAGTCCCAAGGACGACTCAGAGACCGCCAGCTTCTGGAGATTCCAAAAAGTGTCAGGGACTTTTGGAGATTTACCAACAGCTCCAGGGGTTGAGCGTTGACAGATTATCTATCTCCCTTCACACAAAACGTTGAGTACGTATTTATCTGTGGGTGGGTGACCCTACAGGCGTTTACATTCTACGTATGCAACAGCGTGGCGCTGACATTAAACATCATGCCAGGACAGGTACGCTGTCATGACAGCTGATTTCAACCTGGTTCACGCGGAATGTAATAATCCACAAAAGGTCCTATTTAAGTACGAGTATGCCACGTTATCTCCGTATGGTTACAGCCGGGAAATGATTGTATCGTTGGTAATGACAACAGAGATTGGACCCAAATGCAGACAGAGTTGGAGGTGGCAGGAGGAATTTAGTAATTTATTATCGCCGCCAGGAGATTATGTATTCAGTGGAGGTGCCTGCGTGCGCGTCCCTATAACCGTCGTTCCGCGGCTTATCTCGCAGATTGCTATCTTTAGGGCTCATTTATGACCGCTGTGGGGGAAGTGAAGTGGATGGCGTCTACATTCCAGCCAGAAGACTCACCTGACCCTGATCATGTCAAGTGGTGCATCCCCAAGTCACGAGGCTGCACTCGGGGATGCGTCCTTTCCTTGCGTCTTAGTCCCTTCCAACCCGTGGATGCGTGGAGAGACGCAAGGAGAGAGGACGCGAGGAAATATGTTTTAACAGACATGAGACGTCCTCTTTTTTCTCTGGAGCTTCTCGTGAAGCAACGGCGGTTTTCCGGTGACTGATCAGAACAGAATAGTGTTCTGCTCTCGTGTTGCACGCCTCGATAGGACCCTTTTATGGAAGTATTGCTTCGCAAATAACAAACTGAAGCGAGCACAGAGTACGACTTCTCCTGTTGGTAGGAGGCGAGCTTCTTATCTGTTAGCAGCTGGTGGGGAGCTAACGGGGGAGCTAATACAGCTAACCGAGCTAAACACACAAGCAAATGGTCTGGCAGGCGGGTGACAGGCAGGTGGCGGGCCAATCAGAAAACAGCATTGACTCTAAGATGACCAGACAGGGGAACAAAGGATCTGGGTCAGTAGAAGGTTTTCTCTTTTTCTGTAAATTATTCATGTAGGCCTCTCTTCTGTTTTATTTTCACTGATGCTTCTTGTTATTGCACGTTCCACTTTGCTGCCGCGACACTGCAAATACCCGATGATTGTCTTCATCAAGGGCCAACATGGTTGGACGGCTTCATCTCCTTTCCGTCAGTAAAGGGTATATCCCATGTACCCTATGCCAAAGGAGACAAGGAAGGAAAAGCGCCTCCCTTTAGCATTTAGAGAATTCAACTTGTCAAACTGAAAGAAAGTTGAAATGTAGCTGAAAAGGGGAAGAGAGGCAAAATGCGGCCAATGATCAAAATGTGATCAAAAATCTTATTCCTCATATACTTTTATGATTTTGTTTTTAGTTTCATAATATCTCATTTCATGCTAACTGTACCAGGAATTGGATATACGTAGGAGGAATGGATGAATACACTTGTTTGAGCTCTGCTGCACAAATATTTGTATTCTCGAAGAAATTAAATGAAGAAAAAGAGCTTGATGATGGCTCCCATGAATCTGTATAACCCCCAATAAATGATAATTGTGTCATATGGAGAACAGCACTTAACCCTCCTATTGTTTTCAGATCCTCGGATTACATGAAGGAGGCAGTACTTGCATCACAACTGCAAAAGCTTGCGCCACTAATTCCATTAAATCTCAAAACCTCAGTTACAGGGAAGACTTATCATCATCTCTAATGCGTCAGGGAGGGCGAGTCAAAGCATGTCCTACATAAAAAAAACATGTCTGATCATTTTTTTTCTCACCATCAATGCCCTCTGTGATTGGTGTCAAGTGCCTGTTTGTGATGTGCAATCAGCAATCAGCAGTACGCTTCATGTGGTTTCTGTCCAGGTATTACCGTCTCTCAGGTGTGAGTCCGAGGGATCATGGCGTGGGCCGGGGGGGGAAAGAGCCCACTGGATGTTACAAGGTGAAGGGGAACCTTCATATATAGAGCTATCATGCAAGGTGCCACATCAGAACTGTCTAACTTTCTTACACTGTAGTCACAGCTATGGGAACAATTTTAATAGTTCAACTGTTTATTTGTTCCAGCAAAAAAAACAATAGACACTCGCCCGAGGTGGTAACTTGTGTCTTAATTGTCCCGGTGTAACATTCTGAGGTCGTAGGAGGAACATCGCATGTTGTCGCATGTCTCTGAATTGAATAATCTTTATGTTCAGGGTAAGAGACAAACGCGACATATTTGCAGTCTGAGGCCCATCTTTCTACACAATGGGGTTAAATTACCTTTGTGTCGCATGTTAAAAGGAATCTGGCTTTTTTTTTTATGGCAGTTATTCACTGTGTTAACAACAGATATATAATTATATGTGCAGAACTCTTCAGGAATCTGGTTAACCTTTTGCTTTAACTGCCTCGCGGTGTTGCAGTAAAACAGGAATCCACTGCTACCTTCTAGAGTAGACATCAATGAAGGGAACACAAAACTCATAATACTCAAATTAAGAAGTAAAAGCATGTTTCATATGGTAGCCAAGATGCATCACGAGCCATGAGGTGTCAGGCATGTTTAGGATCAGCGTCAATAACATTCTGGGAGTTCATCAGAAGTTCAAATGATACTCAAAGTACATTTCCCACTGACCTTCAAGTACTATGTTCCTGACAGGAAACTTTTAGAACAATTAGACCTTAAAGACAGATGGTAGAATGAGGAAAAGGACCCTGAAGCCGGATGAAGTGAAATCACATTTAAATAGCACATTTATTGACCTTGTTTGGCTTTTCTTTTCTCTGTATTGTCTGCCTCTCTCCTTTTGGGGAAGTGCACTTTATTATTCAGTAGAGAAAGGAGAACATACTCTCGAAGTTCTTGATTTCAAACTTGGTTTCGAAAATCATCTTTCACTAGCCTTCTTTTAATTGTTTTTGTTTGTTTTACTTCCCTATACTATTTACTATTTGAATTGTTTTGTTTTTCGACTCATTGACTCTTTTATTACTTTTATTTCTGTATTTTTTTAATTTCCTGTTACTTGCTATGTTGTTCGTTTAGTTTAATTTACACTAAATGACAAAAAGAGTGCGTCATGCAGAACAAAATGCATGTACACTGTAAAAACACCCTGTGAAATTGAAAGTTATTAACTGGCAGCCATTGACAAGTAACTTTAAAAACTAACACAGTATATACAGTAGATTATGAGTTACTGTCATTTTCTACAGTACTTTTTTTTGGATGCAATGATTTTTTTTTACATTAGATTCTTGGTTACTGTGATTTTCCCACAGCACTACTGTGTTTTTAATACATTTTTTTACTTTGACTACTGTAATATTTGAATAAATACAGTATTTTACTGGGAAATAGTTTACAGTAGGTTACTATTGATAAGAGCAGCTCCTATTGTTCAATCCTGAAGATACCTCTCATACCTGAAGGCGGCCGTCGTTCTCCAGCTGGTAAAAGAAGAGCTGAGCTTAGGGATATTTATTTATTCATTTTGTTGGTTGCAATCTGCAAATCACAACTAGATGTCCCTAAATCTACACATGGGCCTTTGAGAATAATAAACAGTCACATTTTTGGAAATGTTGCCGTCCTCTCTCTCTGTTGCGTAATGTGTCATTACAAGTTAAATGCGTAATGAATGTCTATTTTTCATCAATTCAGCAATTTTGCGCAGTATCAAAAATCTCTCTGCTCTGCAAAACGTAATGACGTTAAGATGATAGTGAAATTTCAAATGTTCCTGCATTTCTTGGCCATTGAGGAAGTGGGTTTCTATTTTTTAGCTGCGTAATGGAAACGGTTATGGTGACATCCTCTAAAGCCCCTTTCTCTTCAAAGACTGCTTTGTAATCGTTTGTGAGTTCCTTACTTACTATAATGTTATTTATTTGACTTTACTATTATTATTGAGTTTGATTTTTTCCTTTTTTTCAACCTCACTTCATTCAAATAACTGCTCTTAGATTTCTATCTGATGTCACGTCATGGGATGTTCTTTGTCTTGCTGCATTTTTACAACATTACTACATGGGTGTGTATCATGGAGACAAAGTCAATAATACAGGGTCATTAAAACAAATTAAAAGATTTAATTGTGATCATAGAATGAGCAAATAATCACCTGCACATATTCACGACGTGTATCAAACATTCAAGATGTTTTTACTGTTCTATGCACAGATAACAGTTATTCTATACAATGAAAAGCTTATTTTGCTCTGTCCTCACAGAATTACAATAAAAATAAGGCACAAAATATAAAAGATATAACAGTATTGCACAAAAATATGATTATAGTATTGCTATGAT
This sequence comes from Clinocottus analis, assembly GCF_023055335.1. NCBI lineage: Eukaryota > Metazoa > Chordata > Actinopteri > Perciformes > Cottidae > Clinocottus > Clinocottus analis. The sequence continues at coordinate 3,203,277 of NW_027175998.1, read as the reverse complement.
AAAATATGGTAAGAGTATTGCTAATAATAATAATAATAATAATAATAATAATAATAGTAATGCTCATTGTATCTTTATACTCTATGCTTCGGTACAACATTGCTACAATGTCCAAATATGGTCATGACAATAAGTCCCAGCAGCTGTTCACAGTTCAGCGATGTGTGTGTGTGTGTGTGTGTGTGTGTGTGTGTGTGTGTGTGTGTGTGTGTGTGTGTGTGTGTGTGTGTGTGTGTGTGTGTGTTAGTTACTTGATGAACCCTCCTTTACAGATGCGGCTCAGACGGAGAGAGTGTTCATCAGCACTGAAGCTCAAAGTGGAAGCTTGAAGAGAAACGTCTGCCTCTGAGGTGAAGAGTCATGTGACCGCTGTGAGGCTCAGAAGGTTGTTCAGCCAACTTTTATATTTACACGTTAGCCAGGGAGAACCTCAGGGTTCTATGCTCTGACCTCAGGGTTCTATGCTCTGACCTCAAGGTTCTATGCTCTGACCTCAGGGTTCTATGCTCTGACCTCAGGGTTCTATGCTCTGACCTCAAGGTTCTATGCTCTGACCTCGGGGTTCTATGCTCTGACCTCAGGGTTCTATGCTCTGACCTCAGGGTTCTATGCTCTGACCTCAAGGTTCTATGCTCTGACCTCAAGGTTCTATGCTCTGACCTCAGGGTTCTCTGACCTCAGGGTTCTATGCTCTGACCTCGGGGTTCTCTGACCTCAAGGTTCTCTGACCTCAGGGTTCTATGCTCTGACCTCAAGGTTCTATGCTCTGACCTCAGGGTTCTATGCTCTGACCTCAGGGTTCTATGCTCTGACCTCAGGGTTCTCTGACCTGAGGGAAATGTCTCAAGCGCTTGAGGACTTAAAAACCATAAATCTGTGGATGTCTCTGTCAAGAAGTAGTTTACAGAACAGTTCATGTATCGTGGCCTTGCAGAACATCCGGCAATACCGTGGAAAGACGTTAAAGACATAGTTTAGTCCTCTAAAATGTTGGCTGGTGTCACATTGTTTTATCTTTGAATGTAATGCGACGCATAAGCAAAATTCAGCTTGGCTCTATTGTTTTAACCAAGTCGCTTCAACTTTAATGATGAAACTTTATGTTTCATTTAATTAAACATTTGAATGAAATACTTTTTGATTGGACACATGAACCTTTTAATCTGTGATTTCAGCTCTTCTCAGCGCTGTTTTTCAGTGCGACGGCAGCGTCAGATTGAATCCTCGGTGGGAGGACACCACCACCTCTTGGACACAAACTGCACACCACGGATGTATCGTTTCTTGTGGCCGTTAAGTGCATTCACTGCAGTTCCTCATTCATTTATTTACGTAACTCTTATTTCTATTCTTTTCTATTTTGCACAGATGTCCGTTATACTGCTGTTACTCTTAATATTTGTTATTATATTGTCATACGTTTACATCATACGTTTACATTTTCATTCTATAGTTGTTGTTTTTTAGTTTTTATCTGTTGCAATCAAACTCCGGCACAAGGATTTACTTCAATATTCAAAAGAAACTCAACTGAATTCCACATTTCTATAAAAATCTACATCCTTTCATATCAATGACAGACACAGATTGAATCATAAAGTCATATGCCGACAGTGTATGAGGTTGAATCCTGGTATAAAAAAAAGACATTAACATGTTCAGCTTACTAGTAAATGTGCATCATTTATGCAGCTTAGGCACCTTTAGAAACGTACAGTCTGTGGTTCTCTGACATTTTCTCTGCGGACAAAGAGGGAACACGTCATGGCAACACTGTGAGGAATAAATCAACCTGCTATAGAACAGGAGTTGATAAAGGAGGATACTAAAACTGTCTTGAAATTCTAGTTTGTATTTAGTTAACAAAATATAAAACTGTTAGGATTCTTTCTTGGCCCAGCGATTGTGTTATGTTAGGTACTTTTATCTTATTGCTTTGTTGGCTGCAATCAGACAAAGTGAGACATTGGGGCTACAGCTGTAAGTTAAACATAATGATACTGGTTCACGTCAGTGTGGTCGATGGAAACCACTGGGTTGTGAAACTACCATCAGCTGGATTACTGCAACCCTACAGAGCCGTGCCAAAGCCCTCCTGGAAGAGCAGGAGAAGGAATAAACACATTGTAAGTCAACAATGTTTTTTTGGGATTAAACATCAACAGCTGGTATCATGCAGTCTGTCACACTAAACAGTGTGCAGCAAAAAGTGAAAAGAAGTTAACATAATACGAGATCATGCTCCAAATCAACTGCAGCCAATGTCTTTCTAAATAAGGATGCTTTGGGTTTTGATGATGGTGATTATTATTTAAGAATCAGGAATTTTTTTTTTCTGCTTATTTCTTTGAGTATGCACATTGTGTCTACATGTTTAAAAATTGCGTTTCACATTCATATATATTTCCTTGCAATGAAAGCAATAACTGGATGCAGGGTTGGACAGCACATCATGTAATGACAGCACTTTTAATATTACAGTAAAATAGGCCTGTATGTCAGTGACAGGGCTTATGGTTTATTCTTTCCAACCGTTGGGCAAGTGTATTGTTTTTCTGCAAGTTAAGGACCTAACCTATCGAAGAAAATCATATTTATGATACCATCACTTTAACAGGGTGTGTCAGGTGAGTTTTGTGGCGGAGATTTGCGAGGAAAGAAGAGGTCGGACCACGGGGAGACCAGCATCAGCATGAACACACACACATCGGGTGTCATTGCGACGTTCACAGCCTCCCTGCGTGACGTCAACGCCCACTTTTGGGAAGCGGAAGATGGAGCCAAGGCTCTTGTTTGTTTCACGCTCCTGCCGTAAACTGAACGCTTCCGTCGGAAAACTCCCCGTCGTTGGCACATCTGCACGCATCGGCGGCTTGTTATGAACTCTGCAAGAGGCGAGAGGACGGACGGGTATAAACGTCAACGATGGACAAATAGCGGCGCTGAACATTCAACAGACATGTGTTGATTCGTCTAACTATGGCCGTCTGGTAAAAGGTATAGAAAATTTAAAAAAAACTCAAACAGTTTGCGCCGAAGCGACGCTTTACTGCGTTTAGTTGCGCGCGGGCTTGTGGTGATAACTACAGGTAAACGTCAACTTACCGCGCTAGCTAACCGTCATGTAGCGTAGCAAACTTTAAACACGGGCTACTGTCGCGGGCCTACGAAGGAGCATTGATGTTTTAATTAAACTAAACGTCACAGACTCCACGGCTTCCTTTCCACTGCGTCTTGTTTTTCCTGCCAATGGTAACGTGAACGCAGTGTCGCTAGTTACACGAGCCGGGGAGCCACTGCGGGATTGACTCTGAGCTCATTAACGAGCTCCAATGTTTATTGTTGTTGTGTAACGGGTTGCCTTAACTGCACGTGCGCGCGCGTGTGTGTTTGTGTGTCTTCCAGGTCCCGTGCTCTCCAGCCAGCGGTGCCTCCGACGCCATGGAGGTGGGCAGCCTCCCCGTGGAGCTGTGGAGGGTCATCCTGGCCTACCTTCCGCTCCCTGACCTGGGCCGCTGCTGCCAGGTGTGCCTCGCCTGGCGGGAGCTCATCCTCTCCCTGGACAACACCCGCTGGAGACAGCTCTGCCTGGGCTGCCCCGAGTGCCGGCACCCCAACTGGCCCAGCCGGCCCCATCAGGAGCCCCCGTCGTGGAGGGAGGCCCTGAAGCAGCACGCCATGTGCACCCGCACCTGGACTCAGAACGGGCCCGAGCTCCAGTCCACCGCCTGCCTCCTCTTCTTCCGCCGTCGGAAGGACCGCAGGGTTTGGCACGTGGGGCCCGGGTGCGAGTTCGAGACCCTGCGCGGGGCCCTCGGGGCGGCGGGGCCGTACGACCGTGTGGTTCTCCACCCGGGGGTGTACGAGGAGCAGGCCGAAGTGGCGCTGAAGGTGCCCGTGGAGCTGGTCGGGCTGGGTCGGTTGGGTGAGGTGGCCCTCCTGGTGTGTATGGATCAGCAGTGCCCTACTGCCCGTCTGTGCAACCTGGTCTTCATGCCACCCTGGTTCTCCACCGTGGTCTACAAGGTGAAGTGGCAGCATATCGTGGTGTTTGTCATACAGAATATGTGTGTTCTGAATTACCTTGTCTAGTCTGATGTTTTGATCTTTCTCTCCCCGCTCCGCTCTAGACGTCGTGGGGTCACGTCCAACTCGATAACTGCAACTTCGAGGGGGCCCAGTTGCAAATCCGCGGCCCGGGAACCTGCCAGGCTCGCTTCTGCTCCTTCTCGCAGGGCAGCTCCGCCCACTTGCTGGGCGTCGTCCTCAGCCTGCTGGACAGCTGCGACTTCTCGGGAAGCGACACGGCCTCCGTGACCATCGAGGGCCCCCCGGTGTCGGAGAGGAACTGGGCTTGTAAACACTTGGCCGCGCTGGCCAGGACGTTCCCGTCGTGCGGCGGCGCGTCCGGGAACAACAGCCCTCTGACGGCCGCCGCTGGCGGGCATCAAACTCCCGGCGCGCAAGCGAAAAAAGAGCACGCGAGCATCGAAGACTGGCAGAGGAGGACCGGGGTGGATGCGATGTGTCAGGGCACAGTGATCGAAGACGGCTGGAGCGACGGCGACCGCAGCGAGGGAGAGGAGGAGAACCGGGATGCAGGGGGAACCGACAACGGCAAGAAGCCACTTCCACTGGATTACAAAATCCCTTGCGACCACCACGGCCTGTCCCATTTGCTCAAGCCCCGCCCCGATGGCACCCTGCCACTGGCCTCCTCCCCGGATCCGCCGTCTGCAACCCCCGTGCCCCTCACCTTCCAGCAGGAACTCGACAGGGACCCAGAGGCTCAGATGTTGGCGGCCTCCACCCTCGGCTGTATTCTCAGACGCTGCCTCTTCCGGGAGGGGAAGGGCGGCGTGCACTTGTCCAACTACGGGCAAGCTCGGCTGGAGGGCAACGTTTTCCGCGGGCTGAACTATGGCGTCCGCTGCATCCAGAACTCCACAGTAAATACCAGTAATAACGTTCTTCAAACTCACTTGAGTGTCTCTTGATTTGTAACCCGACACATTTAAGTCTCATATGAACCATGACCTTCACAAGACGCGTATCAAGTTCGGGAAGTAGCTCCGATCATGACTAATTAAGCAGCGGCGTCCGGTTCCGAGTGATACTTGAGCTCCTCTCCTGCCTCCTTCAGGTGGTGATGCTGAGAAACGAGGTGTGCGAGTGCCGGGCGTCGGGCGTGTTCCTGCGCCTCTCCGCTCAGGGCCTCATCGCGGAAAACAACATCCACTCCAACGGCGAGGCGGGGCTGGACATCCGGAAGGGGGCCAACCCCATCATTGTGGTAAATGCTGCTCCGCTTTCTATTGGGGTCGAGCGACAACTTTATCATTTCATTGGTTCTATTGGATTTGTGCGTTTCGGCACTGATCTCAGTTTGTCGTGATCGTCCCGCCTTTCACTCCACAGTGCAACAAAATCCATAGCGGCTTGCGTTCGGGCGTCGTCGTCCTTGGCAATGGAAAAGGTTCAATTCGGAGCAACCAGATCTATAACAACAAGGAAGCGGGCGTGTACATTCTGTTCAGCGGGAATCCTGTGGTCAGGTAGGTGGGGACTCGACATGAACTGCGCAGGAATGCATTTAACAGTGAAAGTGTGGTTTTTGGAAGACAAAAAGTGATCCTATGTAGCAACAGAATGTCTGAACCCCGGCTGTCCTGCTCGTTTCCTCGCCATAGAAAAGTTTCCAGGCCTGAAAAAGTCCCAAAAGTTTTGTAAAAGTCATGTAAATGTGTTATATTCATGTGTTCATGACGTTCATTTACGCTGAGTTTGCAATAATTAATATGCTTTGAAAAGAGGCTCAAAATATAAGCAGCATACATACAGGCATCTATATAAATGTTATTTATTCATTTTAATCAAACTATTGTCTCTCATTCATTTGTGTCAATCAAGGTTTACTGTATGCTTTGAATCCTCATTGTTAGTTTAAATACTACATTTTATCACTTTTTACACCAAGATTTCACAACATGTTTGGTCATGAAAATTTGGTTTAAAGACATGAAAATCCATCGGTCAACATGTGTATGAACCCCGTCTCTTAGCGGGAACCACATCTTCCAGGGCCAGGCGGCAGGGATCGCTATAAACGAGAACGGCAGAGGGATGATCACAGGTGATACCATTTCCACAAAGAGTGTACCACATTTTACAAAGAAGAGAAGTAGCATTTGGGAGCATTAACCCCTCCCCAATTGTTTTCTTCTCCCATTTTAATTGCAGAGAATGTGATCAAAGAGAACCAATGGGGGGGCGTGGACATCCGCAGAGGCGGTGACCCCATCCTGAGGAACAACCATATCTGTCACGGCTACTCTGATGGCGTGGTGGTGGGGGAGAGAGGCCGCGGACTCATCGAGGGAAACTGCGTCTACTGTGCGTGACTCCTGGCGACATCGCCCATCTGTCTGGACGCCAAACGTCTTCAATCTCGTGTCCGTCGGCTTTTCTCCTTTTTAATTTCTCCTCTGCGTCTTGTTTACACTCAGGCAACAAAGGCTGCGGCGTGTGGGTGATGTCATCCAGCCTCCCGCAGCTCCTGGGGAACTACATCACCCACAACTGTATGTACGGGCTGGCGGTGTTCTGCAGGAAAGACCCAGAGACCGCCGAGGCCCGGGAGGGGAACTGGCCCGGACAGGAGGGCGGCGGCGGCGGCGGCGAGGCGGGCAGCGGGGACAGGAGAGGGGCGGAGGCAGAAGGGCGAGAGGGGCAGGAGAACCTGAACGAAGAGGGCGAGCTGTTCGCTTGGGAGAGCGATCTGGAGAGCGAGGACGAGCGCCACTCGGCCCGTCGGTGCGTCAGCGTGGCCCTGGTGGAGAGCAACTGCATGAGCTACAACGGAGGTACCGGCAGACCCCCGGCGAATAGTAAGGAAGCGGCGCTCACTTCCTGTCTCTGATGTTCCCCCCCGTCCATCTCTCTCCTCGTAGCGGTGGGTTTGTACGTGAAGAGCAGCGAGCCCCTGAACGTCTTCGCCAACCTGGTGAACGGCAACCGAGGCACCGGCGTGGCCGTGCTGCAGAGCGGCCAGCTGACCCGGCTGGTCACCAACTGCGTGCTGGGGAACGGGCGCGGCGGCGTCACGGTGGAGAGGGACTGCCGGGTGGAGCTGCGCGGCAACGGCGTCTACAAAAACGCCGGCCACGGCGTCAGCTTCTGCGGCAGCGGGCAGATCGTGGAGAACGACGTCGTCGGGAACCGCGGCTACGGGGTCCAGGTGTCGGGCAGCGCCGACGTCAAGGTGAGACGATGCACCCCTCCCCTCCCCATCGTGGCTGGTGGACGTTTTCACAGCACTGTACACGCCCACATTTCTCCCCCTTATGTGCGCTTTTATCGTGTTTTTCTCTTCATTTCTATCTTTAGGTGTTGCGCAACCGCGTCCAACCGGCGCAGGGCTGCGGCGTCGCCGTGCTCGGGCCGGTGAAGGGGCTCGTCCACGACAATCTCTTGTTCCAGGGCCACCCGGGAAGCAAGAAGGCGCTGCTACATATGGATCCTGGCAACGAGAGCTGCGTGTTGCGCAACAACAGCGTTCTAAGGCATAATAGCAGGTAACTAGGCAACTGACGAGGAAAGAGCCCGGAGATTCAGACCCTCGGCCGCGTTACCGTCGATACGCACGCAGCTGCAGGCAGCAGAACATTTTGTTCACGTCTTATTTTTAGAAAAACCACTCGGAACGACGATAAATAACAGCACCCTCGTTGTATGATTTTAAAAAGGTGGTATGTGGATGTTTCTACCGCCCACAAGAAACAAAAACATCGGCACTGCTCCCGATCTATTTGGATGGATTTCTTTCTTTCCGTTGGAAGAAAAACTCATATTCAGACTCCTCATTGAACTGTCTGTTTAATCTTACACACACTCGGCATGTCTCCTGATAGCTATGAGACATGGGAATCTGTAGGTTTCTGTCTGAATAGAACGTGCAGTTCCTTTGTTATCATATGACCTTGTCTTGCAAACCGCTCTTTGGGATGACGGGGGAAAAGGTTCACGATGAGGCTGGAGACGTCATGAGGGTTTCTGTTAGTGTGTCATGATGTGTATTTAAGAGGTGGTTCTTTAAGAGTTTGTTAAGCAGACTTGGATATGCAATTAGTAAAGTAACAGGTTGCGTCTCTGCTCCTTCTTCGAAGAATAAATGCACTTGTTTTAATCTTTTTACTCTGAGGTGTTGAGTGAGTTTTTCTAACACCCTCTCGCTGAATCTCTTTGCGTTTCGTAGCTGTACATCTGCTCCTCCCTGGGTTTTGGAGAACCCTCCGCCTCGTCCGCTGGCCGGCTCCCCTTCCGGCCCGTCCTCGTCCCAGTATCCCTCCAGGCTCGCGATCGCCGTGACGAGCAGGATCAGCGCCACCGTGGAAAGCGGCTGCCACAACGGCAGCATGTTCTGCTCCATCCTGTGAGAAGCCGGCGAGCGAACAGAAACCGGCGCCGGACAACAGGAAGCCAGCGTCTCCTCGCTTTTTGATCGAACATTTGGAGCGCGCCGACCACCTTTCACCTCGGAGAAGACCTTCTGCAAATGATTGTTGGAGGCCTGCGAACAGGCAAAGAAGAGGCTGCTCCCAGTTGAACCACTACAAAGGAACATTTACATTTTGTAAATCTGAAATCAAGACTTTTGTAAAAAAAACAAAAAACAAAGCTTTAAGTTAATCGTGTGCTTTTCACATTTAAGATATTCATATTCACACGCACACCTGCCGTCGACTCCGTTGGTTCCGATTCGCTTGTTGGGAAGCGCACTTTGTTTTTATAAATCCGAGAAGACTCGGGCTTCAGAGATGCCAGCTCCGACACAAAGCTGTGCCTTGTTGTTTTTTTGTTTTTTTTTAAATCCAATGATTGTAGCGAGGGAAGGAAATGTCAGTTTGAAGTGTATATGGATAAATAACACAAAAAAGGCCACGCTTCTGCTTCTTGCACTGAGCCATTTCCCAGCAAGTCTGCAGTTTTTTTTTGGCATCATGTCCCCCGTCTCCGCCCTGTGTTTGCTTTTTGCAAACACGCTGCAACCACGCACTCTGGTAAAAGAGCCAGTTGAAGAGGGAAAACGTAATTATAATAGGTGTGCAATATGTGCTTTCTTCAAACGTGCCTCTGTTTTTAATCTACAGAATGTGCTCACGGCTCATCTCTCCCTCCTCTGCTCTTTATGTACCTTGCACAGTGAGCAATAAGTAGCGCATTCATGTACGACACAAACGTTCACTACTTTATTTGTCTACCAAACTCATTAATAAACAGTTCTCGTTTGTGGCATTTTCAATTCTTATAGTCCTCCTTCCCACTCGGTTCTCATCTTGACCTTCAGTGCATTTTCTTCCGCTTCTGCCTCTCTGAGAACGCTTTGTATTTGACCAGAGGAAGCACCAGAGAGGCCTGTCGGTTTGAGTCTTGCAGCCCATCGTTTTTGTCCTTCCCCCGGGCCGGTTTACTCAGAGTCAGTCCCATTGACTTCGCCATTTCAATTATCCTGTAGGAAGACACAAAGCCGTCAGTTACTGAACACAGAGTTCTTTAAATGCACCTCTCATCCAGTGTTTTATGGTCATTTGTAAACAAGAATAAGACAATTCAATGTGATGATTAGCTAAAAGCAGAAAGACAAAGGTATTTACATCAATACATGCAGATGAGTCGACACCATTGTGTTGAAGTGTTCTTAATTATGTCACTTGAGAAGCTGCAACACGCTAGGCTTACATACTCAACATATTCTGGTTCTTGGCCTTATTCTAAAAAGATATTCCTAAACCGTTCACATGTCCAAGGCGTCAATCACACCAGACTCGACTCTCAAAAATTGCGTCGCTAGCAAAACCATTGTTTTCCTTTTGGTACGGCGTTGCGTTTTTCTAGCGTTTTTTCGGTGCGCTTAAAGTTAAAATATTCTCAACTTTTAAGCGCGAGGCACGAAGTCGCACAGCTCATCACTGTCACACTCAGCCAAGGCAGCCAATGGGATCAAGCGAGAGGCGGACTTTACTCCTTCCTGTCTGTGTGGGGTGAGCAGCGAGGAATTCAAAAGAAAATGGAAACCTCCGACGAGGCGCTAACGTTAGCGGTATTTAATGACGAAGAGCTTTACAATTCTTGATTGAAACACGACTCTACTGCTCAGAAGACGCTCCAGCTGACTGCTGCTCAGCCCAAAGTACTGAACGCTCTCGTCATCCAGACACGACTCGCGGATAAATATTCGGCGTAGTCTCTTTAAAAAAAAAAAAAACGCTTTTTTTGTCAAGGCATTTTTGAAGAGGCTGCGCTTTTAAAAGTCACATTTGGTGTAATCGGCCCCTCAGGAAATTTTATATTCCACTAATATTAACTATTTATGTCCAAAGAATTCTCCTGAAACGAGATTAATATTAAGATATCCCACATGTCTTCATCAGAAAATGCTCCAATTGTGAAATAAGACCTCGTTTGGAATATGCCGTTTACACAAAGAAACAAGACGCACAGTACACTTGACTTAGTGGCTTTGGCCTTCTATCCTTACCTGGCCTCGGTGATTCCCAGGTCGCGGTGCAGTAACGTGAGGTCGGCGGTCATGTGACTCATATGCAGCAGCAGAGCCAGGCAGTACGCCGCTATTTTGGCGCGCATTGATGACGACACGATGTTCTGGACCCTGAAGAAGAAGGAAGTTAAAATTCAGAGGAAATGGGAATTTTTGTCACGGGGGTGTATTGCGCGGGGCGAAAATACAACATCCCAAACATCGAGACGATATTGTAGGATTGATGACTGGTGCTTTTACAAAACATTCACACCGGACTTTTGATAAATAATCACATGTGACGTGGATATAAAGACTAAGTGGTAAAGCCTGGTATGTCAGGAAATAAAGTCACTTCACTGAGATGCAGCCTTTGAAACCAGGAACAGACATAACAATATTCTAGATTGGCCAATATTAATTAACCAGCTCCCTTTTTGGAGCCAACCTCAAGTGGCCATTTGAGGAACTGCAGTTGTGTTGTTGTTTTTTCCCCTCATTGACGACACCGTAGGTTGCCATTTGGTGTGGAAACGGTGCAAACGAGACAATTACAGCCTCTTTGTGAACTGTAATCAGATATTTTGACCCACGACTTCAGACGATTTGTTTTTTTTTAATATGAAGTTGGCGATTTAATCCAACCGCGGTTCCGTCCTACCTGCCGCTTTTGAACGACTCCACGGTGAAGGTTCTGAGCAGCTGGGCCTGAACGATGCGAGGGCAGCCTTCCTCCTGCCCGACTGTTGGTGTGAACACAAAATCACAGTTAGCCCGCGCTCCGGTCCAAAAGGCAGAGAAAATGTCCACAAAAAAAAAATAAACAACTCACATTTGCGGGTTACGTTCTTCTGCCGCACCAGCTTGAGGAGCATCGACAGGTAAAAGGTGCAGCGCGACACTTTGTCTCTGGCTTCGCCCACGGTCGCCATGTTCTCCAGGTGCTTCAACACACACAAGGACCTGAATTGAAAAGAAGAGAAAATTAGAAAGCTAGGAAACAAACGACATGTCTCAGCCAGCGTGCGCCCCGTGGTCTCCGTACCCTCCAGCCTCTCTCATCTTCTGCATCTCCTCAGAGGTGAGTGCCGCCATCTTGGAACCAGCCTCCTCTAAAGCCTCAAACTCCACCGGACTCAGGACTGTGGATATCATTTAAGGAAAAAAAAAAAAAGCTTTCGCCCCTATTCTGCATATCTTGCGTGTCCTCATTGAGACACACAAACAGACACACACACAAGGAAAATTAAGGATACTGTCGTCAAATAAGTAGACGTTCTCAGGACTGTCGGCGGCTGCATTGCAGGGCGGCAGGTGCAGAGCCAGGTCTTCCTGTGCCTCTGTCTCAGCAACTTCCTGTTGGAGAGCTGAGGGAAGGAAGAAGAAAAGAGACTTTGTGGATCTCAGTATTCCATTTAACACAACCGCTTCCCGACCTTTCTTTGAGGCGGGCCCCACAGATGACTTATGGGACTACCGACTCCACGCAGCCGCTTACCTTCCAGACCCTTCTGGGTGATCACGGTGTTGGCGGCCTTGGCCACCGCTTTATGCAGCGTGTCGCTGCCCACCTGGTTCAGCCTGCGGGAGCTCAGGGCTTTCTTCTGCTTGTTGGTGCCGAACGCCTCGATCAAAGAGTCGACCTTTGGGATTGGGGGGGGGGGGGGACAACAAGTTAAAACGCTGAGTTAATTCTCATTCGAGTCCCAACTCTGAGAAAAGGCTGGACATGACGACGGCACCTTTTCTCCGTAGGTTCGAGTGGCGTCTTGGAGCTTTGGCTCCTCTGTGGCCTCCCCCGGTATGACGGGTTGCATGTTGAAGAGCTGAGCCACGTGCACTTGCATTTTCATGGTCTGCCTGTTTAGCACACCCACGTAGTACCTGCAACCGAACAGACTCGGTAAACTGACTGGCGGAGAAGGCCCGGCTCCATTTTTGGCCGCCAACGGGACTGTCCGGAACAGGTGATGGAGAGGACACTGGAGAGGACCACCCTCTCCACCACCCACTGCAGGGACAGCAGGAACACTTTCTCCAACAGACTGATCCAGCTTCGCTGACACAAGGACCGAAACAGGAGAACATTTCTGCCAACTGCAATAAGACTTTATAATAAAATCACCTCTAGCCAAATCCTCCATCAATTGAATCATCAATAAACCTAGCACCGCTTTTGGCGTTAGGTTTGTCACTGTATATACTTCATACACATTTTATACATTGCATTGTCTTCATCATTTTCTTTTCCTAAATGTAATATGTTCTGCTCTGTTTTTTTTATTGTATATTTGGAGTATTTTCCATTGCAGCATTAAATGGCGCACGGAGATAAATAATATGTGCCAACCTACTTGCAAAGGTTGTTGCATTTCAAGGACCCCTCACTGAAGTTATTTCCAACGTAGGCCAGTCTGTCGGATTCAGCAGCCTAGACACAGAGGGACAAGACTAGATTAGATTCATAAGGAAATGACCCATAATTATAAACTAACTAGTTATAACTGGATATAACACTTCATATTGATAGTAGACTGCCTTAAGATGTCACTCAGAGACAATTAAGAAATTCTGATGTTTCATTACAAAAGAAAAAAGCCTTTTAAAGTCTGCTTCTTGGGCTCCATCCTAACCCAGGACCTCAAGTGGGAGCTGAACATCAGCTCCATCACTAAGAAGGCCCAGCAGAGGATGTTCTTCCTGAGGCAGTTGAAGAAGTTCAACCTGCCAACGACAATGATGGTACACTTCTGCACCGCCATCATTGAGTCCATCCTCTGCACCTCCATCACTGTCTGGCACGGTGGCAGAAGCCACGGCCAAAGACAAGCTGCAGCGCATCATCCGCTCTGCTGAGAGGTGTGATTGCCTGTAATCTGCCGTCCCTCCAGGACTAAAGCAAGCGGGAAAGATTGTCACCGACTCCTCTCACCCTGGACACCAACTGTTTGAATCCCTTCCCTCTGGTAGGAGGCTGAGGTCCATCGGGACCAACTCACGCCACACTGACAGTTTTTTCCCGCTCATCAATAGAGCCGGGGTCCCCCACTGACTGACTGTCTCTGACTCTGTCACCCCCAGACAATGTCCTACTGTTCACTCTCCTGCACATCCCTCCACACCTCATATTTAAATACACAAATACACTTTATTTTACACTTGTCACCTTCACGTACCGCTTACATTTCACCTTAAAGTACTGCTGACCGTGCACTTTATTTGTACTCTAAAATTAACATTCATTTTATATTTACTGTATTCTAGTGTAGATTTAATTGTAAATATTAGTGCACTCCGTTTACTGTTAAATGTTTATTGCAGAGATGTGCACGATGCAAATACACGGGGCCGAGGGTGACAGCCGGCGGTCCTATTGCTCACCATGATCCGCTTTATCTTCTTCCTGGGGTTAACCTCGTCTGCGTGCTTGTACATCCTGAAATCCAGATTGTCGGCATTTTTGACGCTGCCGTTTGAAAAGCGGACTGTTGAAAAGGAGAAATATGCAACATCCATAACTAGGTTTTATGCCACCACAAAATACATATTGAAATGTTATCCACGCGTTAGCATAACGTTGAACTAGTGCGAGCTGCGAGTAACACGATAAAACAACTTAATGAACACGTTTTTTTTTATTAGTTTACTTCACAAACACGAGGAGAAAACACTAATCAACACTAGTTAGCCCTGTTGCTAGCACCCACGTGTGCATTACAAACGGGTGTTTAAAGCGGAGGAAACATTAAGCACCACACAATATTTACTGAAACCGTTGTAATTATTAAATTTTTCTAATTAAAACTACAAATGTAAAACAGTCACCAATAACAGCTTGGTCGGAATCATTCTCCTCCTCGCAACACACCAGCGAGCAGGAGGCAGCCATAGTTGTTGTTGTCAGGAGTTGGACACATGAGGCTTTCCTCCATTGTACTTCCGGTTTCGCAAAGATGTTTTTGCGTCAACTAACGGTGCTTTTTTCCCGTAAACAACGCCGCAAAAAACCCTTTGTATTTAAAATGTATCGTCTGGAAATATCGGCTTTCTATAGTTAAGCTGCTGAGAGGCGATATAAATGCTCCCAATATTCTATCTCCTTGAACATATCCTAAACTAGATTTGTGGGTCATTGTGAAATTTATCCATTGAAATAATTAAAATAAATACCTGTTAATTTGTCCCGAGCTTAGTTGATAGCGAATAATTATAAAGAAAAGTTAGAAAAAGACACTACCAGAAGGTTTACCACAGGGTTAAATCATAGGGAGACAGGGTACTATCTTGACTCTGTATAGTCTTTGGATACACAGGCTTTTAGGATGCAGCGACACTGTGTGGTGATATGTGGTAACTGCAGCCTTCAACTCGGCGAGGTCACGGGCATGGAAGTGGAGCACAGCGCCACCCTGTGAGTCTAGTTGGGAAAAAACCCGTCTGTGTGATTCAATTATTACAAAAATAAAAATAAAAGCACGCGAGTCTGACCCGGACAGTGGCTGACAGTCAGCGTCTGCTTTATCAACCGGTGTTTTATCTGACCGGTGCCTGGGTGACACCGACCGGACGGGTCCGGCTCATGGCTCCAGCCGCTCGAGACGAACAGTCGCCGTGACCGCACACCACAGACGGACTGGCAGCTATCCCACCCACCCCCACCTCAGCCAAAACCATTCATTGCGAATAAAGTGTCAGGTAGTGGGACCGCATGGGGGACGTGAGACGCGACGACTGACAAGTTAACTAGCTAGCTAGCTAGCTGTTGATGCTACAGCTGATGGAGGCGGAGAGCTGCTTCCACACTAACGAGCGGCCCAGCCGTGGGACCGGATGCTAACGCGCCGCATCTGTGGGAGCTAGCAGGAGACTCGCTGGTCAACAAGCCAGCTAACTTTAGCCGTGTCCGTTTCTTTGGCCAGGGCCTCTCGTTAGCGACGCTCCGGGAGATTCCAGGTAACGTTGTGACCGTCTCTCTCGTCTCACCGCCGTCACACCGGGACGCTGTGTCTTTAACTAGCTAACGTTAACCTGTCACGCGATAACCTGCGCTATCCCTCAGACATGTACTGCGACGCTTTCTGTAGCGGCTGTGTTGTAATTGCGTTACGTCACGTCAGCCCTGATTAACGTTACCCGGGCTAAAGTCTCAAGTCATTTTCATAGATAATACCGAGTTGGTGGTTAAAGCCCACTGTGCACATCAGTTAACAATCTCACTGGAATGTGTTGTAGGTCCGCAGAGTAACTCAAGGATCAGTTATTGTCATTGTGCAAACACTGGGATGCACAACGGACATTCAGATGGGCCCATTAGTAACACAACAAACGCACCTAAACTATCACAAAACACTAGTGCGTTCATGTAGTGCAGTTTTTTGTTGCATTTGCATCATAAGAAATGTAAACAGAAGCCCCTTTCACCCCATCACAGGGGGTTTTATTTTGTCTTTTTGTCTAAATGTCATCAGCATCATCGCAAACAACATTTGATCATGAAAGTTGAAATATAAGAAAATAGAGAAAAAATGCTTCGATGGAAATGGCAAATGATTATCTCCTCTTTTTTTTCTCATCAAACAATTATCAAAACTGCTGTTGATGGATGTGAAGAAATGGATCAACTAATCAACCGTTTCAACCTGCCTCCGTCCTCCAGGGCCATGGACTTCCCGGGCCACTTTGAGCAGCTCTTCCAGCAGCTCAACTACCAGCGCGTCCACGGTCAGCTGTGCGACTGCATCATCGTGGTGGGCAGCCGACACTTCAAGGCCCACCGCTCGGTGCTGGCCGCCTGCAGCACGCACTTCCGTGCCCTGTTCACGGTCGCAGACGGAGATTCGAGCATGAACATGATCCAGCTGGACAGCGAGGTGTGGGGTCTTAGTAGTGGGGACAAGCAAAAAAGGGCAGTAGTAACTGGTGGTAGTGGTAGATGGGGCAGGACACGATCTAGTGTCCATGGGGAGGTTTTTCCACAAGAAACTTGGTGTGTGTGTGTGAGACAGAGAGACAAACAATGAACTTCCTGTGTGCTTGCAGGTGGTGACCGCCGAGGCCTTCGCCGCCTTGGTGGACATGATGTACACCTCGACGCTGATGCTGGGGGAGAGCAACGTGATGGATATCCTCCTTGCGGCCTCGCATCTGCACCTCAACAATGTAGTGAAGGCCTGCAAACACTACCTGACCACGCGCACCCTGCCCATGTCCCCCTCGTCCGACAGACCCACCGCCCTCCAGCACCAGCACCTCCACCCCCCGCAGCAGGAGCAG
>NW_027175998.1:3133967-3183967 GCF_023055335.1 Clinocottus analis | reverse complement strand
GGCTACGACATGAGCGGCGGCCGGCCCGCCTCCTACCCGCCGCAGCTGACCCGCGCCTCGGCGGACGTCCTGTCCAAGTGCAAGAAGGCGCTGTCGGAGCACAATGTCCTGGTGGTGGAGGGCGCCCGCAAGTACGCGTGCAAAATCTGCTGCAAGACCTTCCTCACGCTGACCGACTGCAAGAAACACATCCGCGTGCACACGGGGGAGAAACCCTACGCTTGTCTCAAGTGCGGCAAGCGCTTCAGCCAGTCCTCCCACCTGTACAAGCACTGCAAGACCACCTGCCTGCGCTGGCAGAACAGCAACATGTCCAACGCCCTGCTGTAGGGCCGCCGCCGCCGCCGCCTCCGAGTGGGACCAGCGACGAGCCGGATTAAAAGCCCCCACCCCCCAAAAAAACAACGAAATGTTCCGAAGCGGCGGCAGAGCGGGCGGATGTTCCGTCCCGACGACAGACCAAAGATGGGGTCGATCATGTCTTTTTGTTTTCCGAGAAACCCGCGCTGCCGACCGTGGCGGCTGAAGTCTTTGCGAGCCCGTTTTTTTAGTCGTAGGAGGACTACAGGGACACAAAGGATGTGTCGTTCTGGATTCATGGTATTAAAAACCACAGCTCTCCACGTGTAAACGCCCCCTTGGAGGTGTCGGGCCAGTCCCGAGGTTTTTTGTTTTGGAGCTGCCACAGTGTTCGCTATGTTGTCTTTATTCATGGTGCCATGTTCGTGAGATGTAGACCTGTTGAGGTGATCCCTTTTCCTGCTAAGCGCCCTCAGTGTGTGTGTGTGTCTGTGTGAGAGAGAGAGAGAAAGGCATCTGTTTAAGTGCCAACACCAAGAACAAATATGTACAAATATTCCGCTCCATTCTTCTTTTTTCTCTTTCGCTCTCCCCTGCGTTTGGAAAATGTGCCGCATCAGACCGCCGTACTCCTGCATACGGGCCGTGTTCTGCGCGAGGACAGTCGTACAGACGGCGGATTCGGTCCGTGTGCCACAAGTGACGCCCCACGAGTATTAAAAACCTGTCTGGTTGCAGGCCCCTCGGTGCTGGCTGTGAATCTAAAAGGCAGATTGAGTCCAATTTGAGTTCAACCGACGGGAAAGATGACGGAGAATCTGCCGTTTTCTCGACTTGACAAAACTATTTTATTACCGAAGTGATAACACTCGAGGCAATCTTGTGAAAGTTAAAGAAAATGGCAGCATTTACCGGGCCTTGCGGTCTCTTTTTGAGAATTGAATTATGCCTATAAACGCACCTTATTTTGTTTCGTTACGTGGCACAATTTGCTTCTCTTTTTTTTTTGCAATTCTTGCAATTATGGCATTTCCTCCTCTTTGGTTACTGACTGAGTCTCTGCTGTGTCACAGACCGGCCACACACGTGGGCTAAGTGTTCTCGTGTGTACAGTGTGTGTTTGTGTGTGTGTGTTTGTTCAAAAGGTAATGCAGTACTGAAGGATATGCTGAGGTTCAGCACCTGTTTAAAAAGAAAAAAAAGGGCTTTAGAAATGTAAATATTGCACATTTATGGTCCGTTCCGACATGTCTCTCAGAGGAGAGACAAAACGACTCCCGAAGAACTCAACATCGTTTGTTTGTTTTTGCTACTGTACTTGATAGAGCTTTATACTCGCGTGTCTTTATACATCTTTTAGTGAAGCACTTTGACAAATCATACTTTCCTCTTTCTTTTAAAAAACAACAACATAAAACTATGTTTACTGGACTGTGTGAAAACGTTGCTGTATTGTAATTACCCAACCTCACTGGAGGGAGGCGGGGCTTCACGCTAATGGTTGTCTTTAATACTTTTTTTAATTTTATTTCAGGAGTTTTTTCAGTTGCGTTTTTTGTGTTAATTTGAGTACTTTGAATGTCTGACTGTTACTGCAAACACTCGTCGGCCTCCATTCCTAGTCCAGCACCTTAGTCTACTTTCCTTCTTCTTCTTCTTCTTCTTCTTCTTCTTCTTCTTCTTCTTCTTCTTCTTCTTCTTCTTCTTCTTCTTCTTCTTCTTCTTCTTCTTCTTCTTCTTCTTCTTCTTCTTCTTCTTCTTCTTCTTCTTCTTCTTCTTCTTCTTCTTCTTCTTCTTCTTCTTCTTCTTCTTCTTCTTCTTCTTCTTCTTCTTCTTCTTCTTCTTCTTCTTCTTCTTCTTTGTTTTAGTCATAACACTGTTACTGAGTGACATTTTTGAACTCAAGGCACATAACAGATGACCTTGACTTTTTTTTTTTTGTATATCTCCAGATAGTGTATCTCCTCGTAGGGTGTGTCTCCCTGCAGACGTAAAGCTGTAACCGTCACGCCGTGGAATCAGCGGCGAAGTCGCGGTCGTGCTCTTGAGCAATGCAGAAGGAGAGTCCTCTTAACAATGGAGGACCGTCATGGTGCTGTCTTCTAAAAGCTGTAAACGGTTAATGTGAACCTCTGAAAAATGCACTGACTACCCTCCCCCGCCCCCCTCCTCCTCCCTTCCTGTATGAATATGCCAAAATGTTCAAATGCATACAAAATTTTGATTATGAAAGTCACTGCCTTATGCCCTATAGCTTGAAAAGCTGGGCTTTTTGTTAATATGCCAAATCTGAAGTATTCCTGTGTATATGTGTGTTTTTCTGTATACTTAAAATAACGTAACCACGGGAGGACTACGTGTTTGTCTTTTCGCTGTTGAAGGCTATGAAGATTGTACTGTACGTTCAGTTGGTGTATAGACTGAATAAAAAAAAACGAGGAAATTCAATTTGGCTGCTGGAGAATTTGTTTTGGGTGCAAGCTGATGTCCACGCACAAGAAACACACGGTTATTTTACACGTGGAGTTTGACAGGAGATCAAAACGTGAAGCGTGTAGCGTTAGAAAGGTGAAGCAGTGGTTTTATTTAGAATCTCAATAAAGTGGCACACGGGTTGAGCTGCTGGTTCGCCTCCATCTTTACGGCTGGAGCTCTTTGATCATCGGCTCACCCCGCAGGCCCAGCAGGAGGTTGTTCGCCGCCATGGCAGACATGGCGTTGCGGGTGCTGTAAGAGGCGCTGGCAATGTGCGGGAGGATCACTGTGGGAGGAGGATTTAGACATGAGGCCCCAGAAGGTCACATCCAGAACCTTATCACCCTCAAATTAAAGCGACATTGTATACCTTTAGTGCGAGTTATCAATCTGGACTGTTTTGGTGTGAGATGCCAAGTTTCGGACATGGTCAATGGACTGTACTTGTACACGCTTTTCTTGTCTTTTGACCACTCAAAGCGCTTTAACTCGTCATCATTCACACGCTGATGGGAGGAGCTACCATGCAAGGTGACACCTGCCCATCAGGACTACCTATCCATACACCGTATAGACACAGCCATGGGAGCCATTTTGGGTTAACTGTCTTGCCCGAGGACACACGGACATGCACCAGCAGAGCCGGGGATCGAACCGCCGATACTCTGATTTTGAAGGATCGCTCCAATAAAATGGGACTCTTATGACAATCGTGGCTCGTGGTGCTCAAAAGCTCCGAAAATGAAATCCCATTTGGGGAAAAACTTCAACAATGGTCGAAAGAAAATAGGAAAATAGTGCCGTTAGGCCACTCCCACTAAAACAACGCAGATTGATAAATGCCACCACAGGTAAGAGAGAAAAAGGTGAGTTTTTTTTTGGGTGGGGTCTGAAACTCACCGCAGTTTTTGAGGGTGAAGAGCGGGTGGTCTGTGGGCAGGGGCTCCGGCACAGTCACATCCAACCCGGCTCCCGCAATCTGGCCCGTGGACAGCGCCTCATACAGGTCCTCCTGGTTCACCACGCCACCCCTTAACGCGCAACAGAAAGACCGGGATTAGAGCGGCTCGACGGGCGCCGTACACTCGAGTATTTCACGACACGAGCAACCGGGGGGTCTGAAGTGATCCATGCACCTGCTTGTGTTGATGAAGATGGAGGTGTCCTTCATCTTGGAGAAGAGGCGCTTGTTGCAGATCTCCTTGGTCTCCGGCGTCAAAGCGCAGCACACGGTCAGGAAATCCGACCGCTCGGCCAGCTCGTCGAAGGAGACTGTGGCCCAACCCCGGGGGGAGACGGCGTCCATGGCAATAAGAAAATCAAAGGCCCGACGTGTCATTTAAAGAGCTGTGACATTGGGGGGGTGAAGGCGGTGGGTACATCTCAACAATCCTCACCGTACTCTGCGCCGATGACGCCGGCCAGCTCGGGCCTGGGGGCCACGTCGGCGTAGATGAACTTCTTGACCTTGAAGGGGGCCAGGCGCTCGGCGATGGCCACACCTGTAAACACAAAGTGAGAAGCATTGTGTTGTTTTGTTTGTTTTGTACGGCGATGGCGGTTTGATGGACCGGCGCGTGCGCGTGCTCACCGATCCTCCCCAGGCCCAGGATCCCCACGGTGCTGTTGGCCAGCTCGTGTCCACACAGCCACAGGGTTCTCCATGTGCCCCAGCCGCCACTGACAGGAGAAGGGGAGAGAGAGAGTTTAACCTTCAACCCCTCCCACAAAAACTGTTCTCTTCACCATCTGGGTGTGTGTGGTTAGTCACGTCTTGGCTTCATGTGTGGCCTCTATGAGCCTCCTGGACGTGGTGAGCAGCAGAGCCACAGTCAGCTCGGCCACAGAGTCGGTCAGGACATCCGGGGTGTAGCCTACACGGATCCCTCTGCGGGGGTGCACACAGACACACACACATTAAATACATTACCACCTTCGACTTTGATGTGTCTCAAGGAGATAAAAAGATGAGTGACCTTTTCTTCAGCTCCTCCAAAGACAGATGGTCGAATCCCACCGACATGGTGCTGAGGACCTTCAGGTTTGGACCTGCGAGAGTACACCTCGAAACATTTATAAAATGAACGCAGGGCTTTTTATTGCATTGGCGGCTCAACTGCTCCACACACACACACACACACACACACACACACACACACACACACACACACAAACACACATCCTCCCCCAACCTGCAGCGTCCAGCAGCTCTGCATCGATCTTCTCCGTCAGCACGCAGACCAGACCGTCCACGCCTCTGACTCGCCGCAGGAGCTCATCCCTGGGCACGGAGACGTCGTCGGAGTCCCACAGGTCCACCTGCACCCTGGAGGGGAGACACAAACACGGTCCAGGTCAAAGGCATTTCTTAATCGTCCACAGAAGAAATGGCATCGAGCGTACAAGCGTTTCGTTGGTGTTCCTACTACTAGGATGCATCTCGAGCTGTCTGTTTCCACGAAAATACTGGGACCTTTTGAGGTACAGAGGTATAGAGGTTTCTTCAGCTCTGCTATGAGGTGGTGGACAATTTCAGCTCCCAGTCTTATCTGACCAACCCAAGGGCAACGATCAGCAGCCCTGTTTACGCAGAGTAAATGATGAACTCCAGAAAGCAGGTCTATCTAAAAAAGAGGGGCTTTTTCGCATGACGCAATCCACTCCAACGACTTTCCAAGGGACCGAACGGGACACTCACTGTCCAGATTCCCGGAGGATCCTCAGGCCCTCGGGTGGGATCTGTCGGGTGACATACACCCGTTGCAAGGTTGACATCTCTCGCCTCGCGTGGCTTGTAAGACCCCCAGTCAGTGGTGGTGGTGGAGCAGCAGCAGCAGCAGCAGTGATCCGCTGGAGCCGACGCAGAGCCATACGACTGCACCACATTGCCAAGAGAGAGAGAGAGAGAGAGAGAGAGAGAGAGCGAATCAAGAGGTCCGAGGGGCGACCGGTGTCACTTTGGAGTTCAGAAAAGTCCTGTTGTGTGCATGTGCGTGATTTTGGCTCCAGTTCATTCAGAGAGGGGAGGTTCCTGCGTGTGTGTGTCCTTGACCAATGTGATTCGAGGGAGGGTGTCTCTGAAGTCCTGATGTTGACGGATACTGTCTGTCTGAGACAAACTAAACACAAGAAGCACAAAGTCAAATCTTTACCCAGAGATCAGGCCGAAGAGATATGTGTTTTACAACACAGATATAAAGAGGTAAAAAAGACACAGGAACTTTTTTTTTTATCTCTCCTTACACACACACACACAAAATTACATAATATATATATATTTTTAAACCGCACTAGACCTGTTTTCCCCTCAAATCATCTCCCAGAAACAAATCAAACCCAGTCGGTGTGTCAATGTTTCACTCGAGCTGTCGACCTTTGTGTCTTTACACAGTGGAAGACCCAAAGGCTGTGTTGTGTTCTCTCTGGCTGGGACCGGTTCAGCGATCTGTCCTCCTTACTTACTTTCTCAAGTGGAGCTGAGATTCACATGCACAATGAAATAATTCAAAAGAAACATATCAATGAATTTACAAACATTTTGCAAGGGTATTTCTTTTTTTTAAGGTTGAAATAGTGTGGAGGTATTCTTGATTCTGGCATTTACCTGCTTAAAAACAATAATAAATATGAATAAAATACATGGATAATCAAATCAATGTATTCTTTGTCTATGTCATCATGAAAAAAGAGGATACAATGCTTTTTCGATGACTTATAAACACTGTGACACTACCTCACAAATGCTTTGAGAAGGTGATGCCACAGCTCAAATCCCAAACTTTTATATTATTATTATAATTTAGTTTTTTTACAATTATTATTAATCATTAATCTGTACAATGCAATACTGTATACCCCTTTCGATATTTTTCTTTTCTTTTTTTCCATTTTTTTTTATTCATATATTTTATAACAATACCCTGATTCAGTATTTTTGTCCTGGGCCTATAAGTATATTTGATTGAGACTCAAACATGATAATAGAACAGAATATTAGCTGTATTTTGGATCGGATGTAGTCAATGCATTCAGTTTTGAATCACAAGTTCGTCCTGTAAAATACTGTACACGGATTGGATGACCTTGGTCACGTGATTTCAATAACCCGGAACAACTCCCAAGTTTTTAACCAGTCACAACCATTCATTCCCTATAGCCCGTCGCGCATACTGACAGGTACCGTGCAAATATTTGTCTCATTTTAACAACATTCACGGCACCTCTTTCACGCGGATCGGTAGGACGACAAAAAAACACCTAAAGCCGCTGTCGACCCCTGGGCCGTTACCCGGAGCCCAACGTGGGCGTCATCACTTTTAACGAGTTTACTACAAAGTGTCCTCGCCACCGGCACCAGGCAGCAGTGGCACTCGGCGCTAGCTAGCTAGCCGTAGCAGCTAACGCCGAGCTCTCCGCCCGCGGGTTACCACGGTAGCTAACTGAACCGCTGCACCGCTGCTCGTTGAAACACGTCACCGCGTTGGCTCGAGACAGTCCGTTTGCATTTGCGCGCGCGACTGCCAGCCGCCGGGTTCAACTACATCGGTGACAAACTAATGTTAAGAGTCAGCGGGTGTGTGTGTGAGTGAAGTTAGCCGTTTAGCTAACCCACAACAGGGCGTTGGTTTTAGGGTTAACACCGGTGACAACCTGCACGGTTATTTTTCTCTAGCTTTGTTCATCCCTGCTTGTACTTCTTGTGTCATTCTCCAGGTAGAGCCGTTGTCTCTGACAGTTAACTTCCCCCCTCTTCCCCTCCCGGCATGGCTGCAGACTCGATGGAGATCGACGACTCTCTTTACAGGCAAGTCCAGTAACCTCTGTCACTTTGATTGAAGCACTTAAACAACAGATAACGTCCCATTACAGTGCTGCGTAGCACAGTCAACCACAGTCCTATCTCTCACTTACTGACACTTCCTCTTCCTGCCCCTCTCTTTCTCCGTCCAGCCGCCAGCGATATGTGCTGGGAGACACCGCCATGCACCAGATGGCCCAGTCCTCAGTCTTTCTCAGTGGAATGGGAGGACTGGGAATCGAGATAGGTAACGTTGGGATGCATGTCACAATATTGCACGACTGCACTGCATTGAGATACTCAATGCCTTTCGATGGACATCCCTCAATTGTGGTTTGACACTCTTTTGTTCTGGCTCCGCAGCAAAGAACATCGTCCTGGCCGGCGTGAAGGTATGCAGTGTTTCCTGTTTCAACGCAGAGTGTTTTGAGTCGGTCTTCCTGCGGCCTCATCAATTGTTTTTTTTGTTTGTTTGCAGGGAGTCACGCTTCACGACACGAAGCAGTGCGAAACCTCTGATCTGGGCACCAACTTCTTCATCCACAAAGAGGACGTGTTGGGCCAGAAGAGCAGGTGAGATGCACCTCGGCACAACGTCGGGCCGCTCCCGCCGGCTCTCCACCTCCCCAATTAGAGCGCACCATCTGACACATCCCTTCTTTCTCCGCAGGGTGGAGGCGGTGTGCCCCCGGGTCGCAGAGCTGAACCCGTACGTCCACGTCGACGTGTCCTCCTTGGCTCTGGACGACAACACCGACCTCGGCTTCCTCGGAAAGTACCAGGCAAGGCGCCGCTTTTTATTCACCAATCCTTCAACTTGATCCTCTCGCAGGCGTCATCCCAAAGCGCCCACTTGTTCCAAACTGCATTGTTCTCTGTCCTCTCCTGCAGTGTGTGATTCTGACTGAAGCCCGATTGAGCCTCCAGAAGAGAGTGAACAACTTCTGCCACTCCCATCAGCCCCCTATCAGAGTAAGTCGACTGTCCCACGCAGAGCGACTTGCACCGACGAGTCAAACGTGAGCTAAACCGTTTCTTCTTTTTTTCACCTCGTCTTTCCAGTTCATCGGCTGTGACGCGTACGGCATCTGCGTACGAGTGTTCTGTGATTTCGGAGAGGAGTTTGAGGTGTCGGATCCCACTGGAGAGGAGCACAAGGAGATTTTCATCCAAAGTATCACTCGGGTAGCTTGAACACTTCTGACAGTCTATCAACTATCCATCTATCTATCTTCTTCCTGTCGGACCATTGTTTTTATTTGTGAGATGTAAAATGAGCGAGATTTGATCTCTCTTTTTTTCCATTTCATTTGGACCCTTTAGGACAGTCCTGGCGTGGTAACCTGCATGGACAACCAGCCGCACGGCCTCCAGACCGGCCAGAGCGTTGTCTTCAGAGAGGTCAACGGCATGGTGGAGGTCAATGGCAGCGCTCGGCCCGTTTCAGGTATTATTCCCACATTGACGATGATGACGTGGCTGTTTTTTACTGCATGTTTTTATTATTGTGACAGCGGCATTACCGATGAATTACAGAGTTACACAACATTTAGAATATCGTTAATAATATGTATTTGAGGCGAAACAAATGTGCTATATATCATAACATACTCTGTTATTTTTGTCACTTTTTGAACTATTTCAAGAAGCTCATTTAATAACAGATTTTCTTAATGAAGTGTCATAAGAGCGCATTAATCTAATCTAAAGCGTGTGTGTGTGCGTGCGTGTGTGTGTGCGTGCGTGTGTGCGTGCGTGTGTGCGTGTGTGTGTGTGTGTGTGTGTGTGTGTGTGTGTGTGCGTGTGTGTGTGTGGTATTAGTTCTTTCCCCTCACAGCTTTGCAATAGGCGACACATCCCAACTACAACAATATGCACATGGAGGCTTCTTTGTTCTGGTGAAAACCCCCAAGACGTACAGATTTGTAAGTTGAGTGGTTGCCAGAAATATTGCAGAGGAACCCATTTTTTATTTATTTGAATAAACCTACTCTGTGTTTGTGTGTCCCTGCTGTGTTTTAGGAGACATTAGAGAGACAGCTGTGTGATCCTCGGGTCTTGACACCAGACTTCAGTAAACCAGAGGTGAGGGTTAAAAGATGTTCCCGTGGTGCTGCGTGGCAAAGTGAGGTTTAAAGAGCTGGTAAGCCAGATGACTTTGGGCTTAACCCAGGGCTACGGCAAAGCTGGGGCACTTCACCAAAAAACATAACCAGTATAAAACAAGTTTGGATTGTGTGTGTACAAACCAGTTGTATCACATGGCTTCTAAGTAAACTTGTGTTGCGTTTTTATTCTTATCAAGTCTTAGAAAGTGAGCATAACTGCTGTATTTTACAAATTACTTTGAGTTTAACTAAGCAGTTTGCCGTATAATTCTCCCCCTTTTTTGTATGTACCCATCAGGCACCACTTCAGATCCATGCAGCCATGACGGCTCTGGACACGTTCCAGGAGCAGCACAGCAGACTCCCCAACGTCGGGTAAACTCAACATGTCATACCACTTCTCCTGGCCGTGGACTTGAATGTGTGTGAAGTTGTTGAGTGTTTTTTTTCTTACTCTTCATGCCATCAGGTGCTCGCAGGATGCTGAGGTTTTACTGAAGCTAACAGAGGAAGTGAATGGAACTCTCAAGAACAAAGTGAGCGTCGTTTTCTTTTTCCTTTTCTTCCCTCATGCTTTGATTTTCTTGAACCTGCACAGACGCAAAACGGACGCCTCAACGTCTTCTCTTTCCGCTCCAGGCCTCCGTGAACGCCGAGTTGGTGCGCTGTCTGTCGAGAACAGCGAGAGGAACTCTCCCTCCGTTAGCTGCCACTGTGGGAGGTCTAGCCAGCCAGGAAGTCCTGAAGGCCATCACGGGGAAGTTTGCTCCGCTGCAGCAATGGGTGGGTCCCTTAATTTGACCGCAGCGCTCATTTCCCCCCCCCCCTCCTGTTAAACAAGTAGCTTTAATAGTGTTTCCTGAATTCTTGACATCCTTTTTAAAACAAATTCAAGTTACTTTCATCTCCTCATTTTGCTTCTTCTGCGTTTAGTTCTACCTCGACGCCATCGAGGTAGTCCGGCCGCTTCAGTCCGTCTCCGTCGAGGAGTTTTCCCCGAGGGGCGACCGCTACGACGGGTTGCGAGCCTGCATCGGTGAATCCATGTGCCTGGAACTGCACAAGCTCAGGGTCTTCATGGTGAGGGTCGCGGCCGCACATAAACGTTCAATCCTTTTTAAGATTCTTGTCCAAAAACAAAACAAAAGAACAATGCAATGTCTCCTCCTTCAGGTGGGCTGCGGGGCCATCGGCTGTGAAATGCTGAAAAACTTCGCCCTGCTTGGCGTGGGATTGGCCAGCTGCTCAGGGGAGGTGGGCGTTCCCTCGGTGCTCTTTCCTCTCGTCGGTCCGCCTCGGTACAGTTTCCCCGGCTCGTCGCTGTGCGTTTCGGTGAATATTTGTACTCTGCGTCTCCTCAGGTGTGCATCACGGACCCCGACCTCATAGAGAAGTCTAACCTCAATCGGCAGTTCCTCTTCAGACCACATCACATACAAGTGAACCTTTTTTTTTCAATGCAGTATTAATTATATAGTCACAAGAATCGTGATCAGAATCCACCACAACCACACTTCTTTCTTTTTTTTTCCCTCTACCGCGGCGCCTCAGAAACCGAAGAGCACCACGGCAGCAGAAGCCACTCTGGAAATCAACCCGGACCTGCAGGTGGACGCTCACCTCCACAAGGTGTGTCCTGCCACCGAGAGCGTCTACAACGACTCCTTCTTCTCCCGCTTGAACCTGGTGGTCACCGCGCTGGACAACGTGGAGGCCCGCAGATACGTGGACAGGTCGGCAGCAAACATTTAAAGTGACTTTTTTTGGCCTGAATCGGAGGCCGAGTTTCGTTTACGGTTTTGGCAAACGAGTGAAATCGCGGGTTTTTGTTTTTTCAGCCGCTGTTTATCCAATCAGAAACCCCTCCTGGACTCCGGCACCATGGGAACTAAAGGACACACAGAAATCATCGTGCCAAATTTGACAGAGTCCTACAATAGCCATGTGAGTGTGTGTGTGTGACCATCTTTGTGTTTTTTGTGGACTGGCAGTCCCAGATGCAGACCTTTCACAGTGATCATTTGCTTTGCTCACCAGAGGGACCCCCCAGAAGAGGAGATCCCCTTCTGCACCCTCAAGTCCTTCCCTTCTGTCATCGAGCACACCATCCAGTGGGCCAGAGACAAGGTCAGCCAGCTCAAAACACAACGACTTCTTTTGTTTTAGTTTTTTTAACCGTAGACGTGCGTGTGCTAATTCTAAAACATTTACTTTTGTCTAGTTTGAGAATCTGTTTGCACACAAGCCCTCCATGTACAACTCGTTCTGGCAGACGCACCCCTCTGTCGAAGTGGTGCTGCAGGTAAGACTCTGTATGGCACGAGTGTTGTTCCCACTGGTTTGAAGTAGTCTTTGCCAGCAATGTATAAAACTTTTTTTTTTATAAAGAGTGTGTGTGTGTGTGTGTGTGTGTTTCTGTGTAGAGGATGCAGATGGGGGAAAGTCTGGAGGGGTCATTCCAGGTCATCAAGCTGCTGAGCAAGCGGCCCAGCCGGTGGGATCAGTGCGTCACTTTCGCACGCCTGAAATTTGAAAAGTACTTCAAGAGAAAGGTAAGAAATCCTGTTCATTTAATAGATCGCATGCACACACACACACACACACACTCGTGTTGTTGTCAGCGCCACAATAATGTTGTTTCTGTCTGTAGGCCCTCCAACTGTTACACTCTTTCCCCCTAGACACCAGGTTAAAAGATGGAAGTAAGTTATTATGTTTTGTCTCTCAGACACACGTTTTCCTCCTAAAGTTATCAAATTATTTCCATATACATCGTCTTCAAGAGCAAAGAATACAGAATATTTGTCTTCCCTTCCTCAGGTTTGTTTTGGCAGTCCCCAAAAAGACCTCCAGCGCCGGTTGATTTTGACTTGAAAGATTCTTTGTGAGTATGCGCTGCAGTTTCACTCTTGTGTCGTACGCTTCACATCTAAGCTTAACGATTCCTCGTTTCCCCGTCAGGCACTTTGGTTTCATCGTCAGTACGGCCCGGCTCTTCGCCGGGATTTACAACATCCCTTACTCACAAAAGGTAGGTCACATGCTCGTATACAAACACACACGCGCGTGCCCACACACGGTTACTGACTGACTGGACTTTTTTTCTTCTTCATCAGGACGTCACTGAAGAGGAGGTGACCAGGCTTCTCTTAAATGTCAAGATTCCAGAGTACAGGCCCTCAGAGAAAGTGAGCGTCGTCCCTCAGCTGGTCCTGTAGGATTCTATCGTAGCGTTAAACTGCGCAAAAAAGTCTCATACTCTGATTTGATTGATCTGTCCCTGTGTAGTGTATAGAGACCGACGAGACGGCAAAGAAGCCCGATTCGGTCAAGTTGCCTCTGAGCAGCGAGGAGGAGAGGGAGGCCATCGCACAGCTGGAGCAGGCCATTGCCGCGGACAACGTCACCGCAGGTGCACGAGTACAGGAAAAGAAACGACGCCAAAGAGTAGCGCGAAGCCTCTTCTAACCCTCCGGCGGCGCTGTCTTCTGTCTTCCACGCGCAGAGCGGTTACAGGTGAGCCCGCTGCAGTTTGAGAAGGACGACGACGGCAACGGCCACATGGACTTCGTGACGGCGGCGTCCGCCCTGAGAGCCAGGATGTACGCCATCGAGCCGGCCGACCGACTCAAGACCAAGCGGATCGCCGGCAAGATCATCCCCGCCATCGCCACTGCGACCGCCGCCGTGGCCGGACTGGTGAGAGATGTTTTTTGGGAAATGATGCGATGTTGATGGTTAAAAGCTGCCGCCATTTTGTTTTGAAACACCCGGAGAAAAGTTGATTATACCTATCTAGAATTGTAAAGCTCTTCGTAATTAAATACCGCTAACATTAGCGCCTCGTCGGAGGCCATTTTCTTTTGAATTCCCCGCTGTTCACACCACATGACAGCAGGAAGGAATAAAGCCCGCCTCTTGCTTAAACCGATTGGCTGCTTTGGCCGAGAATGACAGTGATGAACTTTTAGCGCTAGAAAAATGAGACGTGCGGCGTTTAAAAGGCGCGCATGAAATGGTTTCAGTAGTGACGCTTTTTTGAGAGTCGCGTCTCGTGTGATCGGCCCGTTTTTTTAAACGTATCTGACTCATTCAGGTTGCCTTGGAGTTGGTCAAGGTCATCGGAGGCTACGAGTTTGAGTCCTTCAAGAACTGCTTCTTCAACTTGGCCATCCCCGTCATGGTGCTCACCGAGCCGGCCCAAGTGAAACAGTCACTCATCAGGTAAGCGCACGACTCCTCGAAAGCGATAAAACACCTGTTAAGTTTTGTTCCCCCCCCCTCCTCTCACTGCATGATGCTGTCTGACGTCTTCCCCAGGGACAACATTTACTTCTCCATCTGGGACTGTTGGACTATCTTTGGCCACGAGGACTTCACCCTCTCTGACTTCATCAACGCAGTGAGGGTGAGATCGCATTTCTTTTTGTTCAGATGAACGAATTCCCTCCCTGAGGTTTGTAATTGCTTTTATGTGTCGTGTCTCGTTGTGCGGTTTGTTTTTAACGTTTTTTGTCGTCTTCCAGGAAAAGTACGGCATTGAACCCACGATGGTCGTCCACGGTGTGAAGATGCTCTACGTGCCGGTGATGCCGGGACACTCCAAGAGACTCAAGCTCACGTAAGTGTTTTTCTTTCTTTCTTGTGATATTATTATTCCCTCCTCTCCCTCTGAACATCACCTCTGCCTCTCATCAGGATGCAGAAGCTGATCAAGCCATCCGTGGACCGCCGCTACGTCGACCTCACCGTGTCATTCGCCCCAGAGGCGGACGGAGACGACGACCTGCCCGGCCCTCCCATCAGGTACTTCTTCAGCCGCGATGGAGAGACCTCTCGCTGATGCCCCTGATGCCCCCCGAGCCTCCTGTGTCCTTACTCCTCCCTCCCTCTCGTGTAAATTGTCGCCCGCCCTCCCCTCGCCCCGATATCCTGGGCTCGACCTACGCCTGGATTCCTTCAGGATCTTCTCAAAGCTCCTGGGCCCCAACGCCAGCCCCCCTCCTCCACCTCTGGATGTGATGGAACAAGAAAAGGCCAGTCCTGGTTCCAGTTTGTCTTGCCCCTCCCCCCCTCACCCAGATCGAGCCAACACGAGGCTGCTTGAGTAGCACTTAACTGTACCTTTTGTACATATTTCCTGTTCTGTTTTCTACTCTGGTTTAAAAAAAAAAAAAAGAAAAGAAGAATGCTCAGCTCCGGCTGTGTTGATGCCTTAATTGATTATTAATCTTTTTTTTGTTTGTTTGTCGCAGTCAGTCTAACTAAAATCTGTGTTTACAGTAACCTGCAATCTCCCAAACACACCCGCCCCGTGGAGTTTAGTGTTTTTAAGTCTGTCGGGCCCAAAATAAGTGTAGTTGTCAGGCTTAAAAAAAAAGTAAAATCACTCACTAATTGAAGCTAAACCCATCAGTAATGACAGTATCAACACCGGTTCACACTAGATTAGATTCAATTATGACATGATTTAAATTGTTTCACACGCACAGGCTTTTTTCTTTTCTTTTTCACTGACAAAACATCTGAGATCACACTCCTGTTTTTTCTTCTAAGTAATCTGCTGTTGTTGCATTTGTTTATGGGTGTGTCCGTGACACGTATTTATTTACTCGTTTACTCATTTGTGTCAAACTGAGCCTGTGTTGTTGAGCTCTGTAGCGTCGTGGCGCACTGGTTTATTGTGAAAACAACAAGCCAAAACTGTAAGCGTTTCTGGAAAGTGTCTCATCCTTCTGTTTAGTTCCGGCTGAAGCGAGTGAAAAAGGGGTCTCAGAAATAATCTGCATCGGCTCATATTGGCAATAAAGTCAATGTAGTTTTGAGTGGAATCGTAAAATATAAACTTTAATTCAGAATACAATCAAGACTAAAGCTGCTTCCTCCCCCGTAACCAGAGGTGATGAATTTGTCTTTTTTTCACGGAGCGTGAATGTCATGAGTGTAAAATTAAAGCAGTGTTAACATGTGACGATGACACTGATGTATGTTCCCGTGACAGACGACTCAACCGACGGTCCAATAAAATGTGAGATTTTCAGGATGTCCTCGAGACCACGGCTGCCTCCGCGTCTTTTTGTCCTGAATGCACCACGCTGGATATGACGGTTTCTGATTTATTGGAGAAAACAAAGGCTTCAACGTTCCCCACACAGCTTCTGAGGAGCAGGTGTGCTGCTTCTCCTTGACATTGCTCACTGAAAACTGAATCTTATTCTGATTTTCTTTTAGACGTGTGAGATTTACATTTCATGAAACGTAATGACCACTAAATCACAGCCAGAGATTTCCAAATAGAGAAACAAGTTCAAGTGTTATATTACATATATAATCATTGAGCATGAAAATCTCAGTATTAGGGGTATCTGTATATAAAAGTCTATTTTATGTATATGCTAAATATTTATAAATACATTCAACAGTTCATGTATGCATTTCATTAATGTAGTAATTAAAAAAATAGACTTTGTGTGGTACAATAGTAATAACATATTACAGAACTTTTAAAAAAGGGACAGTTCACTGCACCCCCAAAATAAATCATAACTTTATAATGTATCCTCCTTAGTGCTATTTCTCAACTTAAGAAATATTGTCCTTCGATCCAATATAACGGGACTATTTGTCCCCAATGTGTATTTAGATTCTGGGAGGTGGGTGAACTTTCCCTTTTGAACAATCAGTCATTATATATCCAGGTCCTGCAAGTTGCCCCAGCTGGGTCCCGCCTTGACTTTGGCCTTCAGCTTCACGTACAGTTTCACCGCCGACTCCATCTCCCTCTTGACTATCCGAGCGACCTGACGGGAGAGACGAAAGAGTCACGGAGACGTCGCGATCCGTTCAAAGGATTTGTGTGTTGCGACTTCGCAGGAGACTTAAAAGCCGTCGGTACCGGTATGAGGTCTTCCTCCGTGGTTTCGTAGATGAGCTCGTCGTGCAGCTGCAGGACAAAGTAGGCCCCTCCGAGTCGGGACGTCCCGACCCCGCGGCGGCCGCCGGCTGTGGAGCGGAGACACCGTCACGCATCACAAGTCATTTACACAACCTTTTTTTTCCGTGTCAGGCGATATTTGCACGGTGTGGCCGATAAATACGACGTAATAAAATGATACGACCGGCATAAAGTGCATAAAAATACAACTCACCACTACGCCAAATTAGTGGGAGCCCTGAGCTGGTTTCTCTGCTACGAGCCGGTCCCATGTCGGGGTGACGGGAGACAACGACCCCCCGACGTGTGTGCTGTTTATGTCCGGTCTACTGACTCTACTCTGTAACTTAAACCTTTATGTGAACTCTGTAACTTCATCAAAACCCGCTTCACAAAGACAGGATGTTGGAAATGAAGGCAGGGTTTTCAGGATGTTTTTGCCTTGATTTTAATCCACAGAGTTGAAACGGACTTGTAAATTTAATTTTCAGGGTAACTATCACGTAACCTCTTGTCAGATTACGTCTGAGGTTACCTATAGAAGGATGTATCCGGTCATTTTTCAAAATAAAACATTTTTACGACCTATTTTTTTTTTCATTCATTCTTCCTCTGCTAGCCGGTGGCTGCTGATTTAAAACACTTTTCTTTTTTAAAAAAAAATATACACACAGTATGGAGGGGAGATGGGGAAAGAGCAAATCGAGTGGAAGTCACCTGGGCGAGCGTGCTGGTGAGAGAGCGGAGCGGCGGGAAACGTTTCCCGCAGTCGTTTCTGGATGTTCACCGTGGCGAGTTTCACAATGTCCGCCGCCGAGCCCTGCACCGTTGTGTTCACCGCCTGGCGCTCTGCCTGAGGGGGGGCAACGAGACGTTACCGGAAATGAATAAACGAATGAATGAATGAATGGGGGAGAAAATATAATAATCGCTTGTCAGATGACCGCGCGGCGTGCTTACGTGTGCTTTGGCGTGCGCGTTGGGGTTGGCGATGCCCGGCAGGTATCTCCTGCGGCCCATCAGAGTCTGGACGTAGCCGTTCTTCACACACTTCTTCACGGTTTCTCGAAGGAAAGCGTTGATCCCTGAGACACGAGACAGGACACGGATGATTTTTGTTTTGTACATTCACGACTTCCTTTTCAAAAGATGCTCGAGAGCAGCGGCGAGCACCTTTGTATCTGGCCTTGAAACTCTCGATGTAGCACGCCGCGTCGTCCTCCTCCACCCCCATCTGCTCCCCCAAAGACTTGGCTCCCATCCCGTAGATAATGCCGTAGCAAATCTGAAAGAGACAAAGGGGTGAGTGTTCGCACGGGACATCGGCGCCATCGCTCCTCGCCCCGCCCAGCTGCACCTGCTTCGCCTGTTGCCGGAGGGCGTCGTTCACGGACTCCCGCTCGACGCTTTTCCACTCGGCGGCGATGCAGCGAAACACGTCGGCTCCTCCGTTCAGCACCTGGCGGACGCCAAAAAAAAAACACACACACACAGTTTTTAGTTCACCCGGTGACGGCCGCGTGATGATGTTCCCCGGCGAGTCGCAGGACCTGCAGAAGACGCTGGTCCTTGGAGAGGTGGGCCAACACGCGCAGCTCCAGCTGAGAGTAGTCGGCCGCCAATATCGTCCCGCCTGCAAGCGCAGAGGCAAAAAGACGCAGCTGGCACAGCAGTCCGAAACAGGGAAAAGGTGATGCAATATGTAGATATATTTATGTATTCATAGCAACCTGAAAACGGCACAAAGGCGTGTCTCATGCTGACGGAGAAGGCCGGGCCGGGTTCTGCAGCCGGAGGCGCCGCCGAGCGTCTCTTCGTCCTGTGAGGAGTCAGCACGGTTCATTTTAATAATCAATTTTGAACACATTATCATTTCAATGATCACTTCTATTGTTGTGTTTAAGTTGTGCATTTTATTTATCTTTTTTTTTTTACTGTATTTAAGTTGTATAATTTTATTAAATTGTATTAATCCAGTTTTTATTACACACTTCACACTACTATTAATGGTATTCAAGTTTTTTTATTTTATTGTCTCGCCTGCAGGGTCTCAAATTGTTAAACTTGGAGTTCCATCACCTGTGAAGCACTTTCAGATTAACCTGTATGACGGGTGCTATACAAATAAAGCTTGATAGATAGCTTTATATATCATACAACGTGTATGTAACTTATATTATGATATATTATGAATATTACAGTGAGACTGTAAACACATCGTAGCCTCAGATCCAGACGAATCGGCACAATCTACAAATGAACTTTAACTTTTATACTCACGTTATAATCTAGCGATAATCTTATTTTTACAAACAACATTAACTGCAAAAAAATGTTAATATACAAGATAATTAAATATTTGAACGGCTACACACTTTTTTTTTTCCTGTGAGGCCTGTTTAACTGGTCCTGAATCAGTCTCAGATGTCATACTGGTCCGTCATACTGGTCTGCAGTAAGCTGCTATATGACCTCCGTGCATTAAGCCCCGCTGCAGCTGACTCAGCGGTTTTCTTCGGGGACTCTGGTGTCACTTTTGTCCACTTGGACCTCCGAAGTCGACACAAAGTTCATCCAATGAAGTTAGAAATAACCAAATCCAACGATCGTTGTTTTACACTAAACGCATCAGGTGCAGTGAACTCTGGGCTTGACTTACTCTGACCTGGCGCTCACGCGGCGGCCATCTTGTGACGGCGGGCTCTCCCCCACCACCGTGGGCATGGAAATCTCAAAGTCTTTGGGGACGTTCTGTACGTTGGGCTCCGTGAAGCTCACTCTACCTGGACAACGGAAAGAGCGGCGTCAACGCATGCTCTGGGAATTACAGACAGGTGTGTGTGTGTGTGTGTTTGTGTGTGTTACCTGTGGCTGTGTGCGTCTGGGCAATGGGGTGTATTCTGTCCATGGCCAGTGTGGCGTGGTATCGCTTCTCCCTCTGCAGGGGGAACACCACTTTGGTCAAGGCGTTGGTGATCCGCCTCCACTCCAGGATAACGGCCGGCAGCGGGTGCAGGGGGCGGAGCTTCTCCAGGACATCCTGCCGGACGTCATCGCGACTCAGATGAAAACACAGCGAACGCTTCACCGCACGAACGTGACCTCGTGTTCACCCCCTGAAAGTCTTTTCTCCCGCTACAGGCGATGTCATAGCCCGACAACAACGATATAGGGTCGCAATGAATGCAGATGAAGTGACCACAAAAGCCGATTTTGGTGAATTCCAGAGGAAAATTAAATACTTCATATGTATGAAAAATGAGTCTTTTCTCATTTGACTAAGAACGTTTGTGCAACACGAACAGTATCAAGGGAACTTACAGAGGAAACTTAATAAATATTTCCAGCTACATGCATGCACACACAGTAATGTGATAACGTTGGATTCAATAACACGGGGGTTTTCCCATGAGCAGAATGTTTTGGGTGGAGGCACGCGGCCAAAGCCGAATGAATGAATAGAGAAAGAAAACACTTCCCACATCTCATCCGTTTTTAAATCAGCATTCGGTTTTCAAGCCGACCTTTAAAACATTGTGCAGAGAACACCGTGTCCTGATGCGTGTGCATTATTGTGTGGTAATGAAGCCTAAAGGTTGGAGACGCTTGAGCCTTGAAGGCTGCCAGCCGGAGTCCTGTTTGTCAATCACATGGATAGGAGTTAGAATCTTCTAATGAAATACGTCACATCAGATTCCAGTGAGGTGTGGGTTCATCATTATGAATCGTGATGCGTTTGTGCGTTACGATATCGCAATACGTGATTTTATCGCGATACGATCGCGATAAAATCGCTTATGGGGGCGCTTTACCTTGGTGGTGCTGAACTGCTTGCCAAGCCGGACTCGGCCGCCCGCTCCTCTCCTGGTGTAGCCGAGAGTCTTCTTACTTTTCGGTCCGCCGACATCGCCGTTTGGTGGCAGGTGGAGCTCCAAGAACAACACCTGCGGGCACAAGGCGTACGACTTTTATCTGGCTGTTTCTCCTGGGCGGGGCGATGGGGCGGGGGGATTTGGAAGCGGAGATGCGGATGTACCTGCGCTGTGTCGTCGACGCTGGTGAGGGAGAAGCTGTGCCCCGCCAGGTCGTACGCCCGGGACTCCAGCGCCGCCAGTTTGGCCTGCATCACGTGTTTTTGCCGTTCGCTCTCTCGGACGCTGAAGCCGAACCCGTTCAACTCCAACAGCGCCAGGGACGCCTGGGAGGGCATCTCCACGCTACGGAACACACCTGACACACGCAACGCAAACCACCACCACCACCATCAACATCATCATCACCACCACCGCTGGTGATATCCTATGAACGTCTGTTTTACCCAGCATGCCGTCCTTCTCCAGCAGGCCGGCGAGGTGCTTCATGACGGCGTGCACGAGCACGCTCTTGGTCGCCGCTCTGACCCGCGGGCAGTGGGCGTGTCCGTTGCCAAGTCCGTCCAGCAGGGGCAACTCTTCGGGACAGTAGACGGTCACCATGTTGGGCAGAGTCCTCGCCTCGCTGCCGGGGTCCACCAGCCAGCACGCCACCTACGGGTGGAGGGGTGGGGGGGCATGTTTTCTGACATTTTCCTGGCAAAAACTTGACTTATTTTGGCCATTTCGGTTTTAAACGCCCCTATGTGTTGATCGGGGGAACGCCATTTAAATAATTCCGATGGTAAACATGTTTGTAGAAAAGTCCAAAAAAAAATGTGGGAGAACGCCAGCAGCAGCCGCTTTGCTCAAAATGAATTTCTCTCACCTTGGGATCCTCGCAGTTTCCCTCCAAGCTGACGCCGCAGCTCAGGACCAGCCTCTTGTACACCTCGATGATGTCGTACACGATAGCCACGCCCCCTCCGTGAGCTGCAACGGTGGCGGTGGCGGCTGCCGCTGGTCCCATCAGACAGGTTGTCGCCTGCCGCAGCCTCTCGCTCACTGGCAAGTCGTCGTCCAGCGGGGGAGGGGCCAGACTGGAGCTCAAACCTGACGAAGGTTGGGTTTGGAGTGAGCTTATGTGGTGTGGTGTTGTGTGTTGCGTGCACGTGTCCGTACCTTTGCTCTGCTCCGTCTGCAGAGACATGTAGTACGCGTCTCTTGCCCCCCAGCAGACAGACAGCCCGATTAACACCAGTCCATCGCTGTCTCTTACCGGAAAACCGTCGGTCCCGTTGAGCTTTTTGTGAGCTGCAGACTCTGCACCGAAACCACATGTGGCATGAGAGAGGGAGGGGGGGGGGCTGCATACAGCAAAGGCTTTGCTTATAATGTGTCATTACATGTTTATTACCTCTCTTCTGTTTCCCTCCTACTTGCTCCTCCTCCGGCTGCTGCCTGCGCTCCCTCTTTTCACAGGCCAAGGCCAGAGAGTAGCGCTCCTTTGTCCTCCACTCCTTGATGAACGCGTCGAAGAGGCGCCTGTCGCTCGCCACGTCGATGATGGAGAACGTCCCCGAGCCGCTGGACGGGAGCGACGCCTCCTGGGCCGGCTGGAGAGAAAATACTCCCTCGGCGCCGGGCGACGCCGCATCGGTGGGAAGCTCCCGCCGGCGGGAGGACGGAGAGGCTCGGCCGTCGGGGAAGCCGAGGCTGTGGCCGGCGCACGGCAGCGGTGGCAGTTTCGGTTCGGAAGCGGGCCGGCGTTCGCGGCTGCGAGCCGACGTGGAATCCGCCCGCTTGGCGTGAGCGGCGGCTTCTGACGGAGGACCGCCGTGTCCCGGGCGAGATCCGGGGCACTTCGCGATCGGCGCCGTCCAGACGAGGGCCGAGGGAGTCGAGCGGTCGAGAGGCTGAGCGACGAGAGGCGACTGAACGGACGAGGTGGTCAGTTTTACTCTGGGGGTGACGGGTGGAGTTTCCTGAGTCGGGGGTATGAGGTCGCCAGCGGAGCTGAGTCTCTCCGTTACGGTCTGGAGGTCACGTTGGTCCTCGCCTGCGCCTGCGCCTGCCTGCTCGTCCGACCTCGCCCCATCTCCGTCCACCGGCATCAAGGGCGGAGGTCGATCTGGGACGTCTGCTGTAGTTTTGCAGGCACCAGGGCCCGTGGTGCTGTTCAGGCTGGGCTGGTCAGACATACTAGGCCAGCGGTCGAAGATGTCTTGCAACCCGGGGCTGCAATAAAAAGAGCTTTCGGCTGCGTTCTGGACTGTTAATATTGCATTTACTGACAGCAAAGCATTCACTTCCTCTTCCGTCTCTCCTTGCTTCCCGAGTTCACCCTCTTCATTCATCGTTCCCTGTCTCCCGCCCGGTTCGCTGACATTTTGAACGTTACTGTGCTGGTTCGCGATGTCTCGATTCTCGCCGGCTTCGTCCTCGTCGTGCTCACCTGGAGTCGTGTTCGTAGTCGCGGGTTGTGGCTGCATCTGACTGGGTTTGGGTTGTTCCTCGCCGGGGGGCCGCTGAGCTTCTTCACGAGTTCTCTCTGCGTGTCTGAGCAAGCTCCGCCTCTCCAGGAAGTGCTCGCCCACCAGCAGCGAGTCGCCCCACTCGGACAAGTTGAAGGAGGACTCACCCCACTGGACGGCCTCCTGCTTCTCCGCCTCCTGGTTGGCGAGGAGCTCACTGCGCCTTCGCTCCTGGGTCGACGGGAGAGGGCCTCCGACCTCCCGGCCGACAGGCTCCTCCTCCTCCCTTTCCCCCTCGTCCGATTGGCCGGGGAGCCATGGCGGGCTCTCATACAGGCTGTCAAACAGGAAGCTGCTGCTTCTGTTGACGCTCTCTGAGGCAGCCGGGTCGGCATCCTCGTCACCACCCTTAACTACGTTATCCCCACCTGGACCTAGAGAAATCTAAAAAAACAAAAAACATTTTGACTTTAAAAGAGGCAAACTGTTTGAACAAATGTTTAGAATCAGACCACAACGGAGGATTCTGGTTACTCACCGGGTGGCTGGTGTCGAGGATGAGCTCCATCTGGCTGTCTGTGAGAGAAATATTGAATCTGGGACAGGCCTTACTTCCCTCATGCGTGTCCTTCTCTACAGCTGCGTCCACCATTCCCTCCTCTCCGTTCTTCTCTGTTTCCACCGACGGGTTGACCGCATCTCTGCGTTGGCATGTCTGCTGAACGAGGAGTCTCTCCGTCTGGGTGTCCAATTCAAAGCTGTCGCCGAAACTCTCTCCTGCCCTTATAAAACATCCCTCTGCTTCTTCTTCTTCTTCCTCTTCTTCCCCCGCATACAGCTCGGGAGACGAGAACTTATCGGCCCCTCCGGCGTCCATCCTCCGTCGCTTCGCCTCGGGCGAGAACAATGGTACGGAGGCGGGAGTGGCGGGTAACAGATCTGCATCTGTGGGCGCGGAAACACCGGGAGGGGTTTCTTCAGGAGCATGGACGGTTAAAGGCACCCGGCCTGCAGGTGCTGGATTGTGGACGGAGGGAACCGCCGAGGGCTCGACGTGATCCTGTAGGCTTTTCTCAGTTTGTATGGAGTGGAGGACTTTGCTTAAGGCTCTCGAGTGCTTCAGCCTTCCCGGTTGCACAGGTGACTGGGCGACCCCTGTGGCACCAGCTACGTCCGATGTCCCCGCAGGAGCTCTGCGTTCTTCTTCTGCTCGGGATGACGGAGCTCGAAAGCGGGGCGGAGGCCTTGGGGGAGGAGAGGGCTGGGGACACGCCATTGGTGGAAACAGGGGGCTGGACACGATCTCGGCCAACTCCTGTGTCAAGCTCCGTTCAGGAACAGGTGGATTTGCCCGGCGAGTCTCCGGTCCGACCCCTTTGCTCGTACCTGGTCCGACCCCTTTGCTCGTACCTGGTCCGACCCCTTTGCTCGTACCTGGTCCGACCCCTGTACTCTTATCCGGTCCGACCCCTTTGCTCGTCGCTGGTCCGACCCCTGTACTCTTATCCGGTCCGACCCCTTTGCTCGTCCCTGGTCCGACCCCTGTACTCTTATCCGGTCCGACCCCTTTGCTCGACCCCGGTCCGACCCCTTTGCCTGTCCCTGTTCCAACCCCTGTACTCGTACCCGGTGCGACCCCTGTACTCTTATCCGGTCCGACCCCTTTGCTCGACCCCGGTCCGACCCCTTTGCCTGTCCCTGTTCCAACCCCTGTACTCGTACCCGGTGCGACCCCTGTACTCGTACCCGGTCCGACCCCTGTACTCGAACCCGGTCCGACCCCTGTACTCTTACCCGGTCCGACCCCTGTACTCTTACCCGGTCCGACCCCTGTACTCTTACCCGGTCCAACCCTTTGGCCTGTCCCCAGTCCGACCCCTGTACTCGTACCCGGTCCGACCCCTTTACTCGTCTCCCCTTCTTTCGTCTCCGCTTTCTCGCGCCTTGCATGCTTTTCTCTTTTTTCATCTGGCACTTCTGAGTCATATGCCATTAATGATCTTGTATTTTGGTGTTTTATTTCTTTGCTTCTCTCCACTTGCACTACACTTCCCATTTGTCTGATTTCTGGCTCCATCCCATCTCCCTTTCTGGAGTTCCCTCGGTGTCTGTTGGCGTCTCCTTCTGCTTTCTCCATTTTCCTTTCAGACATCCCTTCCTTAGGTCTATCTTCTTCCTCATTCTCCTCCCCCTCGCCCTCCTCATGTCCGTCAGTATCTCTGCCCTCGCTTTCCTCGGCCCCGTCTCCTTCCTGGTGATCGTCTTTGCTGCCGCCCCGTGCTTCCTGCGAGCTGAGATGTGACGCTGATGAGGTGTCTGAACTGTCGGGGCTGTTCGCATCAGGAGTCCCCGGCGGAAGAGTCGCCGGGTCCCACCGAACTCCCAACTCGGCCAGGTCTTCTTGGAGGAGGAGCCTCGCCTCGGACACGATCTCGACGGCGGCCTCCTGCTCCGTCAGGGCCTGGTCGCCGGTGACCCAGACGCAGCGGAGGCTCCGTCGCTCGGCCGCCTCCATCTCGCTCTCGTCCACTGCGCGCTTTGAGCTGAGAAAGACAGACAAGTGCATCATTGGCTTCATGTCTGGAGTTGCGTTTCAGGGGAGATTATGGCCTAGTGTGCTAATGCTACAGTGGCATAAACTTTATGCATGCTTCGAGTTTAAGAGGAATTTATAGGAATGTACCTGCGTCAATCTCCTTATACTTTTTTCTAAATAAAAAAGGTATATTTTTCATACTCACATTGTGAAGAGTAACACACACTCCAAACCACATACACATCCTGGTCAATGACAACACTTTTTAAAAAGTTTTTAAATGATTTGATATGTTTTGAACAAATATCACAAACGTACTAATTACATTACTTAAAAATGAATATATAATATTTATATTTTTAGATAAATAGATAACTGAAAATAAATATATATATATATATACTGTATATAGAGATGTTATAATATTCAAGTAATGTAATTAATCAAATCAGTAACACTAGAACGCATTGAATATTAGTTTGAAAAACTCTAGACAAAATCCATTCCTTATTTAAGACATATGGGTTGTACGTGATATAAGTGCTTAGAGTGTTATTCTGTGTGTGTGTTACACACACACACACACACACACACACACACACACACACACACACACACACACCTCTTGAACGGCACAGCGTTCCTCAGGGCTTTCTCCACATCAGTCACAGTAGCCCGGGCTAGCTCGGCGACAGTGCAGAGGCCCTGTGCGTATA
Source organism: Clinocottus analis (assembly GCF_023055335.1). Lineage (NCBI taxonomy): Eukaryota > Metazoa > Chordata > Actinopteri > Perciformes > Cottidae > Clinocottus > Clinocottus analis. Next base: position 3,157,775 of record NW_027175998.1, on the reverse strand, counting down.
GCGCTCTGGCCCGCGTCGCGTTCAGCAGGTAGACCCGGACGAGGTCCACCAGCTCCCTCTGGACTCCGAAGCTCAGCCTGGTCTGGTACTGGGAAAGCAGCAGCTCCATGTTGTGCCAGCCCAGACGCTTGCAGAACACCGTCACCATACCTGAAGGGGCGGCAGCGAGACCAGACGGGGTTGTGTCCGGGATTTAGAGCACCGGTTCTCAAACTTTTTCTGTCACGCCCCACATTAGATGAAGCGAAATGTTCGGGCCCCACCGCCCCAACAACATTGGAACATAATGGTTCAACTGGTCCGTGCTTTTTGAATTAATAGATTAAAGAAAATTGAAATCACTTTCAAGTAAACCAGATTGCTCCATCTGACAAAAACTAATAACATGTGCAATCACATTGTTAAAACAATGCAAATAAAGTTATATATGTGCAAAAAAAACCTTCATATTTGGCAAAAAGATGACCAAGGAAGCCGGTTGGATCCCTGTTTTCTCCCCATAGTTTCATGTTGAAGTGTCCTTGAGCAAGACACTGAAGCCCCAAAACTTCACAGCAGCACAAAGCTCCTAATTACTAAGGATGATGGGCAAAATGCAGAGAATAATTCCCCCACTGTGGGATTAATAAAGGATTCTTGAAGAAGAATTTTTAAGAATCTGCATCTCTCCCCGCGCCCCAGCTGTAATACCACCGCGCCCCACTAGAGGGTCGCGCCCCACAGTTTGAGAACCACTGATTTAGAGGCACTGTGTTGCTATTTGGTTCTAGTTTCCTTTGGGTTCCCTTCTGCATTTACACTGATAATAAACACCATAATTAGTAAGACATATACTCACACCCACAAAAAAAAAAAACGTTTAAGAACACACCCTACGAGTCTGAAACGCATCCGGACCTCATGAACCCTCTCAAAGTAACTTAATGATGGAAGTGTGAGCACTTTACATGCTGTGCATCCGCCCAGTCTGGAGCGCATCAAGTTACCGCACTCCCCTTTTAATGTAAAGTCTGGTGTGGAGGTCGGAGTCGGTGTTCAACGCGTCCCCGGAGACGCTCAGAAACACTCCTCGCCTCGTACCTGCGTATGTCGAAGCAGACTGCTGGAGGGACTGCAGCTGCCCACGATTGCAGTTGTATTTGGAGGCCACCGTTCCCAGAGGCACCTCGTTCACCAGATCCTGGAGCACCAGGGTGGTGAAAAACCTGGGAGGAGAGGACAAGAATGCCATGTGAACAAAAGCATTTCTCAAAATTGGATTTGTTGTTTGGCTCTCAGGGGAGCCAAACAACAAAGATCCATTTTGCCTCTTTTTCCACCCCAAAAAAATGTTTCTGGAGCCGCAAAACATTCTTGATATCACAGTTTATCAAGTTTTAAATATAGTCATATAATTTATACAAAAAAACTATAGTATGTTGTATTTATGAAATTAGAGAACAAGAATAAAGACAATGTATGACATTGTATTGCTATTTGACCTTTTTAAAACTATCAAACTCTGATGATAAGGAGAAAAAAGGTCATGCGTCGGTGTTATCCAAATAGTCACAACTTTTGGGAATCAGTGCGCAAAAAAAGGAACCATAAATCATGAAGAAAAAATAGTAGCTGGTTATTACATCCCACCAAAACGGAACATTATACGCTTCACAAAGGCTTTATTGATCACTTAATTATGCTCCTCCTACCAGCAAACAGTGTGTAACTGTGACTTTAATTCAATTTAATTTAAAAGCAAATTAGGTTAAAAAAAAATCCCAAGCCGCATGTTGTTACAAGTTAACAATTACAATTTTCATATTTCAGGTTCCTTTATGAACAGAAAACCACACAGGGGGGACTATTTGTTGCCAATGCTATGATGTGAATGAAGCGGAAATGACAAATATGTGCATTACCGTTTGTGAATGGCCATCTGTCTGCGCTGCTTCTCCGTTTTGGCGACGATTTTGCCGCCGACGGATCTCGCGAGGAATCCTTCCTGGACGCCCACCAGCTCCGCGACTCTCGTCATCGACGACGACAGCTGTTCCCACAGACAGAAGAACTGGTACCAGTCTATGGTGGTCCACTCTGCGTACAACGGGGTGATCTGAGGGGGATTTGCACGTAGAAATGGAAATACTGGGGATTACAGATGACAGAAACTTTGTTAAACAAAACAATCATGCAAGATGTGTGCGTCTGTGTACCAGATAAAGAATGTGCAAGTCATTTTCCAGCACAAAGCCCTTCATGGCGCGCTGGAGATCTGCAAATATTCCCAAAGCCTCGGGAGGAGAGAGGGACGAGGAAAGGGTGGCAGCGCCGAGTTGAGTGGGACGGTACCGCTCCTCTGGATATGAAAGACAAAGGGACGCACAACAGTTATTGAAAACGGAGGTTTGTATTATAATCCAACTTGGATACTTCAACCAATCTGAATTAAAGGAGACATATCATGCTCATTTTCAGGTCCGTACTTTGAGTTTCTACCAGAACATGTTAAAAAAAAAAAATTAAATTTTTTTTATCTCATACTGTGTCTGAATAAAACTTCATGAACCCTCAGTCTGAGTCAATGGAATCGTGTCGTTCGGCAAAAGCTTGGGTCCAAGTTTTACTTCCTGTCAGCGGACGTCTTTCACAACGTGGACACGGTTAAAATGTTTATGTTTCAAATTGTAAAGCGGTCTCTATATTGTATAGTTTGACATAATTAAAAAGGCATCGTGTCTGATTGTATTTCTCCATGGATACAGTATTGAAAACGCACTTCCATCTGCTCAAAAAACCTCACTTTTTTCAATAAAAGGACAATTTAAGTAAGAACACTTTTGTCGCAGCGGTTCAAATCCACTTTCATCGTACGTCATGACAGCAACACCCGGGGGCAGTAAGTACCTTGTCCGTCCTTCTGGATACTGATAAATTCGTTCTCCATCAGCCATTCAACACAGGCCTCAATAGCTCCTTTGTTGGTGTCTTCACTTGACTCTTTTTTGCCATCACATTTCATGCTGGCAGCCAGCAGCGAGCACGAAGCATATGACCGCACGTCCTGTGGAGTGCTGGCTACCCCTCCGACAATGATCTGCATGTTGGGATGATTCAAATTAAGAGTAAAGAAAAAAGGATGTAAACTAATCTGACTTTCCATAGAAAGCTTCCATAAAAAGAGATTATTATGCACTATTAATTTATTATTAATGAGGGACTTAAAACATGATCTATTCACGGACTGGAAGTCCTTTCAACGGGTGCCAAGTGGGTTCTGATATCGGCCATACCTCCAGGATGGCTCGCAGCATGCTGGTGGTGACGCCTTCTCCCTCCCTTCTCACCAGGCAGCTGCTGATTGGCTGAAGAGCCCCCTTAAGGAGACTAATACCTTTCTGACGCTCCGTCTCCTTACACACCAGCACACTCTCACCTGAGAAGAGGGCGAACGAAATGACTTGAGGCCAAAAAAAGAGATGTTTAAATGTGCTCGAGTATCATCACAGAAGACCGTTGATCAAGTTTTGTTTCCAAGCAACTGGAATAAGACTGACCATACAACACCAAACGCTTTGCCAACTCCTTCCCTCCATACCTATAGTGTCCACTCCTTTTCTCCCCGCTCGCCCTGCCATCTGTTTGTACGTAAGCGGGTCCAACAGGTGTCCATTGAAGGTAGGGGTTCGAATGATGACCCTGCGAGCCGGGAGATTAACCCCCGATGAGAGGGTCGAGGTGGCGGCCAGGACTCTGACGGTGCCCTGACGAAAAGCTCCCTCCAACACGTCGCGCTCGTCAAATGTCAAACCTGCAGGGAGGAACTTCATCTTATTGCCCACAGAAGAAATAGAAAAAAAAGAACCATTCAGGTTGCCAGAGTTGTGCGAGTGTGTTCACCGGCGTGGTGGAAGGCCACCGCCCAAGGCACAGTTCGCTTGAGGATGGGGTCCAAACCAGCTGGAGTTCGTCTCAACTGGGCAACGACGTCCACGAGTCCGTCCCGATCCAGAGACACCGGCTTCGGCTCAGCTTCGCCCTGACGGTCTGAAAGGACGAGGTCAGAATCGACAGCAATCCCCCTGTTGAAATGGAGTGTGTGCAAAAACCTAAAACAAAAAAAAGATTACGTACCGGTAGGTCCGAGGTTGTGGAATTCTCTGGCGATGCCGTCTACCAGCTTCTCGCACCAGTTCTTCGAGGGGCAGAACAGCAGCACAGAGCGGCCCTCCCTCACGGTCTCATAGCACAGGCTCACGATGTGGTCATCGTCGCCCTATGAAAGTCACCGCATGGATCACGCGCGGCACACACGATTGAATCACTCAAACACGCACATTGGACGACCTTTTCACTCTCTCAGGTACCTTGACTTGGAGCGCCGGAGTGAACCGCCGGACCACAGCCAGGCTCTTGTCGTAGATGTCGCAGCCCACCTTGAGGTGCTCATGCAGGGGCACGGGCCTGTAGTCCGTCTGGTAAAGCTCTGCACCCAACCAGCTGGCCAGAAGGGCGAGGTTGGGCAAGGTGGCGCTCATACCAATGATCTGTACGCCCTCGGTGGGAGATCTGCATAAAGGTAGAGGTTGTTGCAGGAGCAGACTTCTTGACACGTGTAATAGTAGGACAGGATTTTCAAAACAACACAAGCTGTTACGCAAAATAAAAAGACAAACGGACACGAACCCAGTGGAGTTCTGCTTCTGCGCAATGTAGCGGATTTTGGTTAAGAGCAGTTCGAGTAGGTATCCTCTTCCCGAATCACCAACCATATGCAACTCATCCACCACCACCATACCTAGAAGTACAAACAAATCTCAAACTCTCGGTTCCAACGGTCAAGGAAAAACAATCGTTATCCCCCGTGTGTTACCTAGTAGGCCCATGCTGTCCTCCTCAATGAGTCGGTTAATGAGAGAATTGGCTTTTTCTATGGTGCACACAGCCACATCCAGCGCTGTGAACCCTCCAGCGGCCGAGGTGCTGCCCATGTATCCCTCCACGCGAACGCCTGCCTCTTCAAAAACACTCTGCAGGGTTCACAGACACACGTCGGTTACACTCTGAGACACGTACTCAGACGGACAACACCAGCCGAGAACAAGGCGCATGTACTGCTTTGCCTCACCCGAAGGTAATGCATCTTCTCTTTGGCCACGGAGACAAACGGCAGGATGAAGAGGGCTTTTCTTCTGGTCTCCAAGACACGCTTCAACATCAGCAGCTCCGACACCAGAGTTTTTCCAGCACTCGTGGGGGCTGAAAAAAGAAGGACTTCTTAAAAAAAAAGGCCAAAACAGCGACCGACTCGGGGAAATCGCTTCGTAGAGAGGCGTTTGGGCTCCTTACCCGCGTACACCAGGTTACCTCCCTGCAGCACCTGTCCCACAGCGAGGCACTGGGCCTGCCATTCGAACATGCGAGTCACGCCGTGTTTGCGGTAGCGCTCCAGGATGGGTGTTGGTAAGCCCCAGTTGCACAGCAGCAGCTTGTCGGCTTGCCCCGTGGGAGCACACAAGGCAATGCCTACAGGAGAAATAATAAAAAAAGAACCTTCCTTACACACGATATCAAGTCAAACTGGTGGGAGGAGTCAGTACTGTGACATCCACAGCAAAGTGGATTTGATATGGGAAAGAGAAATCTTGTTTTAGGGAGTAAATCAGTAACTTATACATACCGAGGCAAAAGATATGGTCATACAAGGTTATAAGCTGCATACCTTCTTTCAAATCTTGCACTAGACTTTTTTTCCTTGTATCAAGTTGAATTTGAAAACTTTTGCCGTTTCAGTTTTGTGCTCATATGTTGCAAATTCCCTCATGACATGTTGTTATGAATTATCGAATCAAATGTATGGCCCACGTGGTGTTCCTCATCTTTGCATTAATCTGTAAGATAAATCTAAATCATGCACAACACGTTCTTATTTAGCAAACTACTCGGCTTCAATACATAATTGTTGGCATTTAGCCTTTCAAAAACAGCAAGTAAGATAAAAAACGTAAAAGTAGCCAGCATAAATTACATTAATATAACCACAATAACTGAAAATATGACTGTCCCCCATTTTCTGAAGGTTGATGACATCCCATATGACAACAGACAATCAAAGCTTCATTAATAAAAACCTCAATAGAAGCTTTGAATGTAAAAAGGAGTACAGCACAGTGTGGGAGGAAGAAGGAGACTTCATGAGGGCCAAGCAGCTCATTTTTGGAGCAGGTCCATTGGGGCCATGACGAGGTGTCAAAGGGGTCAACGGCACCCAAAACCAAGAACAACCGCAGAAAGTATGGACCTTGGAGAACGTTTTCACAAATGGCCTTCACCTTGCTGAGGCAGAGTGCCGCTGAGAGCACTCAGGTCTAAACCGCTGGGGACCGCGAGCACGGAGGCGGACTGGTTCTGGAGCGACGGCTGGAGTCTGGCCCTCTTCGTGGCGACTGCGAGGCGGGTGGGGCTGAACAAGACGTAGTCCCTGGATACATCCAGAGGTGGATCAGCACTCGCGCTTGACCCGTGTTTGTCAGCGCCACGCGGAGAGCTTTTTCGTCCAGGTGGAAGCATCCGCCTTCTGAGACGCGCAAAGTAAGAAAAAAACATTTTGTCAACAGTTACAGAATAAAAACCAGGGCATAATGTGGAAGTTATAGACTCACTTGTTGGAGCCGCCTACTTGGAGACCGTTTTTCATCTCCTGACAGGATAGCGCATCGATGCCGGAGGAAGCCGGTGGCGGCGGCTGGACGTTCTCCGGGCCCTTCCGAACTCGATCTGCATCCCCAGAGTCCTCACCGAAGAGAAGCCTCTGTGCGAGGTCCTTGCAGTCGGCTCGCCACCCTGGTCGCTCACAATCGCCACCGCTACCCCGGGCGCGGGGGGCTCCTTCAAGGACGGCCGATGACCCCGACCCTCTCCGCGCACCCGTGTTTGTCGCCATTGGGTGCACATCATCGCCCGGTGGACACACCGCGTCTCCATCCTGAAATTGGGGATTAACACGTCATTTGGGATCCAGGTGGATGTGGAGGAGAATCAGAGGTGATAATAAGAGTAGGAGAACATCTCTCGCTCAAATTTTCCCACTTACCCCTAGGCTTCTAAGGTCCTTGTTCCTGTTGGTTTTGCCTGATATGTGCTGGGTTTTCTGCAACAGTCTGCACTTGTCTGCTGGCTCATCAGGAGCTTGGAAACTGTGCGCAGACACACACAAAAAGTGGGTTCCCCACAGGTAAGACTAAGGTTCATTTATAGATTAGAGGGGTGTCTCTGAGGAACGGGAGGAGTTTGGTCATGCTTGTTCTAAATCGGTTGACATTAGTGATTCAGTGAACTCACCATTGTTTCTTCTTGATCTGGTGCTGCCCCATGTAGCTTTTCTTCTTCAGGGGGGGACCCGAGGTGCTCATGCTGAAGAAGCGCTCCTGTTTCTGTCATGCGGGTGACGAGGTGGACGTTCATTGGCATCACATCGGTTTGACCCGTGACGCGAGTTCACAAACTCAATTTGACAGCGTTTGCGTGCGCGTGGAAGGAAGCGGTGAGGCGAAAACAAACGTCCGCGTGGAATTCATTATTTTGGTTGCGAGGTATCAACAACACATTCACCTCCTGATGGGCTCTCGACCCGAGCGTTCAACTAGTGGGGAAAATCAAAAAGTCCGCCAGAGAACCGCCCCGGTGCTCCACCAAAAACAGTCCGACGGAGGAATGAAATCAATGTTCGCGTGTTAAGGTTCCCATGAAGTACCAGCGCGCTGCTGGAGCAACGACTACCAACAGTTATAGTAATGTTGATAACAATGCGAGTGGTATTGAATACATGTTTGGATTAATACACTTTGTTTACGCTGGTTAAACATGGTTGAATGAAAAGAGTGGTAAAGGCATGTCTTAGTGATCTGTGTGTGCTAAATTGCTTAATTAGATGGATAATGGCAATACGCTTTTAATATATATATATATATATATATATATATATATATATATATATATATATATATATATATATATATATATATATATATATATATATATATATATCTAATTAAGCAATTTAGCACACACAGATCACTAAGACATGCCTTTACCACTCTTTTCATTCAACCATGTTTGACCATGGTTGAATGAAAAGAGTATATATATATATATATATATATATATATATATATATATATATATATATATATATATATATATATATATATATATATATATATTAACCTGCACCTGGATTCAATTTCTACTCGGCCAGACGGACAACAAAAAAGGTTGAGGCGGGAACTTTGATCCGTATATATATATATATATATATATATATATATATATATATATATATATATATATATATATATATATTAAAAGCGTATTGCCATTATCCATCTATATATCATCACACATATATATATATATATATATATATATATATATATATATATATATATATATATATATATACATATTGGCAATATATATAGGCAACAATTTGCCTATATATACACACACATATATATAGACATATATATATAAACATATATATATATGTCTATATATATGTGTGTATATATATATATATATATATATATATATATATATATTTATATGTATGTCTATATATATGTGTGTGTATATATAGGCAAATTGTTTATATATATATATATATATATATATATATATATATATATATATATATATATATATATACACAATGCATAATGTACACATTTTAGAATACATCTAATAAGTTATAATACATAGTTCGTAAAAGGTTTGTATTAGAATGCTATACAGATTTTAGAAATGTGTAAAGTTAATATAATACTAATGATTTATTGGATGGATTGTCAGCCTTACATTTTCTTCTACCGCCTATACACTGCAAATGTTTATATCAATGGACAGATAGGTAGCGGTTCATGAATTGTCAGTGGCAGCATTGATAAATACAGATTGTTGTTTTTCTCTATTAAACGCTGCCTCCATGTGAATGCCTGTGGGCGGGGCCTCGCCGTGAGCGAGCGGCTGGTGGGCGCGCCCGCTGCGACGTTGCGGAGGCTTCAAGATGGCGGAAGCCATGACAACTCAGGAGCAGCTGGTAAGGGTCTCTTTACGGACTTTTGCCCTAACCCCCGCGTCGCGTTCGGCGTGTACGTGTGTCACCTTCACTTTCTTCTATAACTCCCGACATTTTGGTTTCCAAACGTTTTGTCACGGCGAACGTCCCTCGGAACGACGCGGTCTGGTAAACAGCCCCGGCCCGCTCGCACCCTCCCGTAGCCGACGGGCTCCGGTGTGACTGACAGCAGCTAGCATGCGTGTGTTAGCATGATGGCGTTTGCTAGCAGCGGCGAGGCTCACTTCGCCGGCTGCGTGCCGCGAACATTTACTCCCCCGATATCCCGGCTGTGCGCGGACCACACAAACGTGTTTGTGTCGCTGATGTCCAGTATTCATACTTCGCCACCTGTGGTTTGCCCCCATACGTGCGGCTTTACGGCACCGTTAGCCGTCCAGCTGCCACATGTAACCTAGCTGCTAGCTAATGCTAAATAGCTATTGTTGACTTGCAGGGAATCTCCCCGACAGCTATGTTTCCATGCTTTAAAAACCACATTGGTCTCAGTGGAAGGATGAAGAAGCACCAAACGCTGATAACCTCAAGTGTTTATTGGCCGTGTGCACCATGACACGGGACACACAGGATGCGTTCGCTGTGAGCCAGCGGGTTAGCTCGCGGTGTTATCAGATTTACGGTCGAGAATTCACAGAAGCGAGCCCCAGGTTCCTGACATTGTTGTTGCCGTCGCTTTCTCGTTAAAATAAATATGGTGGGGAGGGGAGGAGGCCGCCCAGACTTTTATAGCGAACATCAAATATCACGAGGGGATCGCGATGACAGCAGAGCTACTTATTTCCCCCCCTCCCACGAAGGTTAACTGATCTGTACACTTATTTACAGGACACGCTCACGGCTGTTGCCACTGGCCAGATGAGCCCATGTGTTTTCTTGATGGCTCACTGCACTTTCCCCAGATTGCTGCTTCAAACCTTTTTGTAGTTTTTAAGATCTCAGCGACGTGTTGTCTTTGGCTCTGATTAACCCGACCAAGGCAAGCAACCGACACCCCCGTGTGTGTGCGTGTGTACACGGGCAGCTTGTACAGCCGTGTTGTGATTGTAAGATAACCTTCCCAGACTGGCTGCAGTGCCCCAAATCATAAAACAAGAGTCCTAAGCAAGAGCCTGCCTTCAAGTCACGCATTACTGGATCACAAACTAATGAAACGCCTTGATGTAACCTTGGTTATGTTTCCCTCACGTGTTTCCAATCACAACATTGCAAGTATTTCTACCTCCCAGGTGTTGTGACTGGATAAATCAGCGCACATACATTTCGTTGTGTAGACTCATTATTGTGCTGATGACATGTCCCACACATGTATGTTATATTTCCCCCAAAGTGTTGTGCCAATTACGTACAGTTAGGACCTTCACTTCTGACATCATAATCCAAATGATATATTGCCAAATGAATCCTCACAAAATACAAGTTAGGTAAAAATGAACCAAGGGTGCCGTTTATTTTCACACAGCATACTGCAATATCTTTGAATGTGCATGTCAATATTTTTGCCAGTCATCTAATAATACAAAAAATGGATTGACCAGATGCATCAGGGTTTGGGGTGCATCTTCACATCTAGTCAAGTCAAAGGGAAAGCCCTTTACTTGGACATTTTCTTTGTGTAACCTTGGCAGGGAGATGACTACAAAGCTGAGGGGGTTGAGAGACTCATGTGTTTATTTTTGTCATGTCAGTTGCCATGCCTATCTTCTCTACCCCATGTTTTTTTTGTTGCAATTCACCCTACTCTCCTCAATTCCCAGCTTTTGATTTTATTTTTATAGCTTTCCTCTCCTCTGGCTTTTTTTCCTCTATCTGTTTGAATGTCTTCTCCTCCCGCACCTCATTGCTGTCCCTCCGTTTCGTCCGTTCTCTCGTTTGTCTAGGCTGTGGAGGAGTTCCTGGGTGAGGTGCGAAGCCGGGAGCAGCCTCACAGCGCTGGGCTCGTGTCCCAACCCACAGCTGTAAAGTTTCTTATGGCCCGCAAGTTTGACGTCTCCAGAGCCATCGACCTCTTCCAAGCATACAAGGTACTGTGCTTGAATCTGTGACAAAGCTGATATTAATATTTTCTGTTATCAACGGAGCGCTACATGTCCTTGGGGCTAAAGGATCAAAAAAATATCTTCAATTTCAATATGTCCGACGTGACCCTTTTTCTGAACATTGCAACTTGTGTTTGGAATTGTGAAAAATGTCTTCAGCCTTATTTGTTGGTGTCGTATGAACTCAAACTCGTTGACACCAATAATCCTGAACTCTGCTCGGTTTAAGGAATAAAAGTAATTAGAGAATTTGCAGTTTCTTGATGCTGCTAGCCTGAGAAAAGTTTGGATATCTGATTGACAATATGACAAAGCTCACATGCTCGTCATAACCGTGTCCCGTCAGAGCAGGTCATAACCTGTTATTCAGTTCAGAATAACAATGCTCCTATTGAAAACTGAAAAGCAGCATGTTTGGGCAGTGTGATGCGCATCATCGATCATTTTTAGATGCCCTTTTCTTTTTTGCATCCCAATTTAAATTGCATTCTAATGTAAATGTCCGCTTCTCTCCCTCGTCTCTTTCATCGTATATCAAAATCAGAACACAAGAATCAAAGAGGGCATCATCAATATCAACCCTGACGAGGAGCCCCTACGCTCCGAGCTGCTGAGTGGCAAATTTACAGTCCTGGTGAGTGTGGAAGCAAGTGTGAGCCTGCTGGTCATTTTGTGCGTTGGCCTGTGCACGTTTGTGATCAGAATTTATAGCTTTCTTGCAATTCCAAAGAAATGGATGCCCAATTAATCGATAGTAATTTGCGTGTATGTTGCATGTCCCCACCAGCCTGGCCGCGATGCGAAGGGTGCCGCTCTCGCGCTCTTTACCGCTCGTCTGCATCGGTCAGATGTCACCACCCACAGAGCTGTGCTGCAGGCCATCATCTATCAGCTGGACAAAGCCATAGAGAGGTGATGCCCTCACCCGTCATACACACAATAGATTCTTACCACGCTTTTCTCGCAGTTGACAGATAAAAACGGTGCCGAATTAACTAAGGTCTGGGTGCAAGACTACAGGTCAAACAACTTTTTAAAGCTTGTTTTCTGATTTAGAGTTTGGAGCAATCGGTGCCAGGCCTCGCTTACATCTAAAAACTTGTAATAACCTAACAAATATGACAGTGACGTGATTGGTTATACCACAGTCTATGGTTTATACACATACATTTATATACAAATATGAGGTACTATTGTAGAGCTCTTCTAATTTCTGATTCAACAATGTCAGGATGTCGGTGGACGCAGGAGGAGAATCTCAACACTGATAGGCTTTTGCGACACATCGTATTTGCTTAAAAAATGATATGTATCACTTATGACACGCTCCTTTTGACCCCCTTCTTCGGCTCTTAATTTGAAAAATCTTGTTCATTGCTCAACAGCGAACAAACTCAAAGAGACGGACTCATATTCATCTACGACATGACCAACTCCACCTATGGCAACTTTGACTACGAGCTCTGCGTCAAGATCCTCAATTTGCTGAAGGTAAATACAAGGAACACGCTTCCGTTTCCCTCAGATCTGCCTGCCTTCAAGTTTTCGGTGTCCAAGCGGTCTCTCTGAAATGACTGATGTATTTCTCAGGGGGCGTTTCCAGCTCGTCTAAAATGTGTCTTCATTGTGTCATCGCCTCTTTGGTTCCGAGCCCCTTTCGCCGTCCTCCGCCTGTTTGTGCGCGAGAAGCTGAGAGAGAGGGTACGCGTGTGTTTCTTTTATTTTTTGTTGCATCATGACGTTTGGTTGTCATTTGAAAGGCATTTTCTCACTTCCCCATCCGCCAGGTGTGCACGGTGAAAGCTCACGAGCTGGCCAGTCACATTCCAGTCTCCTCCCTCCCCGAGCACCTGGACGGGACGTCCCAGTACAGCCACGTGGCGTGGATCCAGTCCTGCATCAACACGCACACGAACACTGTTCCGGGCGACACGCAAGAGCACGATCCGCACGACTGCGTCGGGAGCCTGCTGCGCTCCTACAGTTTAGAGTGCAGCAACGCCGGCGCGGGCAACACGCAGCCGCACGGCCACATCGGCGCGCAGCTGGTTTCCGAGTTGGCCGTGGCCAACTCGAACTGCTACGACGACAGCAATGCCAACTCGCACAACCACTGCATCGTGTCTGAGGGCAGGACTCAAGGCCTCGGTCAGTATCCACCGAGCCCGCAGTCCGCCGCCAACAGGCCGCAGGGGAACCACCAACACTGGAACGGCTCAGCGGGGAGCGGGGCCGGCGGCAGCTCGAGTCCCAACGCCAACACGAACGGCCGTTGCCGCCAAGCCCCTCCCCAGTCGGATACGCCCCCCGACACGCCGGTCTCACACGTAGGCGAGGGGGATGCGGTGGACGGGAAGGCGGCGGATTTCGCATGTGGGTCTCAGAGTGTTGACGTGAGGGAAGAGGAGGAGGAGGAGGAGGATGATGATGATGACGAGGACGAGGAGGAGGAGGAGGAGGAAGAAGAGGAGGAGGAGGATGGCGTTGAGGAAGAGGAAGGGGTGCCTCCGTTACCCCAGAAGTCGTTGCCTCGTCCGCCACACCAGCTGCCCTCCCAGTCCCCGCCCCTATCTTCGTCGTGGGCCGCAGATGACGAGGACGGCTGCGTGGAGGCGTCCATTCACGTGCCGGAGCAGGGGGGCATGACGGTGCACGATCTGGTGGAGCACGTGAAGAGGAAGAAGAAGAAGGGGATTTATCAGGAGTACGAGGAGATCCGGAAGGAGCCACCGACCAGCACCTTTGACTACTCCAAGTTAGTGATCAAACATATATTGTTGTGTTTCTTCTATGTGCTTTATTTTCAGTCTCAACAAAGGAAAGCTATGCAGGAGATAACACTGTTCAGCTCACTGTTTAACAACACATTTTCAATTCTGCCTTTTTCGCAGAAAACTGGCCAATCAGATAAAGAACAGGTACAGCGACGTGCTCTGCCTGGACCAGTCACGGGTGCGACTCTGTCAGCTCTGCGATGACGAGGATGAGGTATTTACGCATCCGTCAAACCTCACGTCTCCTGCTGTGACTTAAATGGTCTCCTGATTAATTTAGTTCACAGATTTTATTTTGCGGACAGTGGATGATTTTTTTTACGGATGTTTGCTGTTGAATTGTGACGTCGCTGCCACCGCCTGGCCTCTGTTCCAGCTTCTCCATAAGAGGGGTGTTTTTGGTAACCGATTGGGGAATGCAACGTTAGATATTGGATAGAGATGCATTTAGTTGAGTAATTATTGGCGGGCACAGAGCGGATCAGCAAGAGTAAACATGCGGTAAACATAAATGTTGGAGCATTCGGGTCTATTGCTTGTGACGTCTTCGCCTGTCCTAATCTGCTGCATCTGATATGTGTGACTGGAAGGTGGAATGCCTGACTGTATCATATTCAGTGGGTGTCATGTGGCTAACAGGACAGGCCTGTTGCTTTTGGCAAGCTGGGTCTTATTTTTGTAAAACGAGTACTATGTTATTGTAATAATGGCCAAAAAACCCCGAATAAAATCCGACCAGATTGTAAAAAATCCTTCAGACAAAATAAAAAATGTTTTTATGGCTCGAGAGAACATGTTGTTATTGGCAACTAAATGAATCTCATTAACTGAAGATGTTTAGGATTGACTGAATCTGCTGTAGATTAATTTCATGTTATTTGTACCTTTTTGTGCGTTTTTATGTGACTCCAGCTTACTGCAACTAAGTGACAGGTCTAAACACATTTGGCCAACAGCAGTTGTGACGATCTGCAGTTGCTCAGTGATCTGTACGGATCCAGTGTGTTGTCCGTCTGTGTTGAAGGAGCAGGAGAGCTAGTAACGTTAGCAGCAACCGCTAACTTACGGAGGCTCTGTTGAGTTGCATCATGATGTGTCTATTCTCTAGTCAGTAACACTGACGTTATCATGAAGTGTAATCTTGTCAAGTGTGTTTGTTTTTGTGAGAAACTGGAATAAAACCGATTTGGTTGAAGGAGATATTTTCACAGCAACATCCAAAAGATATTAGAGAGAATTATGAGATGTTAAACTTCCTAAAACTAGCGCTCAGCAGCTTATGATACATCATTACAAATACTTATAGCAAAATAATAGTGATTTAAATTGTGTTTTTATGTCATTGTCGATGGTTTACACTGACTCCACGGTGTTTTGAAATTATTATGTTATGGGACACAGGTGAAAAAAATGAATCAAGCTGCCTAAAACAGCTGCTATGACGTTACAAAACAACAAACAAAGCGATCTGTTTCTGCCAATATGGCTCATCGGCAAATGGTATCAACGGCAAAAGACTTGCACAAGAGCATCTGTAAAAGTTATATACGCTCCCTTTTTTTTTGATTATTCGATCGTTGACTCAGAGCCGTGATACGATGCCAACCCTGACTTTAGTGATCTGTTGCCCCTCTGGTAGTAATGTTCAACGTCCTCCTACGGGAGGCAGTAGATCCCAGCACCAACCAGTGAGTCTCACCCTTTTTTTTTTTGCAGACATCAGATTACATCAATGCCAGTTTCATGGACGGGTACAAGAGGAGTAACGCTTACATTGCAACTCAGGGTGAGCAACTGGGGACAGAAACTTCGGTCTCATTGTCTATCCTCGTCACGTCGTCCTCCATGCATTAATCCCTATTTCTGTCCTTCAGGTCCTTTGCCCAAAACATTTGGTGACTTCTGGCGCATGGTGTGGGAACAGATGGTACTCATCATTGTCATGACCACCAGGTGAGACTCCTTTTTTTCTCCGCGTGCAAGTCAATTCAGTGTCGGGAGCGTCCCCGATTGGGCCGGCAGGTGAGCTTAAAACCGCCGTGTGCTTGTGTGCGTCGCAGGGTGGTGGAGCGCGGCCGGGTCAAGTGCGGCCAGTACTGGCCTCTGGAGGAGGGCCGGACCGAGCAGCACGGGTACTTCCTGGTCAGGAACACGCACATCCAGGCGTTTCAGGACTTCACGCTCTCCCATCTTGAACTTTACAACACACAGGTAAGTCACGTAAGACTTAAAACATTTAACTGTGTGAATTTGAGGTAATAAAGCGGTCTTTAAAAAGTATCTTTTCATGGCTTCGGGGGTTTTAAAGGTTGAATAAAAGATGGCTTTGTCAGCAGAATCTTTTCAGTTTTTCATGTAATTTAAGAATATAAGAATATTGCTGGGTGTGGATAGTCTCACATGCTTGTACTTGCCGTCACAAAAGAAAGAGTCTGATACGTTTTTTTTTTTCCTTCCGTGAACCTCCGTGACTTCCCCCTCAGTCTGGAGAGAGACGGGAGGTGTGCCACTACCTCTACGTCAGCTGGCCAGACTTCGGTGTGCCCAAAAGCGCTTCTGCCATGTTGGACTTCCGCGAGCACGTACTGCAGAGGAGGGAGGCCGCCGTCCAGAGCCTGGGCTCCAGTTGGACGGGGCCTCCAGGGGGCCCCCCGGTGGTCGTGCACTGCAGTGCCGGCATTGGCCGCACAGGTAAACAAACATGTACCACGGTGGCGTTCGGGTATACCGTCGTATTCATGCAAAGACCTCGTTAGTCCGTGGCATGTGTCTTTGTGTTGCTGTATGAAAAGAAACAAATACAGTAGTATTAATTCTACCAAACAATAATGAGCCAGTTTTCTGTCATATTTGTTTTCATCAAACCATAGAAGTATTGAGGTTTGATACCCAGCCTTCAACATATTCTTAATAATAATAATAACAACATAGTCCCAAAAATAAGTTTGAGATGTTCTTCTGGTGTGTCTCTACTGCCGAGTCCTTTCATGGCTCCATCGCCAGAGACGGCCGAGGCTGGAGGCCTCGTGTTCTTTGGGTTGTCTGTGCGCTTCATTTTTGTGAAAACAATGTCTCGAGTATGCCTGGAAGGGAAGTTCCTCCAAAATTTGGCACAAAACGTCCTCTTGGACACGAGGGTGACTTTCTCAGAAGTCACCGCGACCCCACGAATAAAGTTCATGGCCAGAGCTCAAGATTAATATCTTAATGATGACAATATCACACAACCGCCTCATAGGACAAAATAATGAAGTGAAAACGTTTGAGACGGGGATGTAAACTGTAACACCGCTGGTTGGAAGAGGCATAATTGTAGCTTCCTGTGTAACCTCTCCGTCTTCTTTCTTTCCCGCCCCCTCTCCTCTCCGCCGCCACCAGGCACGTTCTGCACCCTGGACATCTGCCTGTCCCGGCTGGAGGACATCGCCACGGTGGACGTCCGGCAGACGGTGCGGCGCATGCGCACGCAGAGGGCGTTCAGCATCCAGACCTGGGACCAGTACTACTTCTGCTACACGTCGATCATCGAGTACGCCCAGCGCCACGGCAAGCTGAGCCCGGTGCAGTGGTCCGACTCCGACCTGGAGACCGACAGCGAGTGAGGGACACGCAGAGGGAGAGAGAGCAGCAACGCGGGGGCGGGAGGGAGGGGTCGGCCGACCTAAGCCGAAGTCATACGGAGGAAAAGAGCGAAGGAAGGACGCCGGCAGGAGCGACTGCGGTTAGCAGGTCCGTCTTTCAATCAGAGGAATGCCGGTTCGATTTCCCCCGGAGTCCGCTAGCCCAGGTCGACGTCTCCTCGAGCAAGACACTTCACCCCGACTCGCTCCCCCGCAGCTGCGTCTGCGGCGCACGTGTTGCAAGTCGCTTTGGATAAAAGCGTCAGCTAAATGAAATGTAATGTAAAAGAACGTTCCAGATGACTCTGCCGCCGTAAGAGAGGAGAGACAAAAGGACACAGGTCTTGTTTTGGCTTCTCTGATGTCACGATACAGACCCCCACGGTTGCTCCTCCTTCACGTGAACGCATCGACGGAGGAGGCGACGAGCCGGACGGGGGGAAACAAAAACAGAAGAAACTTACAGGGAGTAGAGACTACGTGTTGTTTGAGCAAGCTGTCCTGCCAATTTCCGAGCCTCTTTTTTATTCAGCAAACTACAGGTGTGTGTGTGTGTGGGTGGGAGACTTGGCCTGCCCTGAAACCTGTCTTGTTGACAAGAGAGTCGTACGAGTTGTAGCATTTTTATATTGACTTGCACATGAGGATCGACAAACTTGAACTTAAGAAGCCCTCCAAACCCTTTTTTTTTATTTGTTCCTTTCTTGTTCCTCGTCGACCTTCAACGCGTCCGCGATCGCAGATCATGCGAGTCGATGTGGAAAGGTTCAAACTTGAAAACGTTTTTTTTTTTTTCTTTAAAGCGAAATGGTTGTTTGTGAGCAAATGGTCTTAAGTGACAGAAGATCAGCGTGAGCCATTTAGTCCATTTCCGTTCCTGTTTTTATTTTCCAAATCCTTTTATTTTTTTTTTATATGGTGCATTTTCTACGTGTGTTTCATATCTGTGCATATGTAGACTAACTTTTCAAAGCCAAAGTCCTCACCCTGAATGCTTGGATGTACTCCTTACTGAGATATTATAGACTGAAGCTAATGTATATTCTTGTAACATACATTATTGTGCATAATAACAACCTCTGAGAGAAAAGCAAGAAAAAAGAAGCCTTGTTTAATATAATTGACTTAACCGTGAGAAGAAATATCTATGTAGCGAGCCAGGCTGGGACAAAAAACACAAAAGGAGTTCTGTTATTAAAACAGATATTATATTGCAAGTTGCTGTGATTTGTCAGGTCTAACATCATCTTTACTGTTGGGGCGTTCCGATTGGACGATACCAAGTAATTTGGCCTTAACTAGATCCACTGCCTCGTCGGTCTCAGACCTAAACCGTACCTGAAACTGTAAACTTTTATCCCCCGCCCCGCCCATTTGTTTTTCGAATCATGCCCTCTTGATACCACAACCGTTGCGTTTGATTCGCGAGGCCCGTTCTGCCTCAGATACTTGTGCCTTCAAGTCCTCCTCAGCTTAACGTCTCGCCGGTACGTAACGACACCCAAACGAGTAGCACACACGTTGACTGTGTGTCGCGCAGGACACCCACATTTTGCCTAAAGTCCTGCCCGTAGCGCGCTGCTTTACCAATAACCGCGGCAGTGGTGCGTTATCTGGGAGCGAGTTCTGGTTCGAGACCCGGCTATAGTTTTATCATTTGAACTCGGCGGGGTAATTCTTGTGTTTTTTTTGTTTTTTTTGCCTAGTGTCAAAGATCCATTTCTGGGTTTGCCTCTGATGAATTATCATTTAAGTAAAAAAAAAAAAAAAAAAGAAAGAAGAAAAAAAACCTATATTGACTTTATTTTGTATTTTTTACTGTATTGTATCCTACTATATTTATGTCTTTGTAAAGCTTCTACAATATTGAAATCGGTGAATGTTGGTACGACGCGACGGAGAGAAACAAAGTCATAGCATTTGATAAGCTGAACAAATCAGATGGGAGAGGAAGTGAAATATATATATTTTTTTGTTTTTCACAATGAGATTTTTTGGTGGAAAATGTCACTTGCCATTGTATTTTCAGAACTGACTTGTATAAATGGCGACTGTCCAATTCCAGGACAATAAGGGGCGGGATGGAGGGGAGGGGAGTTGGAGCTTACGTTTTTAAGAGCGTTTTATTGTGAAACAGTAATAATTACATTAACTTCATGTACTGTCTGGTACCCAATGCCAAGGACAACGCAAGAGTGAAAAAAAAGACAAAGCGGCTGCCATTTCTGTTCACAAAACCCCAGCTCGGTGTCTGTTAGTAAAACAAAATATGAATATATATATATATAAATGTATATCTAGAATGGGTTGAGGTTCATCAGCATGGTAAACGAGCCTTGAATGTTGTATTTTGGGGGGGTAACGGCATCAAGACAGCCCTGGATATTGTTGGTGAATGTGGACCCTGCATCCCTCAAAGCCAAAGCCCAGGCTCACCCTGAAGATGTCTTCTCCTGTCTCACATCCTCAGCAGCCCAACTCGCATGGACCCTACCAGTGCAGCCTTGCATCCACGGACACCAGAGAGACCTCGGTATAGACACGAAATGGAAGTGTGTGTGTGCGTGTGTGCGTGTGTGTGTGTGTGTGTGTGTGTGTGTGTGTGTGTGTACGTTCAAAGAGTCTCAAACAGCGAACGCAAACATGCGTTTTGTTCACCGGTGTTCATTTCAATGTTCCTTTTTTGTGCTTTTTTTTTTTTTTTTTTTTAAGTTCTCGTGATGGAGTTCTGGCCTTCTTACATGCTGTCGGCCCGGCTGTCCCATTAAAGCAACGGTATTACGATCATGAACTTGAGTTGCAGAGCTAATGTGACCTCTTCTTGACTGGGCGCTACGCAGCGTGGACGCAAACGGGCCGTGTTTCACAAGCCGACTTACTAAAGCTCGAGTTTACACCCCCAAACATGGGATGAGATTAGAAAATATAAAGCATTGTTGTACATCACACTAACCTCAACCAACCAAAACAGTAAAATGCACCTTTACAGTTGTATATATCGTGCAGCGTCACGCTTACAGGGAGCAGGTTTCTGCATTGTTTAATTTATCGGGAATTCTCACTTCTACTCGAGTGAAGGATCTGAATACTCCCTCGACCATTTTTGACAGATTTTGGGCTCACGTGGCAACATTTTCAATATAATTATTTGCAAAGGAAATGGTCCGTCCACAAGAAAGAGAGAAGGTGGAGGAAGAAGTCTTCAACTACTGAGCAACCTTTCTTTAGAGCTGCTACAGGAATGCTTCTCCCGGATAAAGGCGTCGTTAATGTGACACGTTGATTAGACAAGAACAAGGATCATTATAAAAGCAGAAGTTATTACCTCTGGACGAAGCTAGACCAGCTGTTTTTACCTGCTAAATGTACTGTGGCTTCATATATTTAGAATGTTTGGCCACGTTTAAATTGACCCTTTGCCATAGCGCAGGTGTATTCACAATTAAAAGGAACTGCTGACATCATTGTGAACGTTTTCCCACTGTCACCAGTCAAAATGCACCAAGACGTCGTGTGTTGAACTCACATGACGTCGTCCAGCACGTCCCACCTTTTATTTAAAGCAGCACACGTGTTGCTTTGGGTTATAAATGAACCATTCAATATTTTTGGATTAAATCAGTTTTTAGTGATGTAATGATCTTAAGGGAAACAAACAATATAAAATAAACATCAAACTGCTGAATCATGTCTAACATCTAATACAACAAGCAGCTGTTTTAGGTACCAGAAGTTATTCTGCCTTTTATTATAGTATAAATATACAAGTGCATCACCGATCATGTGACCGATTCTGGTCTAAAGTTACACTGAGAAACAAATCTTCCCACATATTTTACATTTTTTAAATTCCATGCTTTTCTAGACTAGAATTTCCACCATATTTGACATCTGAACACAATTATTGAGATGTTTATTATAGGAATAAATTGTTTTAAAATCCAACTATTGGCATGTTTGGGAAACCGTTTGCGAAAAATCTTCCCACGTCCATTTTAAGTCCCAGCATGCCCCATTCAGACAATCTTTTGGCCTAAAATAGGTAATTTTTTTACGTAACAGTTTTTGGACTGAAACCCCTTCCTAGCATTTCAAGGCTTTGTTTTATTATGGTTTTTGTTACAGAATCTGATTATTTGGATCCTAATCTTTCCAGAAAAGTGTCTTATTGACGCTCCAGGAGGCATTTTTGGGGAATCTGGCTCAAATCATGCTGGATGTTCATAGTTACGATCAAAATATATTTTTAAAAAACATTTTTTTTGCAGATATACATTTTTTTCCCCAAGACTCTGCTGAACAAATGCATAAAATAAACAAGTATTGGAATAAATTTGGAGTTCCTACAACGACTCAAACAGGAAAAAGGAGGTCTGCAGCCAAAAAATTGGTTCCACAGTTTTCAACGGGTTAAACAAAGCTTCAGGTTCATCCAGGTGTGTGTCTGTGTGTGTTGAGTTGAAACGAGATGAAAGAGGTCGCCCGGTCGGTGAATCGCTTTGACGACTTCGGTGCGGCATCATCTACGGATGCGGTTCTTCTGAAGCGAGGCGGGGTATGACTTCTGGGCTCGGGAGCAGGACGCGCAGCAGACGCTCCTGTAGTAGGTGTACACGCAGAGCCGGGCTTGAACCACCACCATGCAGTTGTGATACTGGTCGCTGCACGATGGATCTGTGTAGAGGGGGGAGGGGCGGGAGTAAGACATGTGAGGGAATAACTGGCAGAAGCAACTCAAACTCTTCCATTCACCCAAAGTCAAACTAAAGCAAACTCACTTATCTCGCCGACACAGGGCCGCTCGTTGCACTCCTCTCGGCCCTCCGGGGTCAAACCGGGGTCACAGCGGTCGCTCGGGGTGACGTTGTCGGCGAGACATCGCACCTCGCGGAGGCGGTAGCCGCCGTCGCAGGAGCGCGAGCACTGAGATGGAGAAGGGTCGGGGGGCGGAGGGGTGAAGAGTTGACTTTGTGTACTTTTAAAGGCCTTCAGCTTTAAAGGGTCAAAACACCCAAATGAGCAAAAACAGCATCTCTGTGTCTCCAGCTCATAATGACAAAGTGAAGAGAATTTCATGTCTGGTGTTCAACGTGATTCAAGATGACATTCATAAAATCTCGACCCCCCCACGTCATCGATTTGTGACGACAGTGTTGAGCACGGGTTTCACGCTAATCTGACCTCTCACACGCCACCTGGGTCGTCCGTGAGGGGTCCAGGGTTGCGGGGACACTTACCGCGCTCCACTCCGTGACGTACCACTGCACGCCGCACGGCTTCAGGCTGCACGGCTGAGCTGTGATTGGATGAGAGACACTGGGGCACTTCACCCGGTCCGCAACCTCCACGCGGCCGCCGCCGCCGCCGCCGTCGTTGAAAATGCAAACCACACTCCGGGTCTGTGTGCCGTTCCCGCACTCTGCCGAACACTTAACACACACACACACACACACAAATTTCAAAGTTAGCTTTTTCATAGTGTGTGTGCGTGTGTGTGTGTATCCATTACCTGACCCCAGGGTCCCGTGTACCACTCCAGGCGGTTCCGGCAGGGGCCCGACTCGCACGATGTCACCTCTGGTGGGCGTGGCCCTTCGCAGCCGTCCAATGGGAGGACAGTCACGTGATCCATCAGGCACAGCGCCGTCCGGCTTCGGCTGCCGCGACCACACTCTGCGGAGCACTAAAGAACATCGCACGCGCTCCAAATCAGGGACACTTCCTATGTGATTTCACTTTCCCACACACACACACACACACACACACACTCTAACAGTCCCTGCGTTACCCGCTGGCTCCAGAGGGACGTGAACCAGCTGCGTGCACAGACCCCCATGTCACAGTTCTGCAGCGTGTCCGGTTTGAGGTTCATGTTGCACTCCTCATCCTCCTCCACGTCTCCCTGGTTGCTCACACACACCACCTCCCTGCTGCGCTGGCCCACCCCGCACGGCACCGAACACTGGGAGAAGGGTGAAGAGGGATGGGAGGGGCGGGGGGAAGACAGAGAGGGAAAATAGCTTTAACTTTCAATGAAAATGTTTGTGTTCTGAAAGGCTAGTTGATGGGTAGGGTGTCCTAGTATGTAGTAGTACGGAGGCCTGTGGGCGGGCTCTCACCGGGCTCCACTC
This sequence comes from Clinocottus analis, assembly GCF_023055335.1. Lineage (NCBI taxonomy): Eukaryota > Metazoa > Chordata > Actinopteri > Perciformes > Cottidae > Clinocottus > Clinocottus analis. The sequence continues at coordinate 3,134,099 of NW_027175998.1, read as the reverse complement.
GGATCGCGTCTCCCACTGGCTGCAGATCTTCAGCTGACACGTGGACGTGGTCACGGGCCTGTCGGATGACCCGCACAGCTCTTCGGCCACGGTGACCGAGGTCTCCGTCCCGTTGGCGGGATCTCGGGTGAC
>NW_027175998.1:3113967-3128967 GCF_023055335.1 Clinocottus analis | reverse complement strand
CGCCATGATGTCCAGAATGATCTCTGTCTCTCTTTGTGACCTTTGACCTGAGGCCCATAAGGACACTGACACACTGCCAGGGTTATAGCTCAAACCCGACACAAACATACACATGTTTTTTTATTTTTTATTTATTTCACCTCTCTGGCACACAGCCAGATCCAAGACGCTTGGTCCCCCAGCAGTCAACACTCGGCAGTCACTGAGCTCTGACAGATGCATTCTGGGAGCCTCCTAAAGTCTGTCAGGGAATACTGGGAATTCCGTCCACGGCGCAGCAATGTCTATTTTCCATTGTGACAGCTTAATAGCTGCATGTCTGATTACACACACACACACACAGAGACACACACGTACACAGTACACACACACTGTGTGTGTCCCTGAAAGCGGCTGGAAGTGGCACAGCGGCACTTAAACACAACATAGCTCACATGCATACAAGTTGCTGCGACAATGATCTGTGACAATTTTATAGTTTTCATCTTTTTCAGCAGAATTCAGCTCACGACGTTGAATCTGCTGACTGAAGGTTGTACGTGTGAGACTTTTACTGGCAGTCCTTGCAGCAAACGCTGGCTGGCTGTGGAGGTTCTGCGCGGTCTGTTAAAAGCATTGACTGTAACAGAACTTGTCCTCAGAAGCATTGCAAACCAATTTTTTTTTAATTCATGAAAGAAATAAAGAAATGTTTCTCTTGGGTTGCATCTCATAAAAGGACCCAGAGGGGAGGAGGGAGAGGGAACACCCACTGGTTTACAGAACGTTACAGTAGATTGAAAATAGGTTTTCAATGTGTCTCAATAGATTTGTGAGCTCATGCAGATTTAGGAATAATAGAGCCCTGATAAAAAAAGAGAAAGAAAATAACAAGGCCAGAACTGATTTAATTCTATTGCTTTGCTGAAATTGAACCATATGTGACTATTTAAAAATGTGTTTTATGTATGTGTGTGTTAGCCGGCCACTTTTAACCACACAAAAAACAACAAGAGGAAAAGAAGGCAACATGCTGAAAGAGGTTTGGCTCATCCCTGATATTTAATCTTTTCGTCCTGACATCGCCGTACGAACTGATTTTCTACATTTGTCTCTTTTCTCCGTTTCCCCCTTTCTTTTTCTCATCTTCCTCTGCTCTCCCTTCTCTTTTCCATTACTCACACTCGACCCCTCCCCCAGCTGTGGGTTGTTTGATGTCCCCCTGACCCGTCCTGGCCAGCTGCCCCCAGAAACCAAATGAGGGGTTCTGTCATCCCGCTGACACCTGGACGCCCCCTAACTACCGGTTGCTTCCCTAACGACCGACTCCTTCTCCAACGACCATGAGAAGCGCCGGACGACCACCGATCAATCACAGGAGAAAAAAAAAAACTCAACTCACACTCGCTAAACATGTTTTTCATATACGTCACAGTCTCATGCACGACTGGGACGGCCCGATTGCCAGACTTCAGCAACAGGATGCCTTGCTCCTTACATGCTATTGACAAAAACAGGTGCAGCGAGATGTCCCTTTCCACTACATTTAATGTAGGACATCGGCCCCAGAGAGAAATGGTTCCTGGCAATTTTCCCAACAAGAAAACTGCAGCAGTGAGAGTGGTTGTATACAGTCATTACAGCTGGCTGACCTGAAGTCAGGGATCTGTTAAAATACATGCAGTGACCTCTGACCTCACCTCTCACCTTCTGCTAATTACAGACTGGAGGAGCTGTGCAGATGAAGGCACACACACACCTTCTTACACCATAAATACACCTCTCTGGTCAGCCGCTGCAGCCACATGTCTTACAGAGCAGGTCACGCATTGCGCACACAAATAATGCTTTCTATCCCACAGGTTGTATAGACCTGCCATGAATGCACATGAGGTTATGAAGTCAGGTACATTTCTGAGCTGACCACTATATATATATACACATCAAGGTCATAGAATTGTTTTTTGTACAGTCCGAGTATCGTCTTCAATACCTTGTATTGTTGTGAAGTTACTAAACTACCCAGCAGTATGTTAAAAGTTGAAAAGAAACAAAAACATCTCCATCTTGACCACCTATACAATGTCAAAATGCTGTGTACACATGAAGTTCTTATTGTAATCAGAGCAGGATTTAAACTTGTAATTGAGTATTTTAATGCTGTGGTCTTGCTAATTTTACTCAAGTAAACAATGTAAGTACTTCTTCCACCACTGGCTTGGCATCTGCTTTAGAGTATCATGCAATGCACCTGAGACGTTTTTCTCTTCTTGTTTACTCTCCAATGCATGTCTGAAACCAATACAATTTAGCTTCATAAAACGTGTGGATTCAACTTCATGGTAATTTAAAATATGAGGTGTTTCCAATATTGTGTCCACCCCATCTATATTGACAGTAGACAAAAATGTGTGTCCGTATGACGCACAGTTCAACAGCACCACAACCTACAGCCTCTGAAGGCACCATGGTCGCAGTACTGTCAGTCGCCACAAGGGGGCGCGAAGCCGCGGACAAACCGGAAGCCGGAAATGGAATCAGTCGACGAGCGAAATTCAAACTTCTGGGACAAAACATCTCTGCCACATAGCTTCTCTACATGACGTGTGGCCGCTAACTGATTTTTCCCGTTTACACACAAATTCAGGTAAATTCACCATGTCGAGCATTGCAGTTACGTGTGTTTTTACCGACGCTACTTTTTTTTATTACTTTTGGTGGTATTAACGGTGTTTGTGAGACAGTTAGCGAACATTGCAATTCCCCTGAACGTTTATTTAGCTTGCTGGGTGTTAGCTAGCTGCTAACGTTTATATTCAGCCGTGAGATAAACGTGTGTTTTTGCAGTTAAGCTCCAGTGTTTTTAAGCGGGTCGAGTGCTAACGCGGCTTCTGTGAACCGTTTCCTCTCGCGCCGCAGGGACGTTGCTCACCGTGCGGGGCGGCAGCGGGGCACCATGCCGGTGGAGAGGACGGAGCAGCGCGGAGCCGAGGAGCTCCACAAATACTATGAGGTGTATGAGACCATCGGCTCAGGTAATGACCACGGTAATGTGTGTCAGCGCGTGAAACGGCTCTCGGTGCCGTGTCCTCTCTGATGTGTGTGTGTCTTTGTGTGTTGGTCAGGAGGCTTTGCCAAAGTCAAGCTGGGTCGACACATCCTGTCAGGAGAGAAGGTTGCCATTAAAATCATGAACAAAAAGGATCTCGGGGTGAGTCAATTAGTTCCTTTGCACACTCAGGCTTTTGGGTGAATCCGTTGTAGATGTTTGCGTTAACGTGGGAATCCTGAGTCAAAAGAATAACAACAATAAGTTGCCACACCCCAACGTGATTGCAAGGTTTGCACTGATGTATATATTTTTTCTCAAGTTGATGTTACAATTAAACAAAAGTGGCAGATGTATGCAAACACACTTTAAAGTTAGGTTTAGTGCAATCAGCTGTTATTCTAAAATGACACTGAAACAAAAAGACAAATGACACATTTGGAAAAATAACAAAAACAACAAACTCTGACTCCCCCAGGTTGACCTGCCTCGTGTGAAGTTGGAGATCGAGGCCATGAAGAACCTGAGTCACCAGCACGTCTGTCGTCTCTACCAGGTCATAGAGACCTCCACCCAGATCTTCATGGTGCTGGAGGTGAGCACACAATAAACTGTGTGTGAGAGTGTTTGTGGACCACAAGAATGTGGTACGTGAACGTCGGAGCCGCAAAACAAATCTTCTCTCTCTCTCTCTCTCTCTCTCTCTCTCTCTCTCTCTCTCTCTCTCTCTCTCTGACTCTCTCTCTCTCTCTCTCTCTCTCTGACTCGCTCTCTCTGACTCTGTCTCTCCCTCTCTGTCTCTTTCTGGCTCTCTCTCTCTCTCTTTTACGCTCTTTCTCTCTGACTCTCTGTCTCTTTTGTGTGTGAGAGTGTTTGTGTGAATGTGTTTGGTAACTTTGCTTTGTCCTTTTTTTCTTTAAAATCTCAGTACTGTCCGGGTGGGGAGTTGTTCGACTACATCATAGCAAAAGACCGTCTGTCAGAGAAGGAGACCCGGGTGTTCTTCAGACAGATTGTGTCCGCGATGGCCTACGTCCACAGCCAGGGATACGCTCACAGGGACCTTAAACCGGTAAAGACAACCACCGATTTGCGTGCGACTGAGACGATGTGAAACGGCAACAAAACACTTTTCTGTGACCGCATACTGATCTTAACGTCCGATGCCCCGCTCGTCTTGGAACTGTAGGAAAACCTGTTGATTGACGAAGACCACAACTTGAAGCTCATAGACTTTGGATTGTGTGCCAAACCCAAGGTAAATCAACGACTTTCACCTTCTCATTGTGTTTGTGGCAAAAGTATTAGACCTGTTAGCTGTTGCATCAAGTAGAGAGGACGGTGAAGAAGAACAAAAACAGGGAGGCAAATGTATTTGGGTGCTTCCACAATGTGTCTGGTTGTCTGTCTCCTAGGGAGGTCTGGGTTATGAGCTGATGACGTCTTGTGGAAGCCCCGCGTACGCTGCACCTGAACTCATCCAGGGAAAAGCATATATTGGCTCAGAGGTGAGACATGCACTCTACTGTTTACGACTTATAGAGCCCTTAAGTGCAACACCCCCCCCCCCTTTCCTCCCCACATTTGTATCTCCACCAAAAAAAAGGAATGATTACCTGCCTGTTCCACTTCCAATGCTGCCCTGTTTTTTTTCACGGTGCGCTGATCATATCCGCTGGTGCACGACTCTGTGAAATCCTAACTGTAAAGCTGAACCTTCTGCTGCGTGGTGTGTAACCCCCCCAGGCCGATGTGTGGAGTATGGGGGTGCTGCTGTTCGCACTTCTCTGTGGGTACCTACCCTTTGATGACGACAACTGCATGATCCTCTACAGGAAGATCACAGTAAGAGCGCCGACACCTTTCCAGCTGTTTAGTGTTTTGGGACCGTCTGAAATGCTGCACCTTCAACGGTGTAACGCAAAATATTGGATCCTCGCGTTGCTCTCGTACTCTTGTGTCCATTTCCTGCAATTATTGTGTGCCCCTGCAGTTTATAGGATATTAATGAAATCCCAATAGCAGAGAACATTTATGTTTGCTTCTCTTTCGAGTTTATTTATGTTGCATGATGTGTTTCTTGTGCCTCTTCAGAGAGGTAAATATGATAACCCCCAGTGGCTGTCTCCAGGTAGTGTCCTCCTCCTCAACCAGATGATGCAGGTACACACAAACAACCCCACTCCTCTCCTACCATCCCCTCACGTCTTTTATTTGGTTCTTTTTCCCTTTTTTTCTTTGTTGCTATTTAACAGAAATGTCTCATTGCACAACAGTGGACCCCATCAACAGACATCAACACATTTACTTGCCACAATAGCAGAGAAGAAGCAATTTCGAATTTCCATAATTGGAATATCATTTGTACAACATGTGCAATATTTTGAACACGCCGCAGCTCTTTTTGGTTGCGTTGGTCTCCTGCGTATTGACTTGTAGTTTCCGTGTGCGTCCTGTAGGTGGACCCCAAGCGGCGTCTTAGTGTTCGACAGCTGCTGGACCATCCGTGGGCAATAAAAGACTACAACAGCCCCGTGGAGTGGCGTAGCAGGCAGCCGGTACACACACACAAACACACACATCCAACTGCTTTAGAGATGCATACATAAACATACAAACAGAACTGCACCACAGTAGCTCAAAGCCTTTATGGGTTAGCATCCTGCTGAGTGTTTTCTTTCACACGTTTCTTTTGAATTTAGTTATTGTTCCAATTTTCTCCAGACACCACTCAGGCCATTTACCTGGACCGATTCCATAATCCTTCAAATTCTTATTAAGTTTTAGTGCTTACAAACAAAGGGTGGGAGGGTGGGGCGTACAATCGGTCTTTGGAGTTTGTGTGAACGTACCTGGTCTCCTCTGTAGCTCGGCCACATCGACGAGGACTGCATCACAGAGATGGCCGTCAACATGAAGCGATCGAGGGCGAGCGCCACGGCGATGGTCAAGGAGGTGCGTATGTCGTTGTTGTGCAGCTGAGGTATTTTACATGAATCGCAGTCTGACACAAATGACCTCCCCCCACACACACACACACACACAGTGGCGGTACGACCAGACCACAGCCACTTACCTGCTGCTGCTGTCGAAGAAGCAGAGGGGCAAACCCGTTCGCCTGCGCCCTGAGCCCACCGCGTGCGAGGACTCCTGCTCTCCACTGCACCAGGGACCGCAGGTCAGACCCGGTGCCCCGACTCCCAAAATGCTTTGTTCTTTTTTCTTTTTGGGCCGCTGTCTGCTTGTACCCTGAAAGTACTCGCTGTTTTGCCGTGGGATCTTTTTATTTTTTGACCGTTTTTTTATTTCCTCTCTCGCGTCCAGACGAGGAAAGCCCTTCACTTCAGCGAAGACGAGGACGCCGTGATTGTGGGTTCTCTGGACTTCGGCTCGGAGTTCATCGACGATTGCCCGTGGGTTCCGGCCAGACGCCACACGCCCAAGGGAGTCCGAGGTCAGCCGGATGGAGCGGCGAACCACAAGAATGTGGTACGTGAACGTCGGAGCCGCAAAACAAATCTTCTCGCTCTCTCTCTCTCTCTCTGACTCTCTCTCTCTCTGACTCTCTCTGATTCTCTCTCTGTCTCTGACTCTCGCTCTCTCTCTCTCGCTCTCTGACTCTCTCTCTCTCTGACTCTCTCTCTCTCTCTCTGATTCTCTCTCTGTCTCTGACTCTCTCTCTCTCTCTCTCTCTGACTCGCTCTCTCTGACTCTCTCTCTTTTACGCTCTTTCTCTCTAACTCTCTCTTTTACGCTCTTTCTCTCTGACTCTCTCTGTCTCTTTTACGCTCTCTCTCTCTGACTCTCTCTCCTCCGTGTTCCCAAAAGAGGCCGACGTCTCCGCCCGTGGAGAAGAGGTGCGCCTACAGCCCGACCCCAGAGCGGGGCCGCGTCCCGGCCCAGCATCGCCAGGAGAGGCGGGACCGAGACCAAGAGCGAGTCAGCGAGAACAAGGAGAACGTCGCCTCCACAGCGCGGGAGAAAGACGTGGAGATATTCGCGCTGCCTCCTCCTCGCACGCCGGTGTCCAGCAAGAAGAGCGCGCGTCCCAACAAGAACGTGTTGACCACGCCCAACCGAAACACTCCCAGCAAGGGCACAAAAACCGAAGCGCTCACACCTAAAGGTAAAGGGGGAGTCCACTCAACCCACGGCAGTAACGACAACACACAGCTTCAGCTCATCATGCGGTTTATTTGTCTACTGTAATTGTTTTTTTTGTGTTCCAAACAAGCGCTTGACGCACAATCTCCATTTGATTATTTGCATTAGCGAACTGTCCCTCTCTCCTCAAAACGTATTGGTCCCCTCGCTCAGCCTCGACACGCGGCCCTCGTAATCACAAGTGCCACGTCCGCATGCCACACATTTGCAAGTAAATTGTCTTCTGGTAATAAACTCGTTTACCGGGCCTGTTTTCCGCCAAAGCCTCTCATATTTCCGACGCTTCAGCCGTCATTACGGAAACCGCTGAAAACGGACACACGCACACTTATCTCTGTCGACTCGAAGGTGAGGTTATCATCAGGGAGCTCATTCTGTTCGCTTATCTCAAAATGACGGGACGCTAATATGACCGGAGGATCATTAAGGTCTTAATTGTTTCTCAAAGTGTATTCTCTGCTCAGACGTCCGGCCTCATTAGTTTCCCCTCTTTTTTTTCTCCAAACGCGCCGCCTGCAGCCGACCTGTTGGGTGTGAAAACCTTTGGAGGCCGGCTCGGTCCTGCTTCCCCTCTCAGCCTCCCCCGTTCTCTAAGCTGCAGTGCAGACATGCTGCCTTTGACAAACTTGTACACGCACACACACACACACACACACACTGTGGTCTGTGTGTGTCCCTAGGCGTGTGCTGTGACAGGTGTAGCTGTCTCTTTCCTCTGCTCACCGTCCCACGTGGGCTGTAGTGACATGTGTTCTCTCGCCACTAAAGCCTAGCGCTCTCTCTTTGTTTGTGTGTGCGCGTGTGTGTGTGTGTGTGTGTGTGTGTGTGTGTGTCTCAGGCCTCTTGCCTCTGTATACTAAACCCTTTCGTGTTCAAAAACCTCAATGACAAAGCAATCCAGTTCCATGCATAGAGGCAATGGGTTGTACCCGTCACTTTTATTTCCCCTTAAAGACACTTTGAGGTCGACATGAATGTTTCACATTGTCTGGATCAGGTTTTTTTTTTTTATTGAAGTTTATTGAAGTTCAATATTCAAATCCAAACTGTGTTTTTTTTCCAGTGGTGGCACAATTTCATCAAATATATTGTCTTGTGCACCATTCTTCACACTTGCTCACATTTGTAGGGCTGCAACTAACAATTCTTTTTAATGATCTGCAAATTATTTTTTAAACGAATCATATGATCTTAAAAAATCATCTAAGTCCAAGGTGACCTGATCAAATGTCTTGTGAATGATGATTGGCTGCATAGCGACAGTATGTTGTGAGCGAGTCTGCAGAGGTTAACGTGTCTAGACTCACCTTTAACCCAACGTGTGTGTGTGTGTGTGTTGCAGGTGGCGGCAGTGCCTCTAAAGAGAACAATAAGAGGAAAGCAGAAGCATTCAAGGAGCTTGCGAATGTTGAAATTCTGGCTTTCAGTCCCGAGCGAAGGTGAGTCGAGGCTCTCGTGTGTGTGTGAACAGCTGAATGGATGATGACGGTGCAAGAGGGAGGATAAAGCTCACAAGTGCAGCTTTGGTTGCCTCAGCGAGCTCCAAGCATGAACAAAGGCTTATACAGTAATATAACCTATACGCTGTGTGATATTAACCTCAAAATCTCCGGTGTGTAACTCTTAGATTTGTAAATGCAGCTTTTTTTAATCAGTGAACTATTGGTGATGATGGTACGTTCCAAAAAAAATTTCTGACCCCCAACCCAGGTCTCGATCGTTGGACATGGCGTTCACCGACGACAGCGGGAAGAAGAAGAGAGGGGGGAAGGTGTTCGGTTCCCTGGAGAGAGGCCTGGACAAGATGATCACCATGCTCACCCCCAGCAAGAGGAGAGCCCTGCGGGACGGCCCGCGGAAGATCAAGGTACGGAGCCACGCAAACTCGGTGCCTCCCCGCTCCGCACCTCGAGCGTTGCACTCGTCACTCTTCATCGTCTCGTTCCCCCCCCCCCTCCCCGCTAGGCGCAGTACAACGTCACTCTGACCAGTCAGACCAATCCAGACCAGATCCTCAACCAGATCCTCTCCATCCTGCCGGAGAAAAACGTCGACTTCACACAGAAGGGGTGAGAAGACGGTCGCAGCACACCCGTGGTTTTTTTTTCTTCACTGATCTGGACGTCACCGCGTTTGATTCCACGCTAAACGCTCCCCGCGCCACCTTTTTTTTTTCTTTCAGGTATACCCTGAAGTGTCAGACCTGGGGCGACTTCGGGAAGGTCACCATGGCGTTTGAGCTGGAGGTGTGCATGCTGCAGAGGCCGGAGGTCGTCGGGATCCGGCGCCAGAGGCTGAAGGGAGACGCCTGGGTCTACAAGCACCTGGTGGAGGAGATCCTCGCCTCGTCCAGCATCTAAATCTTTCCACTTTTCCGGACAACGTCACTTTCTTCTCCAGGCCGATGGACACCGGCCTTTTTTTGCGTCCAAGAAGAAATGTGTTATTGCTGATGGGCGCACAAATTCAGACACGGGATGGCGCCTTAGCACATTAGTAGCCCTTCGTTATTCATAGTGAATATTTCTACTTTGTCCTTAGGGCGGCCTGCGATCCTCAGAGTCTGTGTTACATTAAAAGTGCGATCATTACATGCAGGATCCTGTACAGGGCATCTTGTTTAATGTCGAGCATTGCTCTTTACCTTTGTAATTATTAAGCTGAAGAACGCTATTCACAGTATACCTTCTGGCTGCTTATTACCATATTTATGTCTTGTGGTGTTCTCCCCCCTGTAGATGTCATTTACTGTCATTAATGTACATGTTGTCAAGTCCTCCATCATGGCATTTGTTTTTACACTGTTGTGGTGCAATAAGTCTGCTTTTACTTTGGTGCTTGTGTAGTTTTTAAACTGTCTGTCACATTTCTATTGACATGAAAAGATCAAAATAAATATTTTTGGGTAAACGTAATATGCCTGTGTTGTGTGGAGATCGACAATCTGGATTAAAATACATACTTCCATGACATTGAATGCTTTTAAAAAAAATGTATTTACTTTGTGTTATCCCATCAGCGGTTTGATGGAGCGGTGGTGTGTTTTACACTTGTCATCATCCTTCTGTTCGTCTTCACTCCTCTTTTGGTACAAAGATTGATGCTGATAGTTTATCTGAGTGACGGCATCTCTCTGTTCATATTTAGTCAAATAAGTGATGAGACGTGTCACTTTATGGACGTTGGGTTCGAACGCAAACACGTTGAAAAGTGCATTTTTCTTTTTTGCATTTTTACGCAAAAGCAATGCACATACCGGCTCTATTGCCACATCTGTGGTGTATTTTATATTCGGGGAAAAAAGTTAAGACTTCAGGTCCTTCATAACCACAGTGGAAGATGATGATTCAGCCCGACGCTGTAAATGGTGGATGATCATGGTAATGGCAGAAATGGCTGCAGGAGCGTGATTGTTATGGCTGCCTGAACGGCTAAATAATGATGCGCATTGCCGGCAACGTCTGAACCCACCCCCCCCCCCCCCGTTCCTCGACAGGACGCCTCTTCATACCAGCGCTGCGGCTTATTGGCGTCCATTGGTGGCAGGTTCTCCTTGGCGTCCCAGCAGGGGAGAGGAAGGGTAACGATGGGTGGAGGTGGTGATAAGGCGGGTTTAACCTTAATGAAGTCTGAGAGAGGATGAATTGAGGGAACAGGAGGAGGGGGGGGGGGGTAATTTAAGACAGAGGTGAAGGTTAAAGTTAGAGAGATAAAAATTAAGAGCCCATCCGCCTCCACCAGTATCCTCCATATTGTTCCAGTGGCTGATGACTCCTGCAGTGTGTGTGTGTGTGTGTGTGTGTGTGTGTGTGTGTGTGTGTGTGTGTGTAAGAGATGTGTACAACAGCTGGAATAAAAGCCAGCTGACACCTTTCTCACGTAAAAGAGAGACTGTTTCCCCTTTTTCCGCCATTTTCTCCAGCCACGACATGAGACAGATTATTCTCTTTATTTGCATTTTTGGCTCTGTGTCAAATAGACGACTCACAGTTTAAATCATTTTAAAAAAGGTCTGCGAATCTCAAGAAAGTGGCTTGAAATGATTCTTGTCATTGTCCCTCCATTCAAACAGGGGGCACTGCAATCTCTACTCCTCATGTGGTGAAGTTCAGTCCAATGGAGTTTGAAAAGCAGAATGAAGGAGGGCGTGTCTGAGGGGGATTAGTGACTGAAAGCTGAGAAACCTTGCAGAGTGTGGAGCGGCTGGAGCTGAGACCCGCAGCGTCCAGGTTCTTCTGGAGCGCTCCGACAGATTACAACACGTTTGTGTTCACCGGTTCTGTTTGTTCTGCTCAGACCGGAGAGACATGAGGCTCCTGCTGGCAACTGTTCTCATCCTCCTGTTCCTATGTGAGTTGATGTTTAGTTTTTTTAGCGGAGCTGTTACACTGATATGGTCCAATAATTGTTTTTGTGAGGCAGCTACATGAGTCACATTGCTTATTTTTCAGGGCTTCGAAAGGCTCAGATGGCCGATGACGACTTGCATGGAAATCCTTGCATGGTATGTTGATTAAAGTAATTCAGACCTAAATGTGCACTATGTGAAGTTTCTTAATTGGGGGTCGGGAGATTTGAAGGGATAAGAGATCAAAAAACCTCTTTTAAAGTTGTTAAATTGTTACTTTTCCTAATAGTTTTTTACCTAATAGTAAAAAACAAACCTAAACCTTCATACTTAATATTCTTCAGAGATTTTGTGACATGTCGTCCCCCTCAAACCCTAAAAATAAAAAGTTAGCGACTAGCTGGTGAACATCGTGGTGCAATTGGGAGCTAAAGAGCCAAATATAGTTGGAGGAGACCAAAACCGAGCTAAAAGAGGCACGGCTTTCGACATAAACTTGGATGTTGCTCGCTAACCGTTCCCTTTTTCATCGGCGTTGTCGGAACGTCGGCTTTGCTTTTTCCTCCCCCTCAGGCCGCGTCCACGAGCGAGGCGGCGGCGTCGCTCCTCCTGTCCCCTCTGGCGCTGTACTCCTGGCTGGCGTCCACGCTGCTCCGACTGGTCCTGGCCGCCCCGGCTCTGGTCCTCTGCTCGCTGCATCACTCCCTGCTGCTGCTGCTGGCCGCGCCGTGGTGCGTCGCCTCCGTCGGCGCCTCTCTGCTGCTGACGGGCCTCCGCGTCGCCGTCTACCTGCTCCACCTGGCCCTGGTGGTCGCGGCGGTGGCCATTTTGATCCTCGCCCAGCACAAGATGGCCGACGGTAACGGCGTTCGCGGTAGCGGTAGCGAGAGGGTTTTGTACCGGGAGAGGGAAGCGCAAGGGCGCCGTGACAAAACCCGGCCGCATGGATGTGCTGCGAGGCTAACTCCGCTGTAAAATAATCTTGTGTGTGTGTGTGTGTGTGTGTGTGTGTGTGTGTGTGTGTGTGTGTGTGTGTGTTTCATCCAGTAAAGATCTGCCTGGACCTATTTTTACCTTCATTTATTTAATGAACAACTGCAGTTTAATTAGTCACCACCGATTTTATGTTTTTTTAAATTGGCTTTGGGACACTTCGTAAGAAACAACGACCCCCCCCCCCCCCCCTCCATCCCTCTCCCCAAAAAAAAGCAAAAGCGTGTCCTCGTGATCTAAATGAGGGTGAAAATATATCTGCTAGTTGCTACTTTAACAAACAGGGTGCAGTTGTCCACTTATCTATCCCTCTCGGTTTCTCCGTCCTCGTCTTTAAGCGTCCCCTCCCACCCCTTCCACACACACACACACACACACACACACACACACACACACACGCACGCACACACACTCCCCCCAATTATATGCGGATTGTTGTGCTGTTTTCTTCCCATCTGCAGATGTTATCATTAGACATGTCCGTCAAAGACGACGAGCGGATAAGGGAAGCGAGAGAGAGGAATAAGAGAATATGTTCTGCATTCCTCGCCCGAGATGTGTTTTTTTTTTTTTGTTTGGTAGGAGAGGGGAGGAGGGCATGTGAACCATATTGCTGTAAAAACACTAATAAAGCGAGTTAACAGAGAGAGAAACTATGTGATGCTGGCGTGGAGGCCGGGCATCGAATGCTTGGCCGACCGCAAAACGGCGCGCGCCGCCACGTGGAACTCTGAAATCTCTGAGCAGCGTTCAAAACCGCACGAAGAATCCTTCCCCTCCTCCTCCTCCTCCTCTTCCTCCTCCTCCTCCCACCAAACACAATTTTATCGAAACTATTAGCGCTCCAACCGAGGAAAGGAATAAAAAAAGGTGGAAGTAGCGGGTGAACTTTCTGTTGTGAGAGACAGACACAGAGACAGAAGGGAAATGAGGCTGGATCATAGAGATTTATTACACGGCCGTGGCATCCTAATTAGCATAAAGACTGGACCGGCCCACTCAAGCAGAGAATTAAAAACCTTAATTGTGCTGTCAGCCTTCCTCTCTCTTTCTCACTGCCGACTCCACCTCGTCTCTCCTCGCCCTCAACTCTCTGCTCGTGGAGTCGCCTCCATCGCGCCGTTTAATTGTCGGTGATGAATGGGGAAGCGGGATGTTTGTAATTGTTTCAGAGAGGGGGAGGGAGGGGGGGGGGGGCGATGATCGAGGAGGAGGAGGAGGAGGAGGAGAGTTTTGTTATTTGCGAGGAGGCCTTTTATCAAATGTGTGTTGGAAAGAAGGAAACGTAGTCGGGCACACCCGGGTGGGGGTTTAAACCCAGGCCAAAGTTTTCCAGTGTCATGCAGCGTTCACAGCATCCGGGATTCTCATGTTTAGGCCTTCAGGATGGCGTCAGACAGCGTGCGAAAAGCAGCGGTATCGACATTGGAGCACTTTTTGAAGATTTAAGATTTGGGTTTGAAGCGAGGCGGCCATGTTTGGGTTTTGGTTTTCCAACACTTCTGTATTATCAGGGGCCAAGTTTAATTTGACAAACTTCAGGATGATCCTGCTTTATTCCCCCAGTAAACATGGGTTTATGGTCTCACTCTATATTTTTAACTCTTCAATACAGTGCAAACAGTCCATAAGGAAGACTATGCTTTAGGGCGGGCTCACTGTGATTGACAGTCGCCGTCCGTGTTTTCGTCTTACAACTCCAACTCCTTCACAGTGTGTTTTCGGTTCGTTGAAAGTTACTTGGAAGTTGTCTGGTATGGCCTAAAAATGTCTTCCTCAGCCTTCGCTTTTAGCTCCTCCATCTCTGGTTGCAAGAAAAACCAAGATGGCGACGGCAGAAATTCACAAAACCCTGACGCTTCAAATCGTGACGACGTCCTCTTTCTCCGTCTGTGCTCTGAAAAAAGCCCCGCAGCGACAGTCAACCGGGGACGTGGACATAGTTGATGTATTGATGTTAAAGAAATGTCACCAAAACTTAACGTGTTTCGTCGACTTGTAGAAAAGAAGAGTGAGGATGCCGACGTACCGGAGCAACACAATAACCAGCAGGAAGAGCGGAGGAGAGGGGAGAGGAAGAACGAGACGCGTGGCAGTGAAAGGTTTCTCAGGAGGAGGAGGAGGAGGAGGAGGAGGAGGAGGAGGAAGAAGAGGAGTGTTTTGTGAGGGTCGGTCCTGTTTGTGCGTCTCTGCTGTCAAAGCCTCTCCTGCAGCAGCAGACGAGGTTAAGACTTAAGAGGCCAGCCCCTCACGCTGCTTCTCCCTCAGCACTGACAGCTCACACACACACACACACACACACACACACACACACACACACACACACACACACACACACACACAGTACAGCAACATGCTTCATCTTAAACTTTCCACTTTACCCCTATCCTCCTACCTCCCTTTTAACCTATCTGCCCTTCCTCTCGAGCTCCTCTCTTCTGTCTCCCGCTCTCCCCCGTTTGCTTCA
>NW_027175998.1:3105000-3113867 GCF_023055335.1 Clinocottus analis | reverse complement strand
CTGCGGACAGCCCGGCTTGTGTCTCAAGCTGGGTTTGTGCTGTTTTCTGTGTGTGTGGCGTGTTGTCGCCATGTCGTGGCTTGTGTCCTATTATCACCCCCCCTCCCCCCCTTTTTTTCCTCCTCCTCTCCTCTACACACACACTCACACCTCTGCCCCCTCCTGGACTCGGCCAGCAGCCAAGACTGCAGCACTGGGACTCTCCGCTCACTCCGAGGAGGAGGAGGAGGAGGAGGAAGAGGAGGAGGAGGAGGAGAAGGAGATGAGATCTGCGTCTTCGGGATGAAAAGCTGCCCGTCGGGGTCCCAGGCCTCCGTCTGTCAGGCTGACGCCGGACGTCGAGGAATGTGTGTGTGTGTGTGTGTGTGTGTGTGTGTGTGTGTGTGTGTGTGTGTGTGTGTGTGTGTGTGTGTGTGTGTGTGTGTGTGTGTGTTCGGTGCATGAAAAACACGAGCACAAGTCGTAGCCAAGACACTGAAACTGTAGGTTCCAAAAAATTATTTTTTTATTCTGAAGGACCAATAAAATTATGGCAAATATTTACAAATAATTACTTCTTAGCTTCACATTACAGGTACATAAATGGAATAATTCACCAACAACAGTCACTCAGGTGGACGGATGGACATGTACACAGTATGAAGAGATGCATCAAGCAAACTGCAATTTAATATTTCACAGTAAACTCAAATCAAATCAAATGACGGTAATATCAATGTTAGGAATATGAAAAATAAGCATAATATCAAATTTAACATTTATTTCCAGTTTTCCGAACAAAATTGGTCACGATTCAGGAACAAAAATTACACCCCCCCCCTCCCCCACCCCAAAAGAAAAAAAATCAAAAAAAAAATGAAAGGAGAGAAATCAAGTGATATGATATCTTTGGCAAATTCGCACTGCAGTAAAATACATTCAAATATTAAGACAACACGCAACACACGAAGAGAAAAAACACCAAGTTTTGTTTGCAACTACTAGAAAATCGAATAAAAAACATACACATTTTCTTAAAGAAGCATTTCTTTTAACTTTTTTTTTCTTTTTCTTTTTTAGATCCTCCCGTCCAGAATATTTGAAGGCATTTCTTTATCTTCATTTTGTGTTTGTATCTGTAAGTCTTTTCTGCTATTTTATATGTGGGTTTTTTTTGTACAAGAATCTATTATTTAAAACAGGCATCACAGGCTTTGGTGAATGTTACAGATATGTCTTCTTTTTCTCGTCGCGTTTGATTTCGAAGAAGCTGAATCGTTGAAACCTAATTTCGTCATTCGGATGTATTTCTTTCTTCTTCTTCTTTTCTTTTCTTTTTTTTTTTTTTAACAAAACGTCACAGATATAAATATCTCTTTAACACCCCAGATAGGAAGCCATGGACACAAAAAAAACTCCAGATTGTTACACGAAAGGCCACAGTAAGGTGAAAAATCATGTTATCTTTTTCTTCTTCTTTTTTTTTACTTTGATTGAAACATCTGCTTAAAAAGCACAGTTGATTTGTGTAGGCTGAGTCCTGTGTATGTCTCCTCTTCCACAGTTGAATAATATTAAGATGTACAGAACATTGTAACACTTCAGTATGAGATCTGTCCAGAGCCTAGTTATATCAGCAAGCATGAAACAGATTGTGCCACTAATTGCTGTCAAGATGTGATGCTGAAATCCCCTCAGGTTTCATGGAGGCAGTAGCCATCTTCATGGATTTCATATTGAGATACAGGCGGGCGGTGCACACTCGCTGAGAAATCATAATAAAGAAGAAAAAAAAGAAGAAAAAAAAGTCATTTGCATTTATTTCAGTTTCCTATTTGATTTGGAGCTGGGATAAAAGAAAAACAACTCAGGATGCCATTTGAATTTTCATGGACAGTAAACTGGAAATGAAACGTCTTTGTTTGGTCTGAAACTGGTGTTTCTTTGTGGGTTTTTTTGTTTTTTAAATCGCTCTGCAGATGCACGAGATGCCATCTCGCACAATGTTCTCGTGCCAGTTGAAGATCACCGGCAGCGATGTTGCCATTGAAATGACCTCCCTTGGCACCCGGCTTCATACGCGCACGAATGTCCGACAGGACAGGGAGCATCGCGTCCGAATAGTCAGAGGGGAAAGTAAGTAAGTAAGAAAGAAAGAGAGATGGGGGGGGGGGGGGCAGGGTAGAGGGGAGATAAGAGGGATGACTTTTTTCCAAGAAGGTCACGGGCCTGAAATCAACGGAATACTTTTAATATTCCTAATCCTGGTGGTGTGGCAGTGCTACAGGATGGGGAGGAGAGAGGAGACGAGTGCGTGAGATATTATGAGATTAAGGAGGAGGGAGGAGGGAGGAGGGATGAGCTTCTGATGGCACAGCAGGTTTGGCCTCCCCTGGGGAACGCACGGGGCCACGAGAGGAGGGGCGATCACCACTCTCGGCAAAGGACAAAGGGAGGGAGAGAGTGTGTGTCTGTACTTATATTTGTGTGTGTGGCCTCTGCCCGCCTGTGCTTCCTACAGTACCACCCACAACGACAGTCCCCCCCCCCCCCCCCTCCTCCACCACGACCACCAGCCTCCATCGCCGCAGCAGTCAATGTCACGGCTGCCAATCGAAGGCGGCGGCGGCGGCCCAATGAGAGCCCGGCTTCGTCTCCCCTCGTGAGCCAATTAGGTCAAAGCAATGGCAAGGCAAGCCGTGTCACTACGAGATGCATAGTTGAACAAGTAATCCTGTTAGCGCGTGGCTCGGCTTCTGTCGGGGGGTTTGGGGCCCCCCGGTTCGGTGTCGCCGCTTCTTCTCGCGGGCGGACACGGGGGAGGCACGGCTGGATTCACCTCCTCAAGGAGAACGGCTCTCGATCAATATTTCATCACGTTTACAGTAGTGTGTGTGTGTGTGTGTGTGAAAAAGATGGTGAGATTCATGTATAAGACGCTGTGGTTGAATAATTTTTTTTTTTTTTTTAAAGCAACATTAATGGACAGACTTGTAACATGTCTGTCACTTACTTGGCTTTTTTTTGTGTGTGTGTTTTGTGCCTTTTTGTATTTCACTCCGTGTCCAGCCAGCGGGTCCTGTTTAGCTCTGATCCCAGGCGGCGCGTCACGTATCACAGCCCTGCATGGACATTTCCCCCAACTTGTAAATTGCAGTCCGAAATTTAAGTCACTTAAAACCCAGTGCCGACCAGCTGGTTGCTGAAAAAGGTAAAAAAAAAACAAAAAAGTAATCACAGTTTGTGCCAAATACCAATCCATGCAATAGCTGCATGGCTAAAATAACAATAAATACAAAATAACTGTATTGAGAGTGCTATAAAACAAGACCGGGAGCATTTGTATTGCCTCTCGGCGGTGGCTGAGCTCTTTGCCCGCAGCTAAACGTTGCGAAAAACTCTAAACCGCGGCAAACTGCGCTGACAGAGCTAACGGTGCTAACCTGAGCGGGAAACCGGAGGGCGAGCGACGACGCCTTCGGTCGCCGCAGCTCTGTCATTCCTCCACTACGTCTTCACGTAGCAAACACTTTTTGGCCCCCTATATTAACTAAATCTGGTATATTGCACCTTTTTAAAAGACATTTAACAGCAGGAATCTCTTGCTCCTCGACTCAGTGCTGCCACTGGTGGCTGGAAGCGACATTGCAGCAATAACAGCAATGTGACGGATACATCTTTCAGCTACCACAAGCAGCACTGCCGATGAGCGAGGAAACCGTCCTGGGCCACCTTTTTGATTTTACGTTCGTTTCCCCTTGACTTTACTGAAAACAGACCTTTCTTGGAACATATTTAGATTTTTGTTACTTTCCAGCCGCATGATGTCCTTCGCAGATTGTACTTTTTTTTTTGTTGCATTGACTGAGTTCAACGTTACTCTTGTGAGTCTGTGACGGCCATTGTGTGTGCTGAGTGAGTATCCGGGGTGCCGGATCAGGGCTACAGGTCCTCTTGCCAGAGCTCGCTGGTCGCTATACCTGCTCGTAAGGCTTCGTAATAACTGACAACCCCGCGTCGTCGCGGGCGGCGTTTTTTTGTGGGAGGAGTTACAGGGAGGGACGCTGAGTCTTGTTTCAGGGATGCGTGGTCCGTCGGGAGGTTGGCAGGGGTGTAAGGGGAGAGGGGGGGGTCGACATATAAAACTAAAGGCACTGTCCTTGTTTTCAGCTGGTGTGGTTCAGGTTCAATAATGCCTCAGAAGGATCAAGAGAGAAAGACAGAAATAAGGAAGGGCCCCTGCTGCGGGGCCGGCAGCACAGCAGGCGAGCCGTCATAAGGATCTGCTTTAGAGTTGCGTGCAGCACAACTTTTAAGGTCTACAAATGTGAAAGGATCCACTCTATCGCTATTTAAAACAAGCCAGAAACAACAAAGATTTTGGAGGAAAAAAAAACAACTAACAGCTTCGCTCGGTGTTCATAGGTTTGCGTTTATATATATAGCTTTATGTTCATGTCTCACGCTGCAGAGTTGGTGCCTTGGATCTGTTCGCTAATAAAAACTACACAGTAGCAATGAAGCGCTACGGGTCAGCCACGCATACCAAAGAAAAACAAAAAAAATATGTAAACATTTGCAGACGATGGCTAAAACAACACCACACACCTCTTGGTCTTTTTTTTGTTTTTTTTTGTTTTTTTATCATAAAGGAAGCTTCATCACTAAAATCTAAAATGTGAATAACTGAAATCGCTATCGACATTGTGACTTCTCTTCTTGTTCACTGATTACTGTACAAGGCCTGTATGGACGGAAGTGAGACAGGAAGCTGCGTACATGTTCAGGGGAGATAGACGCCCGCTCACGGGGTCAACACCGTGGGCCCTCAAAGGAAAACAAAGAGGAAAAATAGCACATTTTAGAGGGAAAACACACAGATTTCAGATCGGCGCCGAGAGGCAAATCTGTCCTGCTCTGTCTGTACGTGATGGGTAAGGCCTCGACCCCGGTGTCATACATTGTCACAGCGCAGAACTGATGGAGGAGACCAACAAAAATCAAATAAAAAAACGCTTGTTTGTTTGTTTTTTTTCGCACAAAAAGTAAATCCTCTTACAGAAACAATTTCGGGATGCCAAACAAGCACAAGGACGCGCACTCAAAAGGGGAGAAGAAGAAGGAGTAGAATAAGTAATGTTCTAAAAGGAAGTAAAAAAAAAGAAGCAAAATGGCGCCTTTTTAAATGATGATTGAGTCTCTTTGTGCTTTTGTAGTTAGTCAGCCGATCCACTAGGGGGGGCCCATCTTTGGGGAGTTTAGAGAGAGAACTATAAAGACAGAGAGAGAGAAAGAAAGAGAGGGTGCCGCTGCTTCCTGGCTCCTCTTATCAATATTCAGGAAGCAGATCAAAATGGCCGTCTTTTTATTCAATGGCACCTGCGTCAACTGTTACCAGGCGACAAACTATAAACAAGGAACTCGTGTTCATAAACAAAGACTTCTTGTCATCTGGAACGTTTTTTGTGTTTTTTTTTTAAGATTTCATATTTCACTGCATCGTCATCATCATCATCATCACTATTCTAGCACAACAGCGTGACACATATTATAAATCAATAACAGGCCTTCACTCTCAACACGGAGTGCAAGCGCAGAAAAGCTTCTTAATATATTACTCTGTGTCTCCTCCCATTATAAATAGCTCTTGATCCGGACTACGTCTTGGCCGGGAAGGGAGGCGGGACAGCGCCGTCCTGTACGACGCCGCCTCATCCCCTCGGTGGGTTTTTATTTTGGTCTGGCGTGAATGTGTTCACTGTCCATTAGACAGCGGAGGACTCCGATTTTAGGCTGTGCTTTTGCTGAAAGGCCTGTCCGTCCGTCCGTCCGTCCGTCCGTCAGCCGGCGGCGGCGGCGCTCCGTGATACACGCCGGGGCTCAGCGGCCGCAACCACTGGAACCGAAGCTCACCCCGGTACAGCGATTCATCCAATCGTTGCCCGGCCACCGTCACTAAGCACGGCCGTCCCGTCAAGCTTTTTGGATTTCTCCGCAGTGAGATAGATGCTACTTATCTTCTCCTTTTTTTTTTTTTTGTCAAATCCCAAAACAGAAGAGCGAAGGTGGTAATGACAGATTAAACTGGAGGCCGGATTTGCGAAGGCCTCTGCGGCCATTTTTTTTCTCCTTTTTTTTTCGTCCGCAGGCTGTCTGCTTCTGTCTGAGAGGATCCATAGTTTCAAAAAAGCCCCGTACAGTGTTGATGGTATCGTTGCAGGTAGCAGAAAGTTTGACAGGTAGCTCGGAGGTGCGGGGGGGCGGGGCTTAGCGAACGGTCAATCGTGAAACTGAACACTCCCAATTGAAAACGGGGCTATCCCGTTGGTGGAGCGTTGTGATCCCGGGGGAAACGTGTCGCATCGACGGCAAAGAGACTAGAATGGTCGTGGTGTGGGTGATTTTGGTCTTTCGGAGTGATGAGAATTGGATTGTCTTTACTTCAGCGTGGCATAGAAAATTGATTGAATAATGTCGGGGCGGGAGCGGTGAGGGGGAGGGGCATAAGAAGACACTGTTTGAAAAAAGGGATTTTGCTCGAATCGACTCTTCCAAAGAATTATTTTTCCAACCTAAAAACGTGACATTTAAACCACCGAAAATCACGACACAGTTTTCAGTCCTCTGACGGATTCGTAGCTGAGCGGTCGGAGACAGGACGGGGATACCGAAGCCTCGATTTTTATCACGGGAGGGTCCAAATTCACTCGCTCCTGATCAGTCCTACATCCTATCAGCAGTCATTGTCCTCACAGTAACGTCGCCCCCACACAGCTCGTCTTCGGCCCGGCGGCGGCGGCGGCTTTGTTGGCTCAAGTGTCAGTCGTAGAAAATTCAAACTTCACTGACGTCAAATATTTGAAATCTTCCTCCTCATTGTCGTCCGTCCGTAGGCAGGTTTGTACCGTGCGGTGCTGGTGCTGTCCGTCCCCTTGTGCCCCTCCCTTCCCCTCCTCATCCTCGTCTTCTCTTGGTGGGAGGGGTCAGTGGCGGTCGTAGGCGGAGGCTGTTGCTGTGGCAGCAGGCCCCGCCCCCCGGGATGTTGCACTGTAGTAGTACGGTGACCCTAGAGGAAAATAGTCTTTCAGTCAATTTCACAAAAAAAACAATAATTATCATTAAGTCCAGTGCATTTTGGTAGTTTTGGCCTCATTTCTCTCGGTGATGATGTCATTGTGCCCAGCAACAAAGCCAAATAACACAATTGTTGGCCACTTGGGGGCAGAGTAAGGAGCTGTAAACTCACATTGACATATTTTTACCTGACAAAGTCCCCTATTGCCTATAAATCCAGTAGATACAGAGCATTCATATGGAGTTGTGTCTCTGGCCCCCCGATGAACGGGGGGAGTACGTACAACCCTTGTTATGATACACTCTTCACCATTTCATCACCACATTCACTCACCACTTCATTCCAGATGGACATGGCATTGTGAATATATCTGAATATGACCAGAGCCTTTTCTGTATCTTGACCTACTCGTGTTTCTTTCCCTTGTGACTTCTGTGATTGACTTGGCGAGTTCAATCTTTGTCTGTGGGCTTCATCTGGGTCTAAAAGGGAATCCATTGCAGTAATGCCTTAAAGATGCGTTCTCTCTACTGTCCATCAGGGGGCGACACCTCTGGCTGTATAGAAGTCTACTTCTTTCTTCATGTATTCCCTCAGTAAACATTGTCAAGAGTTTCTGGTCTCAATCTCTAGTTTCAAGTCTTCTCCAATAAAGCGTGATGTTCATTTAAATGATGGTCCTTTTAGTGTCAAATGAGCCATAAAGCAGAGCACGCTTTAGGACGGGGCTTCAAAGTGATTGACAGGTTGTGACCCGGGCATAGTCATCTTACAACTTTCAGTGTGTTTTTTTACATTTTGGTTGCCAACAAATGTGTAATTCAGCGGTCAGTTGCTCTTAGCTCCACCCTCTCCTGTCACTCCTGTCTGCAAAAATGACAAAGAGTGAGACCCAGGTTGTAATAAATCTGAATTATCCTTCAACTACTTTGGGTTACTGGAGTGTAAACTGTGGAATGAGCAGCTTCAATTTAGTGCTAAGATTATATTTTACTTTGAATGTGAGTAGTTGAAGGCAGGGAGGAGATGACATGGGCTGATGAAGCTAATGAAAAAAAATACCAATGAAATGAACTCGGTCTACTTTCTGACACTCGTCTCATCGTCTCCCACCTTCTGTCTCTCACACACACACACACACACACACACACACACACACGCACACACACACGCACACACACACACACACACACACAGGGACACACACACACACACTAAGTGACAGTCTAAGCTGACACACTGAGTACAGCTCTACTACTGCTGATCCCTTGAGTCTATTCTCTCCTCAGGGAGGAGGTCAATTCAATACTGTAACCCCAAAGACACACAGAAACACACACTCACTCACCTTTGAACACACAGAAAATCAACAGCATCCACACACAGAGACACACACACACACACACACCTGTCTCTGTCACTTCCATCAATCAGCCTGGCTGTGTGTTGACAGGTTATGTCTGTCCACATTCCAGGTAATCTCAGGAGGCTCTTTGGGGAAGTGAGGCATTAAGCCGGCCTGACAAACTATTTAGTCTCAGTCAAGACTTCAGACGCCCTCTCTCCCCTTCTGCCTCTTTTTTTTATTTTTACTCCCTTTTCTTTCGTTTGTCACCTGTACTTCCATCCATCCTTCCCTCTACATCGCCGCCATCAATCTTAAACCGCTCAGTGTCTCCTGATGTGCATCTTGTCCTCATGGGAGGCGACTAAAGTTCCCCTCTCGACGCCTCCTTCTCTCTCTCTCTCTCTCTCTCTCTCTCTCTCTCTCTCTCTCTCTCTCTCTCTCTCTCTCTCTCTCTCTCTCCACCTG
>NW_027175998.1:3097500-3100000 GCF_023055335.1 Clinocottus analis | reverse complement strand
TGCTTATGTAAACATCATATTCCATTTGGATATTCCGGAATACGCTTTATTTTCCGACTAAGTCTTTTGGGATTTGCCGATATTCTTGCAGATATATATATTTAGACATACGGTATAAACAGTGAATTGGGAATATGCGTCTCAAAAGGGTTTTAAGCAGCTTTGCGACACAAATCAACTGATCCAATAGTTTGAGAAGCTGGAGGGGAGACGAAGGACTAGCAACAGGTTTCTGTATCACAGCGCCGACCTTTTCAAGTCGTGAACGTGTTCATAGCTGTTTAGCTTTTCCATATTTTTGACGTGATAGATAATAAATTATCTCGACCCCCCCCGTCAAACACAGAGCATCGTCCACGTGGTATTCACTGGCCCCCGGTGATGAGGACGCTTCATGGGGTTTGTTTGTTGCAATAATCGGGATATGCATGGGTGCATCCAATATTCGTGAATATTAGTGGAATATTCATTTTTAATAGCCATGTAAACAGCTTATTAGGAATATTGTTTTTTCCAAATAGAAGCAAAGAATGTAATATTTGGGGCATGTAAACATGGAACTATTAGCCTATACTCTGGTCTGACTGCCATACAGACATCACTGAGAAGTAGCATATGCATCTCTACTGAGAAATGCACTTTTAATGCAAATAAAAAACTAACTGAACAGACGAATGGAGCGGACATTCTGACTCGATAGCCGAAGAAGCACAGATGTCATCAATAACATTATCGATAATAACACTACCAAGTGTCCCAGTGGGACACAACAATGTCGAGATGTCTAAATCTCTGCAAGTGTCACCTGTAAAACTCTCAGATCTCCACCTCACGCAGGATCTTCACTGCCATATTAATGCAGCGGCACATTTAGGATGTCCCTCTCCCTTTTGTTCTTTCTTCCTCGTTTTTCTGTCCACTGTCATCTATTAATTTACCAACGCCGCCCCATCTCTCGTTACCCCCCCCACACCCTCCTCCCTCCTCCTCCTCTCCCTCCTCCTCTTCCTAACCTCTTCTGCCTGTCACTTGGTGGATAGGATATATAACTGCATTAGACTACATGACAGTGTGTCGGCCCAAATCATTTCTCTGTGTTTGCACGCAGTAGACATTGGAAGTGCGTGGAGAGGGAGACCTCCATTCATCATCATCATCACACACACACACACACACACACACACACACACACACACACACACACACACACACCCCTCCCCTCCCCGCCATGCACACACACATTTATCATCATCATAAACAGCTCAGATGCTAACACCATCAATCCCATTCACTTCCCCTCCACTTAACCACCGCTAACTAACTGAGAGGAGGAGGAGGAGGAGGAGGAGGAGAAGAAGGAGGAAGAGGAGGAGGAGGAGGAGGAGGAGGAAATGGGAGAGGAGAACACGAGAAGCAAGGAGAAGGGAAAGGTGGTGTATTTAGTTACTTTCCATTACATGATGGTGTATCAGCTGACATTAGCTAATGGCAAATGTATATAAATTGTCAGATATGTCGGCCGATCACTAAAGAAAAAATGGGCAAATTTTATTTGTGATGATCTTTTGCCAGCAAGATTGGTTTTCAACTGAAAATGTCCTGTTCAGAACAAATCTTGGTCACAGGTCGGCCATGCTAGCAGCTCTGTGAGGCGATACTCAGGCACAGCCGCGCTTTAAGCTACATGCTAATGTCAGTTTGCTCACATGCTTACAATGATACTGCTAAACATGCTGATGCTAAGCAGGTGTAATGTCGACCGCGATCACGATCTAGCGTGTTAGCTGGATTAGCTAACAACTAGCACTGAACACAACAGCTGAGGCTGATGGGAATGTTTGCATTGCAGGTTATTGGTCTTTAGAAACGTTACATTTCTTACACTAGTTGTCAAAATCTGAATTGTTAACTTCATGGTGGCGCAAGAGGAAAATTCAGAGGATCACCAAAGTCAGTAGGCTACACCCTCTGGGGACCACGAATGTCCGTACAAAATACGGTCCGATACTTTAG
Organism: Clinocottus analis; assembly: GCF_023055335.1. Lineage (NCBI taxonomy): Eukaryota > Metazoa > Chordata > Actinopteri > Perciformes > Cottidae > Clinocottus > Clinocottus analis. The sequence continues at coordinate 3,097,987 of NW_027175998.1, read as the reverse complement.
TCCGAACCTTAAACTTGCATTCTCTCTAATGGCCATCAGGGGGTGACATTCAGGGCGGGGCTACCGTGTGATTGACAGGCTGCTACCGAGATGTTATCCAGTCTGGTAGTTGTCCGTGTTTTCGTCTTATATCTTTAACCGTTTCCCCGCGTGCTTTCACTTGATGAAAGTCGATCGTAACACTTTACGAGCGACACTTCTGGTCGCATTAAACCCAAATTACGAAGTCGAGGCTCCAAAATGTCAGCCAAACAAACTACGACCACTTTTTACATACCGCCTACAGTCTACGGTCTGGACCGAAGAAGCGGCGGCGCGACCGGCTGACATTGCCTCATTAGAGCCGTGCTGATAGTGAGGCTATAAAATAAAAAAGTCAGAAAAAAAAAGACCATCGGCTGATTCGGCTTGTACTGGGAAATGGAAATAAAAATCACGGCGAACAGAAAAGTGAGAAGAGATGATAAGAGAAGAAAAACACAGGTTC